>NW_026606717.1:8300000-8900000 GCF_029890125.1 Rhinichthys klamathensis goyatoka
GTGCGTGCGTGCGTGTGTGTGTGTGTGTGTGTGTGTGTGTGTGTGTGTGTGTGTGTGTGTGTGTGTGTGTGTGTGTGTGTGTGTGTGTGTGTGTGTGTGTGTGTGTGTGTGTGTGTGTGTGTGTGTGTGTGTGTGTGTGTGTGTGTTTGTTTATGTCCCTTTTGGGTACATTCACCAGGATACACACCAGTAAACTGAGGACCACCTCAAAAATTGAGGACATTTTGTATGTCCTCATTTGTTTGACTATATAATGGCATTCAGCATACTCTAAAATGGTGTCCAGACTTAAAATCTCACTTGTCCCAAAAAATCAGTTTTAAGTGATTTGTGTATGTGAAGTGTGTATGCCCCCCCACTAAAGTGTGTATAACACAGCGCCCTCTAGGAGTACTGCACTTCCGGAAAAGATACACACTTCGGGGATTCTGACCAATCAGAGCGCAGGAAGCCACTATGAGAGCGGGACTTAATGATCTGACCAATCTGAGGCCATCACGTCATCAACAAAAATGGCGGAGCGGAGGCGATATCATTATTATGAATGAATTGACAGATAATCCACATTCAATAATAGATAAATTCGCAATAATTATTATTTAAATAAAAATAGACTAATTTACCCTGAGCAGCAGGAGCTCTCACGATGTATATGGGCATGTTATTAAACTTTAATCCTCGCAGTTTTGCTCTCGCATCGGAGTCTGCTCTGTGTAACGTTATGTGTGTGTGAAGATCGCGCTGCTGCGCGTCACCGAGACTATACAGCTGTACAGTAACTTACATAGGAGTTTATTAATCATGTAGGAACGAGTTTGAAGCGGGGAAGAGACAGAGACATTACGTCATGTGAATTTACAAAGTACATATTTTCTTCCAAAAGCGGAGGAACAGCTGTTTAAATCTGTCAATATGGATGTGATGATTTATTCATCCAAGTTTGTTTAATAAAAACACACAAGCCACCAAAAGATGTGAAAACATGCTAAATCGCTTGCTTTTATGAGTGATTTTATTTGTTTGAAGTGTTTTCTCCTACTTTGCGTTCTGCCGTTTCCTCTCATAATATCAGTGATTTCCCTGAGTGGCCACCGCCCCTCCCCCACCCCCCGCACGAGCAGGACAGGACTCCGTTACCAGTTACCACAGCAACACATTCACTACAGCAAACAAGCTAACTTTTTTCTTTATATATTATATTATATTATATTATATTATATTATATTGAGGAGAGCAGTTACAGCAAACATTATTCTTATTATATTATATTGCATTGTATTATTTTATATTATATAAAGAGGAGAGCAGTTACAGCAAACATTCTCTTTGTAGTATATATTATATTATTTTATATTATATTATATAGAGGAGAGCAGCTGCATGAAACATTCTCATATTATATTATTATATTAATTAAATGTTTACACTAATTACATACGTTTTTTTAAGGCGCTTTGGTGCATTTCTCAAATCACAACTAAAATTCTTGTTCAACCTCCACATCATCTAGTCACTTGTGCACATCATGAAAGCAGTTTATCATTCTTTTGAACAAATTGCAAATGCTTTGGTACATTCATGCAATAAATGTAAGTGTCTGCTGTTTCTTACATTATCAATTGCTTATGTCATGTTGATCAAAATGTATTATACTGGTTCTCTGTTGAATAGTCTTACCCCTCAAAACATATAGGCATTAAATTACTAGTTGTCATAAACTGTCAAACATATTTTCTATACAATTCTATTATACTTTTTTTGTCCTGAATTGCAGATGTGAATTTTGAATTTCACTAATGAAGGGGAATGTAAAGCATTAGATCAATCAATGATCACCAGTTCTCTATAATCGCTCAGAGTGCATCTCATGAAGCTTCCTCTGGAAGCCATATAGACAGAGCACAACACATACACACTCTGAGAATGGAAGAACAACAGGGTAACAGCCGAGAAGAAGAAGAGGAGGAGTAAGGATGTGTGGTGGAAGGATACAGAGGTAAAACAGAGAGATTGTAGGTTTCTGAAGAAATAGGGGCCAATATTGTAGATCATGTTCATGACCTCATGGCCGAGGCGGGTTGAAAGCTGAGCTGAATGTTGGGAGAACAACCGTGTGTGTCCTCAAACATTCAAGTCTTTATAGACAGAACATGCGTGTAATCAGACAGTGTTCACTATACTGTACTGTTCACCATAAGCTGTAGACTTACTGTATTACAGTGGAGTCTACTTGCATTTTACATGAGACAGTAAAAATACGTGATAGAGATCCCTTTCCCACTAATTAGATATCTTAAATGATGTTGTGTGCACTTCTGTATTTGTCTTCATTGTTGTACAGCCTTGATGTTAATATTTTGTTGAAAAATTGTTAAGACCCCAGGAAGAATAGCTGCTGCTTAATGGAGTAGCTAATGGGGATCTAAATAATAAACAATAAACAATAAACTCTACAGATAAAGCGTTGTGAATCTAGTTTCGCGTACCTACCCCGAAGTGATAAAATAAAACAAAATTATGTATCAAATTTATAGACAAGTAATTTGTTCAGGCATGGTTTTCTAGGGAAATACAAACCTACGCACATATATTCAAACGCACATAACTATAGAATCAATTCTTAATGCGCATGTGAACGCCATCAGCGTTAATCACAGGTTCACGTTTAAAGTCTGTTTAGAGACATTCATATACATTTTTACCTTGCAGTTACTGTAAATCCGGCCTCTAGTTCATAAACGCCAGAGGAGAACTGGCCCCCACTGAGCCTGGGTTCTCCCAAGGTTTTTTTCTTCTCCATTGGGTCCCTGATGGAGTTTTAGGACACCATCGGGTCACTTGATGGAGTTTTTCGGTTCCTTGCCACTGTTGCCTTTGGCTTGCTCAGTTGGGGATATTCAAATTAATTAACCAATCATTAATACCATTGATCAGCTCTACCAAACGTGGATGTTTTTCCACTAAGAAACGAACATTGTTATTATGTTTTGATTGATACTGTGAAGCTGCTTTGATGCAATCTATATTGTGAAAAGCGCTATATAAATATACTTGATAGAGACATAATGTAACACACACACATATACAGTATGTGTTTGAATAGTCTGTTCATCGCAATGGCATTGTCATTTTTTAACAGACCAACAGTGTATCTGTGAGTCCAGTCTCATAATGGGTACATGTGTTTATGTGTCATACAGATAATGTGCAGTCTTTTCATTGTCATCAAAATCGTAGCCAGTGTTTACTTCTCAAAATACTGATACAGTTATATTGACAACCATCAAAAGCCTGTAACTTGTTAAAAATCCTTAGTACAATATATATCAATGAACATATCAGTGCCTTGTGTCACAAACAAGAATGTCAAAATGCTGTCATGTAATCCTATTGTGTTCTGCTGTTTGTACGAAATGCACTTTCCTTGTTTGCAAATCTTAAGGATGATTCAAGAAATGTACCAAAGCGACTGATAAGAACTGTTTATAGAGGAGAGCAGTTACAGCATACATTCACTCTCTCTCTCTCTATCTATCTATCTCTCAATATATATATATATAGCCTATATATATATATATATATATATATATATATATATATATATATATAAATCGATAGATAGATAGATAGAGAGAGAGAGAGAGAGAGAGAGAGAGAGAGAGAGGGGGGGGGGGGGGGGCAGAGCAGTTACATATAGTCATACAAAAGAAAAAAAGTGTTTAAAAGAATCATGAATCAAGCTGACACGTTTAAATGTTTGTTTACATAATTATTTTGTACTTAATTTGATTTTAAAAGCCATTGGATCTGCACTAACCCTAACCCTAACCCTAGCTCTGCCTGTGACTGTCAGTCTGACTGAGATCTGCTCACACTGTGATCAGCCGCCCTTCCCCCACAGCACTGAGACTGATCGCGCGCGCGCCCTTCCCCCACAGCACTGAGAGAGACTGATCGCGCGCGCGCCCTTCCCCCACAGCACTGAGACTGACTGGAGTGACAGAGAGTTGAACTTGTCTCTGGCTGAACTAACAGACTGACAGTTACAGGTAGATAGCTAAGCAGAAGTGCTGCTCAAAAGATCACAAACTGTCGTGGCTATGCGTTTTTAAAGCACTTTTACAAGGTATATTAGCTTCTCCGCCCTGTAATGTAAAATACCATTAATTTATGAAAGAAATACAAAGAAGATAATGCTGTTAAAGTACTTGTTAAAGTTTAATTTAGAGCCTCGAAATAATCCACACCCATCCCCCATCTTAACTCGAATAAATTGACAACAACACAGACTCCAAAAGTAGAGACATATTATACCAGCTTGAATATCAGCCCTGCTGTGTATTTGCATACATCAGTTTACTATTTTGATTAATAAATGCTATTAGTAGAAAATAAGATGTCTGTTCAAGATATCTAGGTTGCTCATTTTGCATTTTTTGCTCTTTTAAACCTGTGCTTGTTCGGACATGCGCACTGGTTCCTAGTTCGAGTCGGGTGAGTTCGTTTACAAGTGATCATGTGCTCTGTCCACTAGAAAGACTTGATCCACGACAGTTTTTTTTTTTTTTTTGAAGAAGAAGAAACACTACTGCGATTAAAAAAAAAAAGATTCTTGTCATCAGAGAGTTTTCTATTCGGTCAAATAAATAGTCACAATTGCAACGTGAAATCCAAATACGTAACTACGTCATTTACGCACGTCTGCGACAGTGGATGTATTTTCCCGGGAAATGCAGACACGTGACAATGGGACGCGAAACAGTCAGACGACAGCCCTCCACCCTCCACCACGCAGGAAAGGTGAGATGAAGTCTTGTCCTGAAAATGCATGATAACTAAATACATTGTGAAATATGAAAGTTAGTAAGATGTATGTTTATTTTAGTGGTTTAATTATTTTTTGCTTAGGGTTTTATTTACTTCTCGATTGTATTTTATTTGTTTCTCATTTGATAATTTGTTGCAATAAGGAAAAAAGTATATTGCCTACTTGTAGGCATTGACCAGTAAATATAATTTTGTTATTTCTTATATAATAGTACTTTAGATTCTACAAATTAAAAAAAAAACGAGTCAGTGATAGCCTACTATATCATTGTTTTTCTCAAGTGTTGTCAAATTGCAACTGTGATTTAAAATATTAATTATATATTTTTATATCATTATTATTTGATATATTTTTAATTTTATGTAATACAATATTTGCCCAAAAATCTTTTTTTCAGTGGAATGTTTTTTTCTAGATTTATTATTTATCTTTTTTATCTTTTTTTGCCCAATGATGGTACATAGACACTTTATAGTATTTTTATTGTGTGTTTCAATGTCCAAAGCAGACAAAAAGCACATTAGAAATAGTCCATATAAATCTAGCTGGTTATTGACTGAAAATATCCTGTATGCTGTAGCTAATCAATATAGTAGATTCATGTCAATTGTGGTCACAAGACACACAAGAACCAATGTTTTTTGGCATCATTGACATTGCCTTTTTTTAATCTAAATTCCTGTTGTAGACTGGTCACACGTGCTGTCATTGAATAGAGCTCTGTGATATAATATAAATATATACTTAAGTGTTGAACAGAAAAAACACACGTGTTTGGAACAACATGAGGTTCAATTGGAACACTTAACATAATTGTATGTTAATTACGTATGTTTTTGGGTGAACAATTCCAGTAAGATCAACAAGATTTTTTAAATATGCTTGTTTATTTCATTCACATTATATATATATATATATATATATATATATATTTTTTTTTTTCCCAGTCATTTCAAGAAAGTAAGTCGCCATGCTGGGAAATAAAAGACGTAAGAAACCTCTGCAGGACGCTGAGCATCACATTACCTGTGAAACCGACAAGCCTGAGCTTCAAGAGCAGTTCATCAGCAAATATAAAGGCAAGTATTTATGAATAAGCAGTAATAACGTTACTCTACAAAACTGATAATTTAATATATAATTTATTTTTATTGTGCAGTCAAGATTTCTGAATAGAGTTCTGCAGGCATTAGCCCGAAAACAAAAACAGTTGCATTTTTGCATTTCTGGTTCCATCAACCCAAAGTCAGTGTTTATTTGCGCATTCTTAGCCCAATTATGCACAATAAGCCCATAGTGCGTGTGGTCATGTAAACGCAGACTAAGGTCATCATAAACGGCATAAGCATAAACCAATCGACACCGCTAGATTTTTGCCCCTTATTCCAGATTTGCCCAGCATGTAAACACATTAACCTGCGTTCTGTGGCTTATTGAAGTGAGCATGTGTGACTGGAAAGTGTCCTTATTGTGGATTTAAGCACATCCAGACAGAGCGAGCGTTTTCTTGACCCAAGAACATCTTAAAAAGTGTTCTCAAAAAGTGTTCTCATCTCATGCAGAAGTGGTACAGTCAAAATCCTACTAAAACTTCTTTGTCATTGTGGAGAGTGCAGTGCATGGTTGCATAGCAACAACAGACGCCACGGGAAAATCAGACTGTTATTTTACTATTAATAATAAAATATAAGCTAATATGCATTAACACTAGGACTCCCAGAATTCTATAACTACTATAATGGCCATAGCAGTCATTCTGACTGCTCATACATTATTTGCATATCATTTCAAAAAGCTATATCAAATCTAAGAATAAATGGATCTGTTATGTTAGGATAGGTAATAATAAACATCAGAACACTACATTTTAATTATGATGTATGTAAAATTGTATTAGTTAACCAACAACCACTCAGCCTCATCAAGGCTCTGAAGCATGGCTAAAGCCTCTGTGGCAGTCATTCTTCTTGCTGACATTGTTCTGATATTCTCTTTTCAATATTTCAATTTGGTTTTAGCTCGAAGCTAAAGCTAGATTTCAGCTTTGCAATAGACTAAACAAACAACAAGAGAAATTGTTGCTAGTCAACGGTGATGCATCTTCAAGAGCAGGAAAAAGGAGCAACCGACACACGGTCTGTAATGCATACGGTCAGTATGACTGTTATGACCATTCAAGGTAGAAATACTCAAAACTCAGTCTTTTGTGTCTTGTAATTTTAATAAAATAACAATGATAGAATAAAATATAGACACATTTAGGAAAAGTCAGGGTCCTATAGTTACATGGGTTTTATTTCAACAAAGTTATTACATTGCAAAATTTTAAAACAGTCAAAATGACTGCCTTGGGAGTTCTAGTGTTAATGTACATGTCAAGTAATTTGTCTTTTTTTACTCGTATATTTCAGCCTTTAAATCATTTTTATAAAAAGAATGAGGTTTATCTTTTTATAAAACCTTTTTTGTCAACTTTATTCGAATTTAATTTTACTATATGTGCCTATAGGGGTGGGCCGGGGATGGCAGGGGTTGGTGGCAATGTAAGTTTCTGGATATTTTCTATAAGAAAATTTGCGGGGCGAGGGCTTCGATTACCTCTCTCTTTTTGGACCATACATGTGTTTGCATCCCTGCATATGCGCGAGGGAGGGAGAGAGAGAGCAAGACAGTTTGAAGGCGCGCGCGCGGCCGGGGCTCTGCTCGTTCTTTCAGTAACATGCGCCCTGTCACACTCATCTACATCACTCACCGATCAAATAAGGCTTTGGCGGCAGGGGCGTGTCTAGAAGGGGGGCACGGGGTGGCACTGGCCCCCCTGGAATATGATTGACCCCCCCCTGGTGCCCCCCCAACATCATTGGGCTAGATTTACTGTCAACCTGACAATGCCCAACGCCATTGGATCAGAGCGCTGTCAATCACTGCTTGATTTGCGATTCGCAAAGCGAAATCACAGGTCCGCGTTTTTAAAACAGTAGGAGAGAGAGAGAGAGATACCTCGACACGTCATTGTAAATATTGCACCGTATGTTAGTCTGATTACTTTCATGTGTGACTGATCAAGCCAGTACCGTTAGATCAGCTAACGTAATTTCGGCAGACTGAATAGAGATTCCGTGGCAGCGCACGACCACATAAATATAAAATAGATAATTTTTATAGATTTTTAATAGATTACTCTATCTGTTGTTTTAAATACTAAAGGCACAATAATCTTTTTCCAAAAAAGTCGTGCCGTGGTGAACATTAAAATGTGAGAATGTTAACTAACACCATAGCTACATGCAACTGTGTAATTTAGATACTTAATGGGTTTTTGTTTATTTATACACCGCAACAGGACATCCAAGATTTCTTTAAGAAATCATTTTAGAGACCGATTTCATGCAGAGAACGTTCACCGACACTCACACACACATTCAATGTTTGTGTTGAGAATAATGCATGTTAGATGACTAATTAATGCCTAGGTGATGTTTTTTTTATTTATAAGAACAAAACTGTGTGGTCCAATCCATGTTAAATACAAAATGATTTTCAGGCTCTTGTTCAGTGCCACATTTAATACCATCTATATTAGGGCACTGGGCATTGCAAAGATTTTTTAATTCGTGTTTAATATTTTCTAAACAAGTATTTATTTCTAGTTGAATTTTCTAGCTGATTTCCCATGGGCCCCCCTGACTGGTCCTTGGTCCACCCTGTGGCCCCCCCATTTATAAAATCCTAGAATCACCCCTGTTTGGCGGGGCAAATAAACTGCATCCAACTGCTTTCCCTGACGCCTGGATCGTTCGGTGGCGTATTCAAACATGTTGTTTGTCCGCAGCCAGGAACAGCACGTCTGCGTGGCATCGCAATCTTCTTGTAAACAGACCCACTCGCTGCATGACAACGCATGCGATGATGCGAAATGAGGCATAGTTGTCTTGTGCTGGAGGCGGTCATATGCAAACGACTGGTACGTCACTTCGTACCGTGACGTCACCTCGTACCATGGATCCACAACGAGCTGTATTTAGAGCTTGATTAAATAAATGCTTCGTTTATAATGGGGGGGGGGGGGGCATCTTAAGCTATTAAACTTGCAGGAAGTTTTAATAATACATAGATCTCTTATATACCAAAAGATCAAGGCAAATTTGGTCTCATGTCATGACCCCTTTAAAAGTATAATGTAAAGTATAAAAAGCAAAGCATACTTTGAGATTAGCCTGGCTATTGACTATTTTCCTACAGTAATTTCCCTTTTACATCATATAATGTACATCATATGGTTAAGAACTTTTAGTAATAATCAAAATAATAGTTGACATTAAAGAAACTGCTGCTAATGAATTTCTCCTCTTCAGGGCGTGGAGTTTTCACCACTGGAGCTTTCTTCAGAGGGGATTTTGTTCTTGAATACAGAGGTGAACTTCTGAGTTCAGAGGAGAGTCTTGCTCGAACTGAACACTACACTGAAGCTGAGAACACGTTCCTGTTTGATTTTCAGTGGCATGGCAGAAATTGGTGGTGAGTAAAGAACTGTTGGATTGATGTAGTAGTGATGATAAAATATCTGGAACTGTAAAATACTCAGGGTGTGTTCATGCCTGTAGTTCTGTTCGCTTGGTTCGTTTGGTCCGGGTCTGCTTAGTGTTCAGATTGGCATTTCTATCGTCAAACCTGTTATGCTTGACCAGTTTGTCCTTTTTAGGGTCACATCTTCCTGTTTTTGGTTCGTTTATATGTCTCTGGTCCATGTTATGCTCATATTTCATTCAAACCGCACCAGAGTTTTTCTCTGTATTCCCTAAAGAGAACAAAATGGTTAAAGGGATAGTTCAGGATTTAGCATTAAGCTTTGTATTAGTAGAAAACCTGTAGTATTTTCGAATTACCATGCTTTCCACCCTCATATCCCCCTGAGACGAGAGATTTATGTATTTTTTGTCTGGAAAAAATCCTCCGATGAAGCAAAATTCGTCATTTTGCGTCATCGGAGGATTTTTTGGCCAGAGGCTAAAGACTACAGCCAGTAGTAGGGGCTGTCCCGCATGTTCTCAACCCGCCCATAGAGGGTGGGATCTCACTCACACAATGTACACATAGTGTCAGACATCTTTTTCTGGAAGCTAAGCTAGCAGGTTCTTGTTCTGTGGCGAAAGCTGAGTAGTAGGGGTTACCATCCTCTTTTTCCCGGACATGTCCGGCCGTCGATGTCCGGGATTCAGCTTTTGCTTTCTGCAGTCGCCATTCATTGTTTACATGCACACCTTTTGTTTCAATCTAACTGAATTCATTCCGATTGGTGAATCTGAATGTAGTGTTTACATGAAAGCTAAACAAGTGATCGGTTGATGTGCATTTTAACATTGCTAAGAAAATTTCGTCTCACAGGTGTCGCTCATCAGTAATCACGCCACCGGCCTCGCGCCGTTCTCCCGCGGCCCTCACTCGTCCTGCTCGCCACAGTAAACATGACTCGTGTCGTTCTCCCGCGGCCCTCACTCGTCCTGCTCGCCACAGTAAACATGACTCGTGTCGTTCTCCCGCGGCCCTCACTCGTCCTGCTCGCCACAGTAAACATGACTCGTGTCGTTCTCCCGCGGCCCTCACTCGTCCTGCTCGCCACAGTAAACATGACTCGTGTCGTTCTCCCGCGGCCCTCACTCGTCCTGCTCGCCACAGTAAACATGACTCGTGTCGTTCTCCCGCGGCCCTCACTCGTCCTGCTCGCCACAGTAAACATGACTCACACCGTTCTCCCGCTGCCCTCACTCGTCCTGCTCGCCACAGTAAACATGACTCGTGTCGTTCTCCCGCGGCCCTCACTCGTCCTGCTCGCCACAGTAAACATGACTCGTGTCGTTCTCCCGCGGCCCTCACTCGTCCTGCTCGCCACAGTAAACATGACTCACACCGTTCTCCCGCGGCCCTCACTCGTCCTGCTCGCCACAGTAAACATGACTCGTGTCGTTCTCCCGCGGCCCTCACTCGTCCTGCTCGCCACAGTAAACATGACTCGTGTCGTTCTCCCGCGGCCCTCACTCGTCCTGCTCGCCACAGTAAACATGACTCGTGTCGTTCTCCCGCGGCCCTCACTCGTCCTGCTCGCCACAGTAAACATGACTCGAGCCGTTCTCCCTCTGCCCTCACTCGTCCTGCTCGCCACAGTAAACATGACTCGTGCCGTTCTCCCGCGGCCCTCACTTGTCCTGCTCGCCACAGTAAACATGACTCGCGCCGTTCTCCCGCGGCCCTCACTCGTCCTGCTCGCCACATTAAACATGACTCGCGTCGTTCTCCCGCGGCCCTCACTCGTCCTGCTCGCCACAGTAAACATGACTCGCGCCGTTCTCCCGCGGCCCTCACTCGTCCTGATCGCCACAGTAAACATGACTCGTGCCGTTCTCCCGCGGCCCTCACTCGTCCTGCTCGCCACAGTAAACATGACTCGCGCGTTCTCCCGCGGCCCTCACTCGTCCTGCTCGCCACAGTAAACATGACTCGTGCCGTTCTCCCGCGGCCCTCACTCGTCCTGATCGCCACAGTAAACATGACTCGTGCCGTTCTCCCGCGGCCCTCACTCGTCCTGCTCGCCACAGTAAACATGACTCGTGCCGTTCTCCCGCGGCCCTCACTCGTCCTGCTCGCCACAGTAAACATGACTCGCGCCGTTCTCCCGCGGCCCTCACTCGTCCTGCTCGCCACAGTAAACATGACTCGTGCCGTTCTCCCGCGGCCCTCACTCGTCCTGCTCGCCACAGTAAACATGACTCGTGCCGTTCTCCCGCGGCCCTCACTCGTCCTGCTCGCCACAGTAAACATGACTCGTGCGTTCTCCCGCGGCCCTCACTCGTCCTGCTCGCCACAGTAAACATGACTCGTGCCGTTCTCCCGCGGCCCTCACTCGTCCTGCTCGCCACAGTAAACATGACTCGCGCGTTCTCCCGCGGCCCTCACTCGTCCTGCTCGCCACAGTAAACATGACTCGTGTCGTTCTCCCGCGGCCCTCACTCGTCCTGCTCGCCACAGTAAACATGACTCGCGTCGTTCTCCCGCGGCCCTCACTCGTCCTGCTCGCCACAGTAAACATGACTCGTGCCGTTCTCCCGCGGCCCTCACTCGTCCTGCTCGCCACAGTAAACATGACTCGCGCGTTCTCCCGCGGCCCTCACTCGTCCTGCTCGCCACAGTAAACATGACTCGTGTCGTTCTCCCGCGGCCCTCACTCGTCCTGCTCGCCACAGTAAACATGACTCGCGTCGTTCTCCCGCGGCCCTCACTCGTCCTGCTCGCCACAGTAAACATGACTCGCGCCGTTCTCCCGCGGCCCTCACTCGTCCTGCTCGCCACAGTAAACATGACTCGCGTCGTTCTCCCGCGGCTCTCACTCGTCCTGCTCGCCACAGTAAACATGACTCGCGCCGTTCTCCCGCGGCCCTCACTCGTCCTGCTTGCCACAGTAAACATGACTCGCGCCGTTCTCCCGCGGCCCTCACTCGTCCTGATCGCCACAGTAAACATGACTCGTGCCGTTCTCCCGCGGCCCTCACTCGTCCTGCTCGCCACAGTAAACATGACTCGTGCCGTTCTCCCGCGGCCCTCACTCGTCCTGATCGCCACAGTAAACATGACTCGTGCCGTTCTCCCGCGGCCCTCACTCGTCCTGCTCGCCACAGTAAACATGACTCGTGCCGTTCTCCCGCGGCCCTCACTCGTCCTGCTCGCCACAGTAAACATGACTCGTGCCGTTCTCCCGCGGCCCTCACTCGTCCTGCTCGCCACAGTAAACATGACTCGCGCGTTCTCCCGCGGCCCTCACTCGTCCTGCTCGCCACAGTAAACATGACTCGTGTCGTTCTCCCGCGGCCCTCACTCGTCCTGCTCGCCACAGTAAACATGACTCGCGTCGTTCTCCCGCGGCTCTCACTCGTCCTGCTCGCCACAGTAAACATAATGAATGGTGACTGTAGAACGCAAAAGCCGAATCCCGAACATTTTGGGCGATCTCAAAACACATTTTCGAACTCACTAGTAGCCTATACTTGTTGTTTAACTACTGCGCTCTGTTACCGGTAGGCGTGGCCTCCTAGGGCAGCGAAGCAAGTGCATTCTGGGAGTTGTTGTCTTTCATCCACATAAGCCAAAAATACATTTTCTGGCTTTTCTCAGTCTACAGTAGAAAGCTCCAAATTCAAAAATAATTTCACATTTCTTCTACATAAATGACCCATTTTAAATACATATTCATCTTCGCAGAGGTGAAGTATCCCTTTAATTTGAGATGGCTTTATCTGAGAGCTGAGAGGATGTTGCAGTACACTATCATATATATCAGTGGTTTTCAGACCCTCTCTGCAGATTCTGTATGTCTCCTTCACCAGACACACTCAGTTGAGTTCATAGAGCCGTGTTCTGATGATAAACTCCTCATCTGAATCAGCTGGATTAAAACACGAGACATACAGCATATGCAGAGCGGTGGGTTCCCAGGACTGGGGTTCAGAACCACTTATAGAAAATAACTGTACATTTCTATCATGTATACTAAGATTACAAGTATTGAGTGATAATTGGATGTCTTTATAGCATGGATGCATCTAAAGAAGACGGGTTGTCCTTGGGAAGACTTGTAAACGATCAGACCAGAAATCCTACTTGCAAAATGAGAACCGTTGAAGTGAGCAGAAAACCTCACCTGTGTCTCTTTGCTGTACGAGACATTCTACCAGGAGAAGAAATCACTTACAATTATGGAGACTCAGATTGGCCATGGCGAGTCAAGGTACTATCAAGAAAATGCTAAAGAGATTGATCAGTAATTCATGATAATCTTTTACTGTCATTCTGATTAGTTACCATGTGATTGTGGTCTCATATTTCTGAAGCCTTTAAATCAAGCATCAGCAGAATCCACTGATAAAAAGCCAGCCAGCAGTTTGGGCCCGCAGAAATCGGTAGGTCCACTTTAAAACATCTGTATCATTATATTATTGACTATTTCAGCTTAGAGATGTGTGTGAAAGAAATGATAGTTAAAGTGTAGGACAGCTAGAGAAATGAACATAAACAAGTTTTTCTGTCCTTCACAAATATTTCCTGCTTTCTTAGCCCCATTGTGCAGCTTCTCTTCCCTTTCCTGAATTGGACAAGGTGAACAGCAAGGGTCCACATAAGCTGTCAGGCAAAGCAAGAACATCAAGGAATAAAACGGTAACCATCTCATACATGCAGCAGCGATCTACTGATGTTTACTGCCAGCTAGTTAAAAGTGCAGTCAGTGATTTCTGATAAACACTGTTGATATTTAAAATCGACAGCCAAACAAACACACACCTCCCTTCATTGCTCCGCCCCCAAAATAATGAACAACACAGGCAACCAGTTGACTACAGGTGCATATCCACTTCATCCAGCACACGTGTGTAATAGTTGTGGCACGTTCGGATCATTTTACTGACTTGGATCTTTGAATCTCGTTCATCAAAATTAACAAATCTTTTTTCGAAAACCTTTTGTTCATTTCAGTAGAATGTATTTAAAATGGTAGCCAAATTCCCCAAACACATCAAATGTTGATCGCATTTAGAATAAGAAAAAAAGTGCGATGCAAGGAAAAGGCCAAATTATGAGAGACGGAAATGATTCATTAATTTATTTGGGTCTTCAGGCTATGCAGTCTGTTAGTTACCTCACCTCCCGATCTAAGCCGTTCGTTCATCCTGTGACATCCTCATAAACTTAACTTTGCAGTCTGTAGTACCGGATACGTACACGTTTCGAGTCTATCGACTTCGGGTTCAAGTCATTCGTTCATCACGTGGCAGCCCCATTGAGCTATGCAGTCTGTAGTACCGGATACGTACACGTTTCGAGTCTATCGACTTCGGGTTCAAGTCATTCGTTCATCACGTGGCAGCCCCATTGAGCTATGCAGTCAATACTGGATGCAGAATTGATTAGTTCATATTTTGAGTCTTCGAGGACTTGAGAGGTGAACTAATCATTTATCTTTCCAGTACTGACAGCATAGCCTCAATGGGACTGATGGGAAGAACGAAGGACCCAAAGACTCGAGTGATTTAACTAATCATTTCTGTTTCCAGTACAGAACCTATAGGATGTTGTGTGTGCGCAGTCAACACAAAATTAAAGAATCACTCTCTGAGACAACTCAGTAGTCACGAGTCATTAAAGATTGTTCAAAATGTCTATCACACAAACAAGCCCCCCCGTTGGACCCCATTGAAGTCACTATATGGAGAAACACCTGGAGTGTGTTCCTCAAAAACCTTCATTTCTTTTACACTGAAGAAAGAAAGACATGAACATCTTAGATGGTGTGATGATGGCGAGTAAATTATCAGGAAATTTTAATTCTGAAGTGAACTAATCATTTAAGTAGTTATTGGTTCAGAGTTTTAATGTCTGAACCAGTGTAACTATTAATTTGACTATTGTCACAATTTTGTTGTTTTTTATTTTATTAATGATCTTTGCTTTGAAGTGTGCAAAACACGTTTCTTTATTTTTTGTTTACCCCTACAGTGTGTTTGTTTTGTTTTATATGGGTGCCACAGTTTTCAATATTTTTAATGTCATTTTATTCTTGTTTAAGCTAAATATCTCTTTATATATCTGCAGAAGCGGTTTCAATCAAGACTGTTACAGTCATCCTCAGTCGCATCCATATCTGGTGCACCCTCTTCATCAGCACCCTGTGCTGTGTCCACCTCTATAATGGCCTCATCAACCTCATGCCCTCCTGCCCTGTCCTCATCAACATCAACACCTCCCACGTCACCTTCATCATCCTCGCCTGTGCAGCCTTCATCATCCTCGCCTGTGCAGCCTTCATCATCCTCGCCTGTGCAGCCTTCATCATCCTCGCCTGTGCAGCCTTCATCATCCTCGCCTGTGCAGCCTTCATCATCCTCGCCTGGGCAGCCTTCATCAGCCTCGCCTGGGCAGCCTTCATCATCCTCGCCTGTGCAGCCTTCATCAGCCTCGCCTGGGCAGCCTTCATCAGCCTTGCCTGGGCAGCCTTCATCATCCTCGCCTGGGCAGCCTTCATCAGCCTCGCCTGGGCAGCCTTCATCAGCCTCGCCTGGGCAGCCTTCATCATCCTCGCCTGGGCAGCCTTCATCAGCCTCGCCTGGGCAGCCTTCATCAGCCTCGCCTGGGCAGCCTTCATCAGCCTCGCCTGGGCAGCCTTCATCATCCTCGCCTGTGCAGCCTTCATCAGCCTCGCCTGGGCAGCCTTCATCAGCCTGGCCTGGGCAGCCTTCATCATCCTCGCCTGGGCAGCCTTCATCAGCCTCGCCTGTGCAGCCTTCATCATCCTCGCCTGTGCAGCCTTCATCAGCCTCGCCTGGGCAGCCTTCATCATCCTCGCCTGTGAAGCCTTCATCAGCCTCGTCTGTGCAGCCTTCATCAGCCTCGCCTGGGCAGCCTTCATCATCCTCGCCTAGGCAGCCTTCATCAGCCTCGCCTGTGCAGCCTTCATCAGCCTCACCTGGGCAGCCTTCATCAGCCTCGCCTGGGCAGCCTTCATCAGCCTCGCCTGGGCAGCCTTCATCAGCCTCGCCTGGGCAGCCTTCATCATCCTCGCCTGTGCAGCCTTCATCAGCCTCGCCTGGGCAGCCTTCATCAGCCTCGCCTGGGCAGCCTTCATCAGCCTCGCCTGGGCAGCCTTCATCATCCTCGCCTGTGCAGCCTTCATCAGCCTCGCCTGGGCAGCCTTCATCATCCTCGCCTGGGCAGCCTTCATCAGCCTCGTCTGTGCAGCCTTCATCAGCCTCGCCTGGGCAGCCTTCATCAGCCTCGCCTGTGCAGCCTTCATCAGCCTCGCCTGTGCAGCCTTCATCAGCCTCGCCTGGGCAGCCTTCATCATCCTCGCCTGTGCAGCCTTCATCAGCCTCGTCTGTGCAGCCTTCATCAGCCTCGCCTGGGCAGCCTTCATCAGCCTCGCCTGGGCAGCCTTCATCAGCCTCGCCTGGGCAGCCTTCATCAGCCTGGCCTGGGCAGCCTTCATCAGCCTCGCCTGTGCAGCCTTCATCAGCCTCGCCTGTGCAGCCTTCATCAGCCTCGCCTGGGCAGCCTTCATCATCCTCGCCTGGGCAGCCTTCATCAGCCTCGCCTGGGCAGCCTTCATCAGCCTCGTCTGTGCAGCCTTCATCATCCTCGCCTGGGCAGCCTTCATCATCCTCGCCTGGGCAGCCTTCATCATCCTCGCCTGGGCAGCCTTCATCATCCTCGCCTGGGCAGCCTTCATCATCCTCGCCTGTGCAGCCTTCATCAGCCTCGCCTGGGCAGCCTTCATCATCCTCGCCTGGGCAGCCTTCATCAGCCTGGCCTGGGCAGCCTTCATCAGCCTGGCCTGGGCAGCCTTCATCATCCTCGCCTGTGCAGCCTTCATCATCCTCACCTGGGCAGCCTTCATCAGCCTCGCCTGGGCAGCCTTCATCAGCCTCGCCTGGGCAGCCTTCATCAGCCTGGCCTGTGCAGCCTTCATCAGCCTCGCCTGTGCAGCCTTCATCAGCCTCGCCTGTGCAGCCTTCATCAGCCTCGCCTGTGCAGCCTTCATCATCCTCGCCTGTGAAGCCCTCATCGCCTTATGCGCAGCATTCATCATCCTCATCCTCGCCTGCTCCACCCTTATCTTCACCTTGTGCTGTGTCAACACCAGTGGTTCACTCATCACAGGTGTCTGAGACACTCTCATGGGAGGTGGGTAGATTCATTTGCTGAATTATTGGGATGGTCGGGGTGTATTGCACTGGTAGAACTAACAATAGATTATATGAAATTATATATCATTTATATTGGTTTGTATTCATCCTCTTCCAGATATCCTCTTTAAGGCCATCAAGAAAAAGACAGGTATGTGACTTGCCATGTGATACTTTATATGCAATTTTTTTTTGCATAATTATGAATTGGCTTGCATAATAGTATCCGCAATATGATGAAACGTAATGTTACAGCAACCACTGCCTTGAGTAAGTGTTAAATTCTCTCATTCAGTATTCCGGAAGTTCCGTCTGTGACACAGACTACAGCGATGTCACAGACTACAGCGATGTTGACTACATACCAAAAATCAGCTCCGATGAATCGGATGGTAGTTCTTCTGGACATGACATGGTCAAAAGTGCTTTGATACATCCAACATCTCCCAACGAGGCAGGTAGTTCATCTGATCAATTTATGACCGCACCATCACCAAAAAAGATGAAATGCCAATCTAAAGAGACAAACACTTTGTCTGGTGAAAAGACTTTTATTCAGTCAATGCCATCACCAAAGCAGGAACGCAAGGCGTACAACAAGAAGCAGTATTGCCTTTATTGCTCTAAGCCATATTCAAAAATGGCAAGACACCTTGAATTTGTCCATCGCAACGAAGTGGGGGTTGTAAAGGCAATAGCATTTCCAAAACATTCCAAAGAAAGACAAGTCCAGTTAAACCTCCTTAGAAAAAGGGGCAACTTTGCCCACAACACAGATGTGGTGAGACAAGGACATGGGGAGATGATTGCCTGCTACCGTCCAAAAAATAGACAAAGAGCCAAAGAATTTATTCACTGCATTTACTGCCAAGGGCTTTACAACAAGCATAGCCTTTGGAAGCATATCAAAAACTGTCCCCTTAAACCTAAAGAGGATGATGCCCAGGGCAGGAAAAGAGTTCGATCTCTGTGTGCTTTAAACACACCAGTTGGCTTAGAAGTGAGCAAAGGTTTCAAGAAAATACTGTCCTTTATGAACTATGATGAAGTTTCGCGTGTAGTTCATACTGACAGATGCATCATGCAGCTGGGGGAGCACATGTTCAACAGGATGGGGTCTGATGTGACCAAACATGACTACATCAGACAGAAGATGAGAGAAGTAGGCAGACTTCTTCTTGAAGCAAGGAAGATTACCCCACTGAGAACAATGGTAGACTTCTTCATACCAGCAAACTTCAAACATGTCATAGCAGCTGTTAAAGTTTTATGTGGCTACAATGAAGAGAAAAACTCCTACCGCATTCCTTCTTTAGCTCTCAAACTTGGGCATTCTTTAAACAAGGTCTGTAGCATTGTTGAGAGCAATGCCATGATGTATGGAGATCATGATCGTGCTGAATGCGCCCGAGACTTCAGGAAAATACACCAGGCAAGGTGGAATGAGTACATTTCTGCTGGTGCTATAACTACATTGAAAGAAGCCAAGTGGAACACACCACAGATCATTCCTTTCACTCAGGATGTCAAAGTCCTGCACACACATCTTGAAAAGAAACACGATGGGCTCCTAAGTAAGCTCAGAACTTGCCCTTCTGCTGACAGCTACTCTGCTCTAGCCAAGGTCACACTGTCCCAGGTCATCCTGTTCAACCGAAGGAGAGAAGGTGAGGTATCCCGGATGCTTTTGTCAGCTTTTAAAAGTAGGGATTCTTCTGAGCTACACAAAGACATTGCCATCTGTCTGTCTGAGTTTGAGAGGAAGCTGTGTCTGCACTTCACAAGAGTTGAGATCCGGGGTAAACGAGGCAGAAAGGTTCCTGTGCTCCTCAAGCCTTCCATGGTTTCTGCCATGGAGCTGCTCGTTGAAACGCGGGAGCTTTGTGGTGTTCCAGCAGAGAATCCCTTTATGTTTGCCAGATGTGGAGCAATGTCAGCCTACAGAGGTGGAGAGTGCATCAACAAAGCTGCTTGCGAATGTGGCATAAAGAACCCTGAAGCACTGTCATCAACTAGGCTCAGGAAACACATAGCAACCATGTCTAAAATTCTTAACCTTGATGAGAATGAAGCAGACCAACTGGCTGATTTCCTTGGTCACGATATCAGAATCCACAGACAGTATTACCGGTTACCAGAGGGAACACTGCAGCTGGCAAAAATGAGTAAAGTCCTAATGGCCATGGAGAAAGGAACACTGTCTGACTACAAAGGAAAGAAACTTGATGACATTGAAATTGACCCAAATGGTATGAGTATATTTAGTCTGTGTGTATCTGTGCTGTACTTATTTGCAAAACACATCATGTCACAGATACTAAGTATAAGCAATATAGTGTTAATTTTATTGTCATTTAATTATTTAGAGCAACTTGAGGCCCAAGGTGATTCCATGTCAAGTGATGAGGAGGACTACAGTGACCTATCTCAGACAACAGCACCAGCAGAGACTGATCGACCTGTTCAACCTGTTCAATCTGATCAACCTGTTCAACCTGTTCAATCTGATCAATCTGTTTCACAGGTGGATCAATGTAAGAAAAATCTCTAAACTGCACAAACAACAATAATCAAATAAACATGAATTAGCTCCAAGCAGCAATATCCAGCCAAATTCAAATAATCAACACATGAGGACACAATCTTGATTTGGTCTTTACTCACCGATTTAGTTGTAATGAGAATTTACTTTTTAACTATTTCATAGGTTCTTCACACGCTCCAAAAAAGAAATGGGAGGACAGTGAGGTAAAAGCAGTAGAGAGACACATGATGAAGTTCATCAAGACATGCAAAGTTCCTGGTAAGCAAGACTGTGAAAGATGCATTCACGCAGAGCCAGAAGCTTTGAAGCAGCGAACATGGACTGGTGTGAAAAATTATGTGCGGAACAGGATCACGACTCTTAAAAGAAAGGGTGGTTTGTAGGGAGCCATCAACACTTCAACACTTTGCATATTATGCTCTTTTTGTAAGAAATTGAGCTTAATTAAAAGAAATGAGGATAAAGGTGTAGAAATATTCTGAGGATGGAATGAAACAGAATATAAAGTGAAAAGTTAGAGTATAAGAAAGCTAATGAAGAAGTAGAGGATAGTAATATAGTCTAATTTCATTTATTCAGTTTTCTTTGTTCAGTTGCAATGAAGTTGGATGGAATGTCATGTTAAACTTTTTGATATTTCTGTTATAGAG
This sequence comes from Rhinichthys klamathensis goyatoka, assembly GCF_029890125.1. Classification (NCBI taxonomy): domain Eukaryota; kingdom Metazoa; phylum Chordata; class Actinopteri; order Cypriniformes; family Leuciscidae; genus Rhinichthys; species Rhinichthys klamathensis. Next base: position 8,320,746 of record NW_026606717.1, read on the forward strand.
GGAGGAGAGAATGTAAAGATGATAAAGTGAAGAGTGATTAGCTGTGTTGGACATGGGCTGTGGCTGGATGTAACCGATCGGTGAGAGTTGCCGTGTGGAGGCGGGAGGAGCTGAAAACTGAGACGTGAGTTTGACACTTTCTGCTTCCCGTAGTGACGCTTGCGCTGTGTTTGCATACTTTACCACAGCTGAAGTGGAATAAATGCATTATTTGCCAAATACACCGATATTTCAGAGACATTTTGATTCAATACATGTACTGCTTAATACAGCGTCTGTTTGTACAAGAATATAGTTCAACATAAGCCTAAATCCCAATGAAGTGGGGTCTACATTGTATCAGTTTTATTTTGATAACCATGACAATATAACATCGCGACTACATGAAAAGAGCTTTCACTGTTATAAAAAACAGATTTGTGCGGTGGATTCGGCAAATCGTGGATCAGTTGTGTCGTCATCAGAGCTCGTGAGTCGCTCTGGAGAAAGTGCTCTGGCTGAGTCCTGCTCTCGAATCGCTCTCGCCGTACTCTGAGACCATACGTCACAGTCACGGGGCGTCGCTGTCTGAAGCCGTACACAAGCTCTAACCGTCATGCACTGCTCAAGTCAGCCGTCTGTGCAGCGCTGTCCAACAAGTTCAACAAGCATAAAGCTCTCCTCCCTCTTTACATCATCTTTATATTCTCCTCCCTCTTTACATCCCCTTTACATTCTCCTCCCTCTTTACATCTGTAAAGTAAAGGGGATGTAAAGAGAAGGAGTGAATGTAAAGAGGAGAGAATGTAAAGAGGATGTAAAGAGGGAGGAGAGAATGTAAAGAGGATGTAAAGAGGGAGGAGAGAATGTAAAGAGGATGTAAAGAGGGAGGAGAGAATGTAAAGGGGATGTAAAGAGGGAGGAGAGAATGTAAAGGGGGTGTAAAGAGGGAGGAGAGAATGTAAAGAGGAGAGAATGTAAAGAGGATGTAAAGAGGGAGGAGAGAATGTAAAGAGGGAGGAGAGAATGTAAAGGGGATGTAAAGAGGAGGAGTGAATGTAAAGAGAGAATGTAAAGAGGATGTAAAGAGGGAGGAGAGAATGTAAAGAGGATGTAAAGAGGGAGGAGAGAATGTAAAGAGGATGTAAAGAGGGAGGAGAGAATGTAAAGGGGGTGTAAAGAGGAGGAGTGAATGTAAAGAGGAGAGAATGTAAAGAGGATGTAAAGAGGGAGGAGAGAATGTAAAGAGGATGTAAAGAGGGAGGAGAGAATGTAAAGAGGATGTAAAGAGGGAGGAGAGAATGTAAAGGGGATGTAAAGAGGGAGGAGAGAATGTAAAGGGGGTGTAAAGAGGGAGGAGAGAATGTAAAGAGGGAGGAGAGAATGTAAAGGGAATGTAAAGAGGGAGGAGATAATGTAAAGGATGTAAAGAGGGAGGAGAGAATGTAAAGGGAATGTAAAGAGGGAGGAGATAATGTAAAGGATGTAAAGAGGGAGGAGAGAATGTAAAGGGAATGTAAAGAGGGAGGAGATAATGTAAAGGATGTAAAGAGGGAGGAGAGAATGTAAAGGGAATGTAAAGAGGGAGGAGAGAATGTAATGGATGTAAAGAGGGAGGAGAGAATGTAAAGAGGAAGGAGAGAATGTAAAGAGGGAGGAGATAATGTAAAGGATGTAAAGAGGGAGGAGAGAATGTAAAGAGGGAGGAGAGAATGTAAAGAGGGAGGAGATAATGTAAAGGATGTAAAGAGGGAGGAGAGACTGTAAAGAGGGAGGAGAGAATGTAAAGAGCATGTAAAGAGGGAGGAGAGAATGTAAAGGGGATGTAAAGAGGGAGGAGAGAATGTAAAGAGGGAGGAGAGAAGAGAATGTAAAGAGGGAGGAGAGAATGTAAAGGGGATGTAAAGAGGGAGGAGAGAATGTAAAGAGGGAGGAGAGAATGTAAAGGGGATGTAAAGAGGGAGGAGAGAATGTAAAGAGGGAGGAGAGAATGTAAAGGATGTAAAGAGGGAGGAGAGAATGTAAAGGATGTAAAGAGGGAGGAGAGAATGTAAAGGATGTAAAGAGGGAGGAGAGAATGTAAAGGGGATGTAAAGAGGGAGGAGAGAATGTAAAGAGGGAGAAGAGAATGTAAAGAGGGAGGAGAGAATGTAAAGAGGGAGGAGATAATGTAAAGGGGATGTAAAGAGGGAGGAGAGAATGTAAAGGGGATGTAAAGAGGGAGGAGAGAATGTAAAGAGGGAGGAGAGATTGTAAAGAGGGAGGAGAGAATGTAAAGGATGTAAAGAGGGAGGAGAGAATGTAAAGAGGGAGGAGAGAATGTAAAGAGGATGTAAAGAGGGAGGAGAGAATGTAAAGAGGATGTAAAGAGGGAGGAGAGGATGTGAAGAGGGAGGAGAGAATGTAAAGAGGGAGAAGAGAATGTAAAGAGGGAGGAGAGAATGTAAAGGGGATGTAAAGAGGGAGGAGAGAATGTAAAGAGGGAGAAGAGGATGTAAAGAGGGATGAGAATGTAAAGGGGATGTAAAGAGGGAGGAGAGAATGTAAAGAGGGAGGAGAGAATGTAAAGAGGGAGGAGAGAATGTAAAGAGGGAGAAGAGAATGTAAAGCGGGAGGAGAGAATGTAAAGAGGGAGGAGATAATATAAAGAGGATGTAAAGAGGGAGGAGAGAATGTAAAGAGGGAGGAGGGAACGTAAAGAGGGAGGAGAGAATGTAAAGAGGATGTAAAGAGGGAGGAGAGAATGTAAAGAGGATGTAAAGAGGGAGGAGAGAATGTAAAGAGGGAGGAGAGAATGTAAAGAGGGAGAAGAGAATGTAAAGAGGGAGGAGAGAATGTAAAGGGGATGTAAAGAGGGAGGAGAGAATGTAAAGAGGGAGGAGAGAATGTAAAGAGGGAGGAGAGAATGTAAAGAGGGAGGAGAGAATGTAAAGAGGGGGGAGAGAATGTAAAGAGGGAGAAGAGAATGTAAAGAGGGAGGAGAGAATGTAAAGAGGGAGGAGATAATGTAAAGAGGATGTAAAGAGGGAGGAGAGAATGAATGTAAAGAGGGAGGAGAGAATGTAAAGAGGGAGGAGAGAATGTAAAGGGGGATGAGAATGTAAAGGGGATGTAAAGAGGGAGGAGAGAATGTAAAGAGGGAGGAGAGAATGTAAAGAGGGAGGAGAGAATGTAAAGAGGGAGGAGAGAATGTAAAGAGGGAGGAGAGAATGTAAAGAGGGAGAAGAGAATGTAAAGAGGGAGGAGAGAATGTAAAGAGGGAGGAGATAATATAAAGAGAATGTAAAGAGGGAGGAGAGAATGTAAAGAGGGAGGAGAGAATATAAAGAGAATGTAAAGAGGGAGGAGAGGATGTAAAGAGGGAGGAGAGAATGTAAAGGGGATGTAAAGAGGGAGGAGAGAATGTAAAGAGGGAGAAGAGGATGTAAAGAGGGATGAGAATGTAAAGGGGATGTAAAGAGGGAGGAGAGAATGTAAAGAGGGAGGAGAGAATGTAAAGAGGGAGGAGAGAATGTAAAGAGGGAGGAGAGAATGTAAAGAGGGAGAAGAGAATGTAAAGAGGGAGGAGAGAATATAAAGAGGATGTAAAGAGGGAGGAGAGAATGTAAAGAGGGAGGAGAGAATGTAAAGAGGATGTAAAGAGGGAGGAGAGAATGAATGTAAAGAGGGAGGAGAGAATGTAAAGAGGGAGGAGAGAATGTAAAGAGGGAGGAGAGAATGTAAAGAGGGAGGAGAGAATGTAAAGAGGGAGGAGAGAATGTAAAGAGGGAGAAGAGAATGTAAAGAGGGAGGAGAGAATGTAAAGAGGGAGGAGATAATATAAAGAGGATGTAAAGAGGGAGGAGAGAATTTAAAGAGGGAGGAGAGAATGTAAAGAGGATGTAAAGAGGGAGGAGAGAATGTAAAGAGGGGGGAAAGAATGTAAAGAGGGAGGAGAGAATGTAAAGGGGATGTGAAGAGGGAGGAGAGAATGTAAAGGGGATGTAAAGAGGGAGGAGAGAATGTAAAGGGGATGTGAAGAGGGAGGAGAGAATGTAAAGGGGATGTAAAGAGGGAGGAGAGAATGTAAAAGATGTAAAGAGGGAGGAGAATGTAAAGGGGATGTAAAGAGGGAGGAGAATATAAAGATGATGTAAAGAGGGAGGAGAGCTTTATGCTTGTTGAACTTGTTGGACAGCGCTGCACAGACGGCTGACTTGAGCAGTGCATGACGGTTAGAGCTTGTGTACGGCTTCAGACAGCGACGCCCCGTGACTGTGACGTATGGTCTCAGAGTACGGCGAGAGCGATTCGAGAGCAGGACTCAGCCAGAGCAGTTTCTCCAGAGCGACTCACGAGCTCTGATGACGACACAACTGATCCACGATTTGCCGAATCCACCGCACAAATCTGTTTTTTATAACAGTGAAAGCTCTTTTCATGTAGTCGCGATGTTATATTGTCATGGTTATCAAAATAAAACTGATACAATGTAGACCCCACTTCATTGGGATTTAGGCTTATGTTGAACTATATTCTTGTACAAACAGACGCTGTATTAAGCAGTACATGTATTGAATCAAAATGTCTCTGAAATATCGGTGTATTTGGCAAATAATGCATTTATTCCACTTCAGCTGTGGTAAAGTATGCAAACACAGCGCAAGCGTCACTACGGGAAGCAGAAAGAGTCAAACTCACGTCTCAGTTTTCAGCTCCTCCCGCCTCCACACGGCAACTCTCACCGATCGGTTACATCCAGCCACAGCCCATGTCCAACACAGCTAATGTAAAGGATGAAAGAGGGAGGAGTGAAGGTAAAGAGGGAGAAAATGGGGAGGAGTGAAGGTAAAGAGGATGGAAAAGAGGGAGGAGTGAAGGTAAACAGGTTGAAAAGAGGGAGGAGTGAAGGTAAACAGGTTGAAAAGAGGGAGGAGTAAAGGTAAAGAGGATGGAAAAGAGGGAGGATTGAAGGTAAAGAGGGAGAAAATGGGGGAGGAGTGAAGGTAAAGAGGATGGAAAAGAGGGAGGAGTGAAGGTAAAGAGGGAGAAAAGAGGGAGGAGTGAAGGTAAAGAGGATGGAAAAGAGGGAGGAGTGAAGGTAAAGAGGGAGAAAATGGGGGAGGAGTGAAGGTAAAGAGGATGGAAAAGAGGGAGGAGTGAAGGTAAAGAGGGAGAAAAGAGGGAGGAGTGAAGGTAAAGAGGATGGAAAAGAGGGAGGAGTGAAGGTAAAGAGGGAGAAAATGGGGGAGGAGTGAAGGTAAAGAGGATGGAAAAGAGGGAGGAGTGAAGGTAAAGAGGGAGAAAATGGGGAGGAGTGAAGGTAAAGAGGATGGAAAAGAGGGAGGAGTGAAGGTAAAGAGGTTGAAAAGAGGGAGGAGTGAAGGTAAAGAGGGAGGAGTGAAGGTAAAGGAGGAGGTAGAGATTTTGATGGGTGGATGGAGGAAATATCGAGGATGGTTGTGCACTGAGAATCATTCCCACCTCCAAGTTAATTGATTTTTCATTGTTCTTTTTTTTTTTTTTTATGTTTTTGAATTTCTGTCATTAACTGCAATGTGTACTTTCAACACAATGTGTTCAAGACTGTTAATATTAAAGAGTCATTTAATTGGAGTGTGTGTCACTCGAGTCCCCAAAGAGTCATTTAATCGGAGTGTGTGTGTCTCTCAAGTCCCCAAAGAGTCATTTACTTGGAGTGTGTGTCTCTCAAGTCCCGAAAGAGTCATTTAATCGGAGTGTGTGTGTCTCTCAAGTCCCCAAAGAGTCATTTAATCGGAGTGTGTGTGTCTCTCAAGTCCCCAAAGAGTCATTTAATCGGAGTGTGTGTGTGTGTGTGTGTGTCTCTCAAGTCCCCAAAGAGTCATTTAATCGGAGTGTGTGTGTCTCTCAAGTCCCCAAAGAATCATTTAATCAGAGTGTGTGTGTGTGTCTCTCAAGTCCCCAAAGAGTCATTTAATCGGAGTGTGTGTGTGTGTCTCTCAAGTCCCCAAAGAGTCATTTAATCGGAGTGTGTGTGTCTCTCAAGTCCCCAAAGAGTCATTTAATCGGAGTGTGTGTGTGTCTCTCAAGTCCCCAAAGAGTCATTTAATCGGAGTGTGTGTGTCTCTCAAGTCCCCAAAGAGTCATTTAATCGGAGTGTGTGTGTGTCTCTCAAGTCCCCAAAGAATCATTTAATCGGAGTGTGTGTGTCTCTCAAGTCCCCAAAGAGTCATTTAATCGGAGTGTGTGTGTCTCTCAAGTCCCCAAAGAGTCATTTAATCGGAGTGTGTGTGTCTCTCAAGTCCCCAAAGAGTCATTTAATCGGAGTGTGTGTGTGTCTATCAAGTCCCCAAAGAGTCATTTAATTGAAGTGTGTGTTTTTTTTGTTTGTTTTTTGGACAATTACTACACTTTACAGAAGAACATGACTAATGTGTTAAAGCCCCAGTGAGTTAGCCTGGCTCCGCCCTCCTACGCACTTCCGCTCAATTTTATTTTCCTTCAGTACTACGTCTGGGATTGTGCTGTAGACTTTGGTTTCCAGAAATAATTTTTTTACCGGTCCAATCAGCGAACAGAGGGAGTGGCTGAGAACGATGACGTTGATGTAGCGCGTCAGTTTGAGTTGGAGTTCAGTAATGGCAGCGGAGAAAGACGTGAGAAAATCTATTCGGTCCGTTGTTGCAAAACTGCCGAATATCCAGAAGTTAAAGCCGGAGCAAGATCAATGTTTGCTAAGTGTTGTTGGTGGCCATGATGTTGTGGCCCTCCTCCCCAAGGGGTTCGGGAAAAGTTTAATTTTCCAGCTCACTCCGCTAGTGGTGAATGAGTTAGCTAAGGCGAACGATAGGATGCAAAGCCGATAGTTGTTGTCGTCTCCTCTTGTTGCACTAATGGAGGACCAAGTGAGGGAGGCAGAAAGGTTAGGAGTTGGTGCTGGGCAGCTCGGCGTGCACGATGATCACTGTACAGCATTTGCGGCAGATCCGAAACGACCGCAGCGGCGTATTGTTAATGATTACACCCAGCTTCGACAGTTGACTGAATACATCACTGTCCTTAGTGTCAAATAAACATTTAGAATTTAGAATTGTTCCTTGAACTCTTAAATTCGATGAACAAAACATGCAGCTCTCGTTGACAGACATCTTATTCTAAACATAATCCTCTGATCATTCGGACTTGTTTTTTTATTGCTTAAAACAATACACAAGTAATAACAGAAAACATAATACAAAAACAAACAAAAAATAATAATAAAAACAAAACAAAAATAAAACAGTAGGAGGATAATATAAAATAAACATGAACAAGTTAAGAGAATTACATGACACTGAAAAAGGAAAATAATTACAAACAGTTAATGTTTTTAAGGCTTTTTTTGTTCTCAGACAACTTAATTGAAAAGAGGTATTTTTAAAATTCTTTCACAAATATAAGAAAGAGAGGTTTAGCATTTAGATATTTAGATTTATGAATATGGAATTCGGACTTGTTGTTTCCAGCCGGTTACGGCGCATGACATACGTCACGACCACACGTTAGCGATTGGCTATGGCAGATCCTGAGTGACGCTGGGCAGATCCAATAGTTTTGAACTTTAACAGAGAACCCGCCTACAAGGAAGTAAACGTTTCTCAATGGAGCGAGGCCAGACTCTCTGTACAAATGAAATGTACGAGAGTCTGGTAGAACCAGGCTACCAGTGAGTAGCCAAAGACTCAAGATGTTTTTGTGATAATGATTATTTTGCAGTCGATGCTAAATTAACTAGAGGGATGCAGGCCGTGGTCTTAGAAAAACTATTTAGGCTATATATATATATATTAGTTTGCGTGCCGTGTGCTCGGCTGCTTGCTGTGTTGTGATCGTAATTATACGATCACGCGAGAGAGAAAGTAGATGTGTGCAGTTTCAGCCGTCCTCCTCTGATTGTGATGTGATCGAAATAACAAACAAAACAATTTTGTAAAATGATATATGAATCATTTTTATTTTATCATATATCATTTTACAAAACTTTTTTGTGCATGTGCTCCCGCACACACAATTTCAGTCACAACACGCAGTCAGAGGATGCGCTGAAACATCAGCTCGCGATGCTGTTCCCTTCATTCATAACTCGGACTGAGAAGGATAGGCTATATTTGTGTAAATAGTTGTGCAACTGCGCAAACTTTATGAAGTTTAATGTTTGGGTTCCAGGGGAATTTATGACTGTTTCACCTTTTCAACCTCATCAAAGTTTCGTAATTAGTAAGTTCTGTGCTTTTTCTCTTTTTTTTCTTGTGTGCTGACTGATGAGGGGCCGATGTGCCTTGGTGAAACGGTGTTTGTACATGTAGCTTATTTTTTTAATTATCGTGGCAAGCAATCATAAAATACAGCATATTGCACAAAAAAAAAGCAATTTACTGAGAAACGGACCTCGGGTTTGGGTCGGGCTCAGGCTTAAAATATAACCGTAATGTTCGGGTCAGGTTAAATGATTTCGGGTACGGGCCGGGTTTGGGCTTAAGTTTAAAGCCTGTGCTGACCTCTACTTCAGGCACATAACTTGTAAAATTTCAGCAATTATTAAATGACTTCTGTAGAGCTGTTTTACAGTTGAAATAGAATTGAGCTGAATAATGACACTATTGTCTTCAGTTCCATCTTTGGTTCTCTCTGATAGTCAATCAATCAAATACAGTCAAATGAATAATATTTCTGAATGTTAATTGTCATTCCCCAACTGAGCAGTGAAGGACACTTCATCTCAAGCTACAAATCAGACAAAAATGTTGGCTACCCATTTTCTGTGATCTTGACGAAATAAAAATAAAAATAAAAAACTGTTTACTCACTAAATATATACCATCTCAACAAAGTCCTGATATTATACCTTTACCAGAATCTGTGTATCACCATGGTCCTCAAAGTATGACTTAACCAGAGTCTGTGTATCACCATGGTCCTCAAAGTATGACTTGATCAGAGTTTGTGTTTAATGTCCCCAAAATGGACATAAAAAATACTGTCCCTAAAGTGAAGGCAAAATGTCAGGTCTTTAAGGAAGACTTTTATTAATAAAATCAAGTGATAAGTGTGATGACAGCTTCTCCAGAAGTGCAGTCATGTCTTTCTTTTGTCTCTAGACCCTTCAGAAAGGGGTGTCCCTAAAGGTAGGGTTCCCAGTCATACGTCCTCACATTGTGGTTAAGTAGGTATGTGTGTGTGTGTGTGTGTGTGTGTGTGTGTGTGTGTGTGTGTGTGTGTGTGATGAGAAGTGTTAGACTCTTCTCCTCTGGACTTGACCGCGGGGCTCGTTATGCCACAGTCCGCTGATGAATGGGAGAAACGGGATCATTTCAAACCAACTCCCCTCAGATCCTTCTCGTAAGCACTTTAAGCCTCACTCTCTCCGCCTCAGGCTTTAGTTCATTATAACACCTGCACGCTCGCGGAAACTTGACCATGATCAATTCTATTAAAGTTTTCACATTAACCTCATGTCCGATTTAATATGCGCTAGGCTAGATGCTTTGCCTAGCGCATATTAAATAAATAAAAGACATTCCTGGCATCGCCAACTAATAAATCAATTACGCGTGCATTGTGACGTCACACGTCTGAAAGGATTAGTGGGAAAGATAACACAATAATGTAATTAAGGAAAGGTGTCATTTACAGTTGTTGAATACAGAGCTCGTGAACTTTTCAAAGGAACTGCCTAATTTGTTTTTCTTGCGTATTTACAATGCAATAAATCTAGGTGTAATTTAGAGTTATTTAGTCAGTCTATTTACCATAAGTGTGGGATTGTTTACTTTTTACATATCAGATTTGTTTTTGTCCAGAACTAAGTTATTTAAAATTCTTACAAAAAAAAGACCTTAATCGTATCTATTCTATGATGATTTTTTTTCTTTTAATATCTGAAATAAGTCACATTATTTATTGGGCTTAAAGTAAAAAAAAAAAAAAAAAAAAAATGTCTAGGTGGTGTAATTGCCCAGATTGTAAAAAACAGTGTCGTTGTTTTAAAATATTATTGAATTGGGGTTTTTCACACAAAATAAGTTTTTCACAAAATAAGGAAACAACAGACAAACACAATGTTTCAAACCAACAAAGAGTACACATCTATCTATCTATTAATCTATCTATCTATCTATCTATCTATCTATCTATCTATCTATCTATCTATCTATCTATCTATCTATCTATCTATCTATCTATCTATCTCTAATATAAATAGCCTAGTCTATATTGCTGGGGTCTGCCTCTGGGGATTTGTTTTTGTGGGTGGGGGATTTAACACCCCATTCCCCCCCTCTCTCTCTCTCTCCCTCTGGTTTTAGTCCATTGTTGTGAACCTTCCCCTCAGAGTGCTGTTGTCTCCCACTGCCAGTCAGACGCTTGCTCTGCCTCAGAGTGTAAGCAGAGAGTTGTCAGACAGAGACTCTTCGGGCTCTTCAGTTTTAAACTCACCTAAGCTGTGTGGAGCAAATCATTCTGCAGGAACCCAAGCAAGAGAGAGAGAGAGAGAGCGCGCAAAACCCCACTCCGCTGTCAGTGCGCGCAAATCACATTATTCATGTGAAATAAGACAGAGGGACGCTATGTGTTTGGTATTGGATGCTTTCATTCACACAATCTAAGGCTGGATTTTTTTTTTTTTTTTTTTTTTACATTTTAAAAAGAAAAAATAGACACTATCTAAATCCTCCGCGTCGTTGATTTCTGTGGATTTATAGCGGTTTTGGAGTCGGGAGCGCTCACGAGCACAGCGCGAGACACGGAGAAGCTCATCAAAGGAAAGCAGCACTGGACTTTGAATCCGAAGATTAGTAGTCTTACCCTTGCACTATCTGTCTATTGGTTTTATTTTTTTTAAATGGATTTACCAGCGTAACTCAGACTTTCCCAAAAGTTGCTTATTGGATTTCCAAGGATAAAGTATTGTGAATCTGTAAGGGGAAAAAAGGACACATGAGTATCTCGAGGGCCACCGCGATCCAAGGGCACTAAGTACTGCCTTATCGAACCCATAGGGACCGGGCAAAGTGCACACGAAAATAGGTAAAAATGTTGTTGTTTTTTGTTTTGTTTTGTGTGTGTGTGTGCATATGGTTAAATTTAGGATCAGATTCGTTGCATGAATATTAGGCTAGCCTATTTATATATCAATTGGTAGCCTATTTATTAAGTAATTATTTGCTTCAGATAAATTCAACTGAAAATGAAGTCAGCCTAATTATGATTGTAAATTAAATAGTACTGATTCGTTCAAACTTCGCTTAAGCGTTATTTCCGCGCAGTTGGGGAATTTCGTTAAAACGCAATGCTCGCTTTGAATCGTAAATTAAAACTTTTATTGATTACATTCAATTCCAGTTTTCTGATCTGGTTCGGTTTAGGTTTACTTGCGCTCAGAATGACTTTCATTAACCCTTCCAAGTGGTTTCACACTTGTAAACGGATTTATTTACCTTAACCAAACTCTCACTTTGGTGTGAAATTCTCGTATGTTTTGAGAACACATGTGTCTCCTCGTACCCTCGTGAGGTTTGCTCTTACCTATCTCTCATGCTGAGAGTATTAAGTATTTTAAATAAGTATTTTAGAAGCACATTCGGAGTAAGCTAATACGTGGAAAAATCTCCAATGTAGGATACATTATTTTTGTATAAAAATACCTTTTTAAAAGTTCAGAGTTTGGACAATTAGGTGTCGCAATCGTCTATGTTCCGGGTCCAATTCACGTGTTTATATTGAAACGACCCATCAAAAGCACGCTGTACAGGTTCTATTCATATACAACTGTCCTTAACTGCTGCACATTCGTACCTGAGGGTTATTCATGTACAAGAGGATGTAGACAATGTCTAACAACGATGTAGGTGTATAGGACATTCATTTTCAAATTTGGTTTAGTGGGCAGGTTTGGGATGTGCAATGCATTATGCAATTAATGTCATTTTAAAGGTTCATCTTTCACAATAGCTTCTGTGAATTGTAAATCAGTTCTGTTTTCTCTCAGGTTTGTGACTACAGTGAGGTTGCCAATGCCTGGAGTCAGCATTTGAAGCTGGCCAGCTGTCTTACACACACACACACACACACACAAACATTACCTCAGCAAGATGTTGAGCATCTTTAAGGTTTTCATTACCATCTGCTTCACGGAACTGGCGTTTTCAAGAAGCATAACATCTAGGGAAGTCCGGGCAAAAGGTATGGATTACAATTAACAATTTCATTTGATATCACCCAAATCCAACTTTTCCAAGTATAAAATACAAAGTTGTCAATGTTACTTAATATTTAGAATTTTACTTAAAACGGTTTGAATATCTAATGAATATTCAATATATGATAAAAGGAGCCGAGCTGATTGTGAAGAATTTAAGTCCAGGGGAAGTTGGAGAGGATGTAATCGTTTAGAGAGTAAAAGAATCCCAGTATTTTCTTGAGCCATAAACAGTGCTACCTGATCCTTCCAAAGCCCCGAGGCTCGGAAGTGTAAATCTGTCTGGCCCGGTGCCAGTAACAGGGGCTTGTGGGATGTGTGTGTGTGGGGGGGGGGGGGGGGGGTTGTTTGGGGCAAGATGGGTCTCCTATTTAATTGTACAAACACTGGGTTGTCTCGATTTTGTACCTGCCAGGGAGGTATCCGATTATCTCCAAGAGCTACTAAGACTTACACAGAACTGGCTCTGAGTTTTTTTGTGTGAAAAAGCCTCATGTATACAAATCAGAGGATTTTTTTGTAAATCACAGGATTACCTAAAAGCTTTATGTGGCATTTTATGTTTGGCTGTTGATATGCTCACCCTGAGTGCACCATTCTGAGGTCTAGAGAATGAAGGGATAAGATGTAGACTCATGTCAATGCTGGGGCAAAGTCTTCGTTAAAAGCATCTTTCTTTGAACACTTGTGAGCTACATACAGTGCTAGGAAGGTGATAAAGGTTGAAAATCCCTGTGGTGCAGCCCAACAATGCCCCACTAAGTTCCTGCCAGGAGAAATTAAAGTCATTTGACAACTGTAAGACTTTAATGGGCCGAGCCACCCAAGCAAGTGAGACATGCAGAGCTAAACGAACAAGAAGAGGCAGAAATGAACTTGTTGAAGAGGAACTAAAAATACAAGCATTTCATAGTAATAATTTGATTTATTTACAGCTAGTAAGTTATATAATTATTTGATATAACTTTTATGCACATTTTAAATTCAGAAATAACGCGAGTCTTTTGTGAATTTATTGGACTAATGGTGTTTTTCATTAGCCTGTTAGTACTGTGTTACTTCATGATTGCAAATTACCCTCTTATGATAAACCGTATGATAAATGCTAAACCTAAAAATGTAGACTGCATACCCCTACAAAATGTGTCCTTAAGAGGCATATTTTTTCATGTAAAGTTTGCCAGTGGAGCCATTCAGGCTATTTTTGGTGGCCGCATGTGTTTGTGTGTTTTGTTTAGCTTGTCCTTTATTTTCCTGCTGACCATTCACACCCTCTTCAGGGTCAGATACGGGCCAGGCCCTAGTTTTATTCAGTGAAGTTCATTAGTGTGTTGGTGGAAGAATGTTATGCTTCAGTGCTGGAGGTGACATAGCTTGGTAAGGGGGCGTTCTTCACTCAAATGCTCAAAATCACATTCACCTCCGGGCCACAAGAAACACTGCTGTGAAGTCAAAGTTAGGTCATTCTCAGCTAAGAATTGTGTTTCTGTTCTCTCTTTTGTTTGTGGCTTTGTTTGCCTGATTTGCTCCAAAACAGTGGTGATCTCTGTGAGAAAGGCTCTGGTTAGCAATTAGTGAGAAGTTATGTTAATTAGAAGTGTTTAATAAATCTGGTTTATTCTACAGACTATTTATAGGAGTCGTTGTTCAAAACCTCCTTTTCTCCATTCCACCAGATATCCGAGTTTCTCGACCAATTCTTATTCCTGGTTTTCCTGAGAATGCTACTGTGTTAGTTGGAGGACATGTGAAACTGGTGTGTAAACTCCACCAGCCAGCCTCAACACGTCTCCAGTGGTTCAAGAAGGACAGCAATCGCCAGGGGCCTGATGGATCACCATTTTTTACAGCGCTTACGGTGAGAAAGTGATTTAAAGATCCTCTATTGTGCATATTTTCTGTCTTAAAGAAAGAGGGAGTAATGTTACATTTGTTTCCCCCGCAGCCTCTTCTTGAGAACCTCTCCAAAGTCAACATTCTTCCTTTAGTGAATGTCTCCGTGAAAGATGCTGGAGAGTACGTATGCAAGGCAGAAAACTCAGTTGGTCAAACAACGCGCTCTGCCTGGCTGGAAGTCTTATCAGGTAAGCCATAGCATCTGATAACATCTAACCTTCTCATCTTCAGGGCTGATCTACCATCATTCTCTGATAGGTCAGCCATTGGCGTTTTATTGCCGTGAAAACCATATTACGAGTATTTAGTAGGACAAACCACATAATGTAGTTAAAAGGTCACAGCTAAGGTGTAAGCTTCATTCAAGTGTGATAGTGGTTCCATTAGCAACTTTTTTCAACTTTTTCATGTTTTGTCCAAAAAGTTTCAGAGGAGCCAACTGAGGAAACATCAGAGCATCTACTTCTAGAGCTTGGAGATGTACTAAAACTCCGTTGTGACACAAACCGTCCTGGAGCTGTCCAGTGGTTCAAGGGTGGTATGCGGGTGCAACACAATGCTCGTATCCAGATAAGGGCAGCAGTCATGGAGATTGCGGATGCCACCTATGAAGATTCAGGAGTGTATGTGTGTATGCTGCGTGACACCAAAGAGGCTCTACGCAACTTCACTATCACAGTGGCAGGTTGGTTCTGACCGTTAAGAAAATTAATAGTCTCATTAACAACCCTTTCTTTTGAATGTTCATCTAATAACTTGAACCCTTAATGCTCCCTTGCAGATGCTGTAGGATCAGGAGATGATGATGAGGACAATGGTATTGATGACTCTGGTCCCGAGATTGAAAATGACCAGGTCTACATCTCCAGAGGTTAGTGTCTATTGTAACTACACATTCAGTTGCGTTTACTTGCGTTTCAGTTTCAGAGTGATAGCTTGAAATGTACCATTGTTTCTTACATTTTAGCACCATACTGGACTCTTACTCAAAGGATGGAGAAGAAGCTCTACGCAGTCCCAGCTGGAAACACTGTCAAATTCCGCTGCCCTGCCACAGGGAACCCTCTTCCCACCATTCGCTGGCTGAAGAATGGCAGAGAATTCAGAGGAGAGCACCGGATCGGAGGCATCAAAGTGAGAGATTGATATTTTGGTTTGTTGGAGACATCCCAACAAACTTGAACTTTTCAAAATCTCACAATAAATATCAGCACGGCCTCATGCTTACACATTACCATTTTGTGTTCATAGCTACGACATCAACACTGGAGCCTGGTCATGGAGAGTGTGGTTCCCTCAGACCGTGGGAACTACAGTTGTGTGGTGGAGAACAAATATGGGTCCATTGCTCACACCTACCTCTTGGACGTGTTGGGTAAGAGGGCTTCTGCTTGCCTGCTCTAGACAGCCGCCTGGCTCCACGAGGAGCCATCGCAAGTCTGCCATGCTTAGCAAGTGTCAGAAGCAATAAGCATCAAATCAGTGAGATCCTGTACCAGCAGCTCAGTGGCGTCACATAGCGAGACAGGCACCAAATGCACCTCAGAGAGAGCCACAGGGCACACTGCTGCACCACAGGCACCGGGGTTCACCCGAGGCTCTACATGTCTATAAAGATATTTAAGAACTACACTGGAAAAGGGCAATAAATATCATCACGGCAGGGGAATGCGGGTTGGGGGGTTGGCATCGGTCTGTGGTACGTGCCTGGAAGCACTGTGGGTTGAGGCGTCCAGACCAATTTTCTACCTGACCTGTGACAGACCTGTTTGTTAAGAGTCCGGCGTGGGGTCAACTGCTGTGTCCTAGCAGACAGGGGGGAAAGAACAGGAAATTAAGAGCCCATCGACTTCAAAGCGACACAATACATGGGCCTGGTTCTAAAAATCCCTTAATGGAACTAATTAGTGAGCGTTGATCAGCATTGGAAGTGCCGCTTGTCTATCCCTGTGCCTTAGACTATCTACCTTCAAATGCTTTTGAATGTTAACATTCATTGATAACATTATTTTTGGGGGATGTTGAGAATTTTGATAGAACAATAAATATCTTTTGAATATAGTATCAAAGTACTGAACTTTCAGATTTCTTCTTTCAGAACGCTCTCCACACAGACCCATCCTTCAAGCTGGTCTACCCAAAAACATTACAGCTGTAGTGGGTGGAGATGCCCAGTTCCTGTGTAAAGTCTACAGTGACGCCCAGCCTCACATCCAGTGGCTAAAGCACATAGAGATGAATGGCAGCCGTTATGGGCCTGATGGCATTCCTTATGTAAAGATCGTGAAGGTATTTAGCGAGTCATTCATTACACTTTTTTATGGAGGTACATCACATTACCAGATCGGTATGGAATTAATGAGCATTTTGATTGTTTCTTCCACCTTCTCAGACAGGAAGCTTGAATATGTCTGAAGTGGAAGTCTTATATCTTACCAATATTACAATGGAGGATGCTGGGGAATACACCTGCTTGGCGGGAAACTCTATTGGATTCTCTCATCAGTCTGCTTGGCTTACAGTCTTATTAGGTAGATTTGTTTGTATAGACACAGTGACGACACAAATCATAAATATTGCTCGAGTTACAAGTAAAGAAAATGTATCAATTCCACAGAGGAGGACGTGGCCAAGGAGATAGACCTTACGGAGTCCAAGTACACTGACATCATCATCTATGCATCTGGCTTCCTGGCACTGGTGATGGCCATAGTTATCGTGGTCCTATGCCGCATGCAGGTTCATCCCAGTCGGGAGCCGTTTGATACGCTCCCAGTGCAGAAACTCTCCAAATTTCCTTTACGCAGACAGGTAAGATGACACTTCTGAACAAACCTCATGATAATTCCCCAAGAACATGGTATTCAGCAGAGCATTCTGGTTTCTAATCCTGTATGTTTTGGACCCTATTTCAGTATTCTGTGGAGTCCAATTCTTCTGGAAAATCAAGTGCGTCACTGATGAGGGTGGCTCGTCTTTCCTCCAGTTGTTCCCCAATGCTGGCTGGAGTTATGGAGTTTGAACTGCCTTATGACCCTGACTGGGAGTTTCCAAGAGAGAAGTAAGTAGCACTAGCAACCATAGCTGTAAAAGATGTTTCTTTTATATGATGGTGAACTGACCATTTATTTGAATTCTCTCGTGCTAGTTTGACTTTAGGGAAACCACTTGGAGAGGGCTGTTTTGGTCAAGTGGTGAGAGCTGAGGCTTATGGGATAAACAGAGAAAATCAAGATCAAACGGCAACTGTAGCTGTTAAAATGCTAAAAGGTAAGTTTGTACTTATAGATATCATATTCAAATGTTAAGCATTACTGAATTTCAGACTAAGAAGGATTTTTCTGTCTTTTTTTTATTTTAATTTTTTTAGATGATGCAACTGACAAAGACCTGGCAGACCTCATCTCTGAGATGGAGCTTATGAAGGTGATGGACAAGCACAAGAACATCATAAATCTTCTTGGTGTTTGCACACAGGATGGTAAGTTAATCTCATGGTTGTACTCATGGACATCTCAACTTCATATGGACATTTGACTTCATTTCAATTTATATTTCTGGATCAGGTCCACTTTACGTGCTGGTTGAATATGCGTCTAAGGGTAGCCTACGGGAATACCTCAGAGCTCGTCGACCTCCAGGCATGGACTACACCTTCGATGTGACCAAGGTTCCTGAGGAACAGCTCACCTTCAAAGACCTAGTTTCCTGCGCCTACCAAGTGGCAAGAGGCATGGAGTACCTGGCCTCCAAAAGAGTAAGTTGCTGACAGGGCTCAATTAGCTTCGGTTTGAAACCAGCCCCCCTCGCATCTTATCAACACGTCTCTTTGTCTGACACGTGATGCCAAGCATTCCTTAGTGGAGTGGTGGTGTGTCGTGTTTACCGCTGTGTCCATCCTGTCTCTGTGGGCTTTGTCCTTTTTAGCACTGCCATAAATCTGTTAGCAAGCAGGCCCTCGGACCCGCCTGTGCACTGGATCGTATTACTAGCTTTTTGTGGCCTGCTAAGAATGCAGTCGTCTGAAACCCCTCCATTAAGGGCCACAAACCAGGGGCCTTTTTCGTCCTCTTTTTCAATCCTCAAATACCACTTCTATTTCAAATGAAAACCAAAATAAACTTAATGACATGCATTTACATCAGAAACTAGCTCTGTGTTGTTTTTCTGTAAAGTCCAAGTCTATTTAAAGTTCGGCTTGTCTAAACTTTTGCAAATGTTGCTTGCTATATGTTGATTTATACAGCAGACCTCATATAGAAAGTAGCTTTAATTTCTGTTTCATCTGGTTTGCGGGAACAAAACTCTATAGCCTCAATGTGAACATGTTTTTCTACTTACCAGAAGCGGAAAAGAGTCTGCGAAACATTGTTTGTGCCATTTGAACTAAATAGAAATCTCTTTTTTTGGCATTCAGTGCATTCACAGAGATTTAGCAGCAAGGAATGTTCTTGTGACAGAGGACAACGTGATGAAAATCGCAGATTTTGGTTTGGCAAGAGGAGTGCATCAAATCGATTACTACAAAAAAACCACTAATGTAAGTAACAATTCTATTCAAGTTTTTTGCTCTTTTGAAGACATCCCATTTGTAAGCAGGACTGCATGGCCCTGTTTGATGCCTTAATGCTCTGAAAGACAGATGTGTAATGTGTCCATACTGATTGGCAGAAAGCTTAATTGAAGAAAATTGGGGAAAGGGGGGGTGGGGATTAGCGAAAGAATGGGCAGTCATATTTTTGTGGATCAAAAGGAAGTGGAGTGCTTTGGCTCGGCCTGTGTGGCAGCTAACTGTCCCACTCACAGCCCTGTTGTTTCCAATTTCAGGGACGTCTGCCAGTGAAATGGATGGCACCAGAAGCCTTGTTTGACAGAGTCTACACACACCAGAGCGATGTGTAAGTCTGGCTAATCATTACAGCTATGCCAAAGAATCAGCTGAGCAGGGATCCCCCTTGCTGGAATGCCGGTCCGTTCAGATTAACCAGAATGCACCAGTATAGTTTAATCCTGATTAGATGGTGGACGTTTTTAATGACTAAAATATGCTCTCAACAAGAGGATTGACTTAGAACGGCTCAAGCTGATTATCCTACATGGTGCACTGACATTTTTGTACTCTTGCTTCCGCAGTTGGTCCTTTGGAGTTTTGATGTGGGAGATTTTCACACTGGGGGGATCGCCGTACCCTGGGATACCGGTAGAGGAGCTTTTTAAGCTGCTGAAGGAAGGTCATCGAATGGACAAACCTTCCAACTGCACCCATGAACTGTAAGCATCAGTCTGGTCACCAAAAAACATGTTTAATTTCAGTCTTCAATGTGATTTACTTATATTCAAATGGCTTTTATAGCTACATGAAGATGAGAGAGTGCTGGCATGCGGTTCCAACACAAAG
The DNA here is from genome assembly GCF_029890125.1 of Rhinichthys klamathensis goyatoka. NCBI lineage: Eukaryota > Metazoa > Chordata > Actinopteri > Cypriniformes > Leuciscidae > Rhinichthys > Rhinichthys klamathensis. Next base: position 8,340,215 of record NW_026606717.1, read on the forward strand.
ACCAACATTCAAACAGCTTGTGGAAGAGCTTGATAGAGTGCTGGTGTCCATTTCAGATGAGGTAAACGCCTGTTTCAACAAAAGCTTGAGTCCCACAAGATGTTGTTTTTGTATCCAAACCTCTAAACCATTCATATTTTTACATTTTTTAGTACCTGGACCTATCCACCCCCTTCGAACAGTACTCCCCATCTTGTGAGGACACCTCCAGCTCTTGCTCTTCAGACAATGATTCAGTGTTTACCCATGATGCTATATCAACTGTCCCATGCCTCCTTGGCTACCACGATGTGCTCTCTCGGATGGACCTCAAGACGACGATGCGATAGGCCTTTTTGGCTCAGGGCACAAGCTTGTGGACATCAGATGTTGCTATGAAAGTGGTACAAGGATTTTCACCTTTGTTGTTATGCCTAAGAACATTATAACGATGCTTGGCACCATGAAACTTGGTGATGAATCATTTTCACTCTCATATCATTTCTACTAGAGGACTGGTCATGAGTTTTTATTGAATGGGTGCTGCTAGATGTAGAAAGCGATATTGGAGCAGCATACAGGAGCATTTTCAAACCAGATTTTTTTTTAAAAAGAGAACATTTATTTTGATATTAAAAGCGAATAGCGTTGATAAATATAAATCTCTCTCTATATAAAATTATTTTACATTTTTTATTTAAAAAAAAAACTGTCTTAAATCTCAGGATCTTGCATGTTGTAGTGGCAGCAAAGTGCCTGATTTTTTGATTTCCTGTGAATATCTTAAAATATTTTATGTACATATCATTACAGAAGACAATTACATTTTATAAATTATTCTAAATGATATAAAGTGAAGGTGTTACTTAGGTGAAGAAATTATGTAAATCTATTCTGAAGCTATCCCTGAACAATCGACACATTTACAATAGCTATTGTTCGCTGCTCGTACCATTGTACACTGTCAAGGCTAAACCTCTGAGCACTCAACTTCCTGTTGTTCTGTTCATTTCATGCCTCACCGTTTGGTAAGCATGGTTTGTCGTGGTCATCTCCCCGACCATTCACCCCATTCAAACTGAGACAACTTGGGGACCAGCAACGCTTCAATTGTCAGTACTGTACGGAAGAAAAGGACTCGACTGAATGTGAAATGCCTTGATATTGATTGATTTCAAATGGTGAATCCTCCATTGTTTGGCTGCAACCTTTTAACCACCCCGGCTTGTTTGCGGGATCCTGGCATAGGCCGAGGTGGACAATGGTCTCATGCAGCTGTAATGTGTGTGACTGCTGGCTAGGGTGATTGGGGGGCTGTCTAAGGCCTGTGTGCAAATGAGAAAGCCCCTTATTATGCTAATGGCTCCAGCTGCCCATCTTTATCCTGCACTATCTTTTAATATACAAATGCTAATGCTGGCCTTTCTAAACAAACTCAGCAATGTCCTTCAGGGAATGCAAAGCCTCATCCCACAAGCTGATAAGAAGCCAATGGCTTTTCTCAAGTTAATTTACCCAGTACTTTGCATTCTCAGCCAGGGACGCACGGTTCCCTTTGGGCATATTCTGGGACAATTGGAGGTTCATTTCCCCAATGAGAGCAAAATTGTTCAATTTCGATTTATCGTCAAAGCTCGATATCTTCTTTTCAGGCAGCTACAGTGATGTTTGACCTCTAAATAAGAAAGAAACTCTTAAGCAGTCCATGACACCTCCAAAATTGTAAGAGCACATTCTTTGTCCATAAAAAATTGTACAAAGAATTATAAAACACATGACATTCCATTTGTGTATCCCCCATTGTAACAATCGATGTTATTATAAATTTCCCCTCTAAAGAATTATTTTAGAAATATTTAATTTATTTGTTTACTGTTTGTTTTATATTAAATAAAGTATAATTTAAAATACTGAGCCATTTTTGTGTCTTGTTTCTGTGAATGCGTGAGCAGAGAATGTTTGAATTTCGGAGAGAATATTTGAACTAGGTTTATAGCCACCGGGTTTGTGACGGGTAGGTTTAGCGTGGGATTTGAATTTCTGATCAAACGCTTATTTTTATTTAACGAGGCCAGTATTTGTTCCATGAACATCAGATCAATGCATTCTTTTCACACAATTCTTTGTTAGTATTTCATCTGCTTCAATCATGCAGATTGACTTATCTGATCACACCTCCGTGTCAACATCTAAATTGTCTAGACGCAAGTCTACTGCATCACTTACTTATCTCTCATGTGTAACAAACCATTATGAGACGGGATAATTATCGGGATAACTATCACTACAGTCCACATGTGTCTGTCTCTCCATGGAGACAATCTCAGCCAGCTGGTGTTGGTTAGATAAGAGTTTGTTCACCATGGACTCGGCGTCTCTCCTCTTTGTATGTCCTGCATGTTTAGCCAAAGGGCAAAGGCCCAATCCAGCCTACCAAATGCCCTGGACTGCATCAAGCTCTGGCTTCCTACTTCATTTTTTTGTTCATAGAGTGACCAGATGTCCGTGTTGTCCGGGGACAGTCCCTGATTTTGTTGGCCGGAGCTGTCCTTGGAAATGTCCCTGCCAAAACATACTAGAATTGACCTTGTTTTCGTTATTTTTTTTTTTTTTTTTTTTTTTTATTCATAGGCAATTCATTCGAAAAATCAATGATGTAAGTTTTCACTGTCTTTCAGAATCCGTCAGTAGCGTCCATTTCGTCTTTGGTGATTGAATTTGACTTAACCTCAATTCAAATCTCTTCTGTGAGATATTGCTTTTTGGAAGCCGCCTAGTTTGTCTTCGTTTCAAATCATTTACTGTAAGCAAGCATGTGTTTCAAGCCCGCCAACCTTCGAGATATTTCTCGACTCATCCCAAGACCATAATTACTGTTCTGGTGTTACTGATCAAAAAAGTTGCTGATTGTTGGTTGGCAGCAAGAAGTAGAGTTGATCCAGTCACAGTCAGACAAGCAGTTACTACCAAATGTAGCTGAACATGCATCTATCCAAGTTCAGGGTATACAGTTAATCAGTTCAAGCATTTTAACCCATAAACGTAGCATTGCTAGCAGCACTGTGCACTAAATAACCTGGTAAATGATGATATATGAATATATACCATCTTTAAAAAGTGCACTTTTGTAATAATCTTTGAAATACTCTTAATTTGTTGACTAAAGCACAAGTAAAGTACTAGATTATAATTTTTGTACTTTATTTTACTTTAATTTTAAGTGTGTTAAATGATTTATCGTAAATGCCTCAGTACATTTGGCAGTACACTTTAACCATAACAAAATAAAAATAAATGAGAAGTAATTATGAAATTACATATAAAGATGCACTTACTTCAAAACAGCATTTCTTACAACTACATAAATTGCATTTAATATAAATTTAAACTATAATAAAATGTTATTTAATTGTAAATATTTACGTGTCCAAAAACATTACATTTACACTTAACAATTTTATTTTAAAGTATATTATTTCCATAATAAGTTTTAAAATTATGCTAAAGTGTACTTTTTTTACAAGGGAAATCAAAGTACTACTACAATCTGATATCATTGCTTTACCATCGATTCCCATACGTAACTGATACATATTCCTTTTCGCACACGTGTAGCCCTGAAAAGTATATACTTAGGATAAACAATTGATATGTTGCATGCAACATTGCATCATTTGTCAATCTTATTATCAAAACCTCTTGAGGAGTGACATTGCTAAAGAGCAAAGTAATAACAGAACGTACGGCAATGGCAACATCATTGCTCATGGAAGCACACTATGTCAATGTCATTTTTATCTACAGAAACCAGTGTGTAGTGCAGTAAGGCCTGCCAGAGTAATTATGTAGCAATTACTGTAGAATATTACATCAGCTGTTTGCCTTCCTGTATCCTGTTCCAATTAAGGTCACACACTTACAAAATCTCTCTTAATCAGGACACATTCCCTCACTTAGTGAGAAAAACACACAAACATCAGACTCATTCACAAAAATGATTTCTCTTGTTATAGAATATTTAATCTTGTATAGTTTCTCACTGTTACACACATGATGTAAAGGACTGGCTGTATTTGAGTCATGCTAACCGTCCAGCAGTTCAAAGTTAATGTTCAACCGCTTAGCCTTCAGCCCAGTGCTCCGGACGAGAGCACAATGGCTTATCTGTGTGTGTGTGTGCCCGTGTGTGTGTGTGTGTGAGTGAGTGAGTGTGTTTTCTCTTTCTCTCTATCTGCTGATCAAGGGAAGTATTTGAACACTTGTCTATACACAGAGCCTCTGTGGATAATGCTCAGAGTGTGTGAGGCCAGGAAGTGTGAAGGGTAAACATCCCCCAGTAAATGGCGCCATTTTATTTTGGCTCTTACGCTTCCACACACAGGTTTGGACTTCTTCGTTGAAATGGACTGTCAGAACTGGCCTGGCATACGTCAGAGTTTATGTTGAAGATATATTGCTGCTGGATTATATAGTGGAGAGTTTGACATTCCAGTTGATATTGACGTCAGACTCGTATATCTCTCCATGAGCTCTTCAGTACACTGTAAACACTAACATGTTAAATAGAGAATTGCTTTAAAGTTGTCTTCACAATGAGTAAACCTAGACATTTCTTTAGTTTACCAGTTTGCAAGTAGACAACAATTAATGCTGTTGTTTTCAGTTAATTTTAGCTAAAATTGCTAAAAACAACAAAAGCTGAGCTTAGCATTTCTGAGACCGCACAGGGGATTTTCAGTCACTAGCATGCTATGTGTACAACTGGATGGAAAGAGTTAATGCTAAAATTTATTTTATGTGTCTTTGGGAAACACTGGATTTAAAACGAGTTTATTTTGTGTGGTGATAAGCCGCGCATGTCAGGTCAGGTCATAAAGCATGCTGTTATTAGCCAAAACGTGTCTAAATGTTATTTTTAATGAAGGAGCAAATACTTTCGTATAATGAGTGGTGAGAACGAATTGATAAAAAATCTAAGCAATTGTAACTATATTGTATAGTAAACACATTATGGTTTACCTGGTTATTATGGTGTAGCCAATCCGATCATGAGAAAACTAGAAAACTAACAATTGTACGAGATGTCAATTTAATTCGTACAATGTAATTCTTATGGAAACAAAGTAAAAAAACAAACAAAAGCATGAGGGTCCACCCCTAAACCTAATCGTCAGTGGGTGTAAGGAGATGATATAAACAGGTACGAATTCATCACCTAAACGTAAAATAGTAGCGAATTGCCATGAGAGTGTGTTGGTGTAGCTGAAACACAGCCTTCATTAAAGGGTTAATTCACCCAAAAATGAAAATTATCCAATAATACTCACCCTCAAGCCATCCTAACGGCTGTACGCGAGTCTAGTTCACGAGTCAGAACTCGACTCACGTACAGCCGTTACCGTAAGCCAGTGATTACAGATGCGCTTTTTTGGGCTTCAAAATCTCAGTTTCTATTCACTCCCATTATAAATCTTGGAAGAGCCATGATATTTTTTAATGTAACTCCGATAGTGTTTGGCTGAAAGAAGAAAGTCATGTACACCTATGAATGGCTTGAGGATGAGTACATTTTTGGGTGAACTAACCCTTTAAGAAACTTTCTACATTTATTCGTGAAAGTTACATCTCAAAAATAAACAAATGAATAAAATTATGATTTATTTATTCAATTGGAGAAAAATACAGCAATGCAATGCTACATTATTACATTTAGTAGCATTAAATTACTATAATTAGAATAAACATTCGTAAATAATAAATATCATAATTTAAATATGGTATAGACAGCTTTGCAAAGACATAAATTAAACGAAACATATCTGGGAAATTCTAAAATGTGAGATATTGGCCCTTCCATTAAGGGCAACCAAGAGCTCAAGGTCCAATTCGGGAAACAATATAAATGTCCCAATCCCTGTCGGCTACAGGAGAAGCAGGGCGATTGCTACACACCGGATCACATATCCTAAAGCAGGACTGTAGGTCATGGACAACAGAAAGCCCTGAAACTAGAGATGCAGGGGGAATCAAGGGGACCTAAACTAAAGTCACCGAAAGAGGAAGAGCGCGGCGAAGACGGAAGGAAGGAGGGGGAGAGGAGGGAACCATGAAGAAGCCATGGGCCTCACCACCGCCTGCAGACCCTTATAACTCCTTCATATTTTTCTGGGGGGTTATTTATTGCTCTGTAATTTCTGAGGTGCCGGGGGAGTGTAATTGATTTGGCTTGGATTTCAAGCATGGGAGGAGTGGGATGGGCCCCTGCAATCGGAATGGGGAATCTGGGCCCCTTCACCGCCTCACTTCCCTTCATAGTCTGCCATAATCTCCAAACCAACCCACTTTATCAGCATTCCCACAACAAGATGTGTGACGGCAACTTATCCACGCCAATCCTTTAAACCGGCCCAAACTGTGACAGGTTTTTAATGACCTGGAGCGGCACAGCAGAGGGCGACGAGAAAGGGTGGAGGGGTGAATAAATGTTTGTCAGTATCGAATGGCTAAACCAACACGATACGATCTTCCACGCGAACACTTCAGCTAAGGAGCGACACGCACGCCGAGGGCACAGACTGGGATGCAGCCCAAGACTGCGGAAAACGGCAGCCTCCAATGAAGTGGATCAGAGTGTTAAAGAGCAAGTTTCCAGACATTGAATGCTGAGGCATGACACACTGTAAAACTTTAAGTTAAGACCAAAATGAGGGAAATGTCTGCGCTTTAATGAAGTGGAAATAGCATTTTCAACTCATTAGCATGTTTGCATGAGAAATATAAAAGTCATTTTTAGGCATGTCAGTCCACTTGGCGGCCATCTTGGCGGCCCCATTCAGTTACAGATCTTGAATGTGGAAAGACAATCTCCTAAGCTGTTTATCAAGGTTTTAATAACCTGTCTGTCAAATCAACAATAAAATCAGACAAAAGTGCTATCATTTATCTTCTATGGCTAAAATGTCATATGTTGCAAATTAGTCTAGGTCAACACATTCTCATCCCAAGGCGTCATCTAACTGACACTTTTGACCATGCGTCAACATGCCGACGCACATGGTACCCCTTAAGCGTCAATATGAGACGCTCATCCTCGGGCGTCATCTAACTGACGCTTTTGACCATGCGTCTAAATCCGACGCACATGGCACCCTTTAGCGTCAGTTAGATGACGCTTCCGTTATGGGTAGGTTTAGGTCTGGGGTAGGGTTAGGGATAGACCACTAGGAGGCGCGTCTCATATTGACGCTTAAGGGGTACCATGTGCGTCGGCATGGTCAAAAGCGTCAGTTAGATGACGCCTTGGGATGAGAACGGGCTGTCTAGGTATGTTCTAAACCAGAGGTTTTCAAACTGGGGTCCCGGGCCCCCCAAAAAGGTTTTGGTTTTATTCTGCTATCTAAAGACCAAATAAAATATAAATATTAGAAGAATAACTTAAATTAAACTGAAACTGAAATAAGTTAAAAGTACTAAAATAACTCAAACCAAAATATAAATTAATACATTTTAAATAAAACAAAATGAATAAATTAAAGCAATTTTGAAACATTTAAAAACAAAACTATCAAAAATACAAACAATGAAAACAGAATATGTCAAAACAAAATCGAATCCAAAATATTAATAAAAACTATAAAAGTTTATTGTATATCATTTATTCTCTGTAAAACTGCTTTGAAATTAGATTTATTGTGGAAAAAAGTTACACAATTTGAACTGAACCTGTTTTTCTTCAGATTATTACAGTGGAAAAAAAATACTTATTACAAAGTAAATATTTTTTCAGAAAATATTTGCATCACTTCTTTTGGCAATATAGGCTACCTTTTAATTTTACTTGTTATTTATTACATGTTATTACATGAATATGTTGTCTAATAATATCATGCTTGATATTTTTCTCACAATTTATAAACAGACCTATACATGCATATTTGGTAGCACTTTATTTCAATGGTCCACTTTAGACATTCAACTAATTACAAGTAACTTTGCAACTACATGGCATCTAAATCTCATTAGAGTGTTATTAGACTGTCTGCTTAATATCTGCTAACACTTTATTGTGATGGTCCACTTTAGACATTCTACAGACTATAAAAGGATCCCATGCAAGAGAGTTCAAATTCGACCTTATACATCAAGAAAGTTAAAAGTGTGTTAGAGATGTCTTAAAGACCACAGGATGCCTTTTCCAAAATAAGCAATTGGCTCATTATCTCAAATGCGTGTCTCCTTGTTCCTCTGCAAACATCCAGACCAAGTCAGCCAGAGATTGATATGGATGTTCTTCAAAGTATGGAGTGGCTTGCAGGGGATTCTGTGCCCACAGATACCAATAAACAGAAGTGTGAAGGCCAAGGCAAATGTCGTGCTGACAGGAGATCCCATTTACAGCTGAAAATAAACAAAGCACTTCCTTCACAGACTCATTTGGCCGAGTCCAAATCTGTCTTTTCCTTTAGAGCACATTCCTTTCTTTTCCATTTCAGCTTCGAAATGAAAATTGATCAGATTGCAGGGCTCAAAAACTCATTCCCTGCAAAAAGATTTTCTCGCAGTCATTCGGTCTTTTAAAATACCCAAACCACATTACAGAAGCATCTCCACACTGATGCTATTTTGTGGGCCAGGCTTTGATCCATGGCCATATGTATGTGTGTGGAGAAGCGAGTGCAGGGTGAAATTGCTTAGGCAGGACTGCAAAGCCACAAACTCTTCCAGATTCCGACGCTCGCCTGTTTTCTTGACAGCGTTCAATTAGATGCTTCGCTTCCATGCGCACTGATTCACCCGACCGACAGGGACTCCAGGTTTTTTGTAAATCGGAATCGGTGAGTGTTTATTATCAAGTGTGGAGGGATACGGGCGTCACCACCTCTTCCACAAGCCCAAAACACACTCGTAACCCACCCATCTCAGGTAATTGGCTGTAAGGTATTATCTGCCTAATTATCAAATAAATCCCGCTCTTCCTCTGCGGCGCTGCATTTACACAAAACAGGAAAGGGGGATTAGAGGGGGCGAGATGGCCTCAGATCCGGAGCCCTGCAACTCACTGCAGGAAATCTACTCAGCATTCAGCACACACACACACACACACACACACACACAAACACACACACACACACACACACACACACACACACACACACACACACACACACACACAAACACACACACGCACGCACACACACACAAACACACGCACGCACGCACGCACACACACAGTGTTGTAAAATTAGAGTGCTTGAAAAAACATGTTAGTATTTCAATCAAATTGCAAAAAGGGCAATTAGAAACTCATTTTAAAGTTTATTTCATTTCATTTCATTTCATTTATTTATAAAGCACAAATAAACACAACAGAAGTTGACCACTGTGCTGTACAAATGACGTATAAAACAAAGCACACACAATACAGTAATAACAGACAATAAAACGTACTCGGTTACTAACGTAACCTCTGTTCTCTCTAGAGAGGGAACGAGTACTGCGTAATATCTTACGCTATGGGGAAAACCTCTTTTCCTCGAGATATTGAAGCCAAAAATTATCCTTAATTTTTAATCAATGCAAAACGCTTTGCGGCAGCAAGCAGACATAGGCGAGGCGGCTCGCGCGCCTATTGGCAGCTCTGTGGCAAAAGCAGCAGCCTATCGAGAGCGGCTCTGCGTGACGTCTTGACCAATGGGGGCACTTCGCGCCCATTTCGTCACGTCCCGCCAGAAAGGGCGTGGTCTCGCCCTATAAAGCCGGCCGATAGCTGATACAAACTGGTTTTCATCGCCGAAGCGAACCAGAGCGTATTGTAAGCACGGCAAGATACGCAGTACTCGTTCCCTCTCTAGAGAGAACAGAGGTTACGTTAGTAACCGAGTACGTTCTCTTACGAGAGTATCTCTCGTACTGCGTAATATCTTACGCTATGGGGAACACAGTGTAACACGCCGTGCATACAGGGATCCAACACCAAAGTCCCAAGGGCAGAGGCCCGGGGCGCATGTAGTGCATAATCACCATAGACTCACAAAGAGTGAAGGAAGAGGGGCTAGAAGCGTCATTCCTTATAAAATAGCATCCAGAGTAGAGGTCTTCTCGGGTCCTAAAAACTGTACCCGACCCGACTCGACCCGAATCACTACTTACCCGAACCCGACGTGCATAAATAAATTTTTTTTAAAGAAAAACCCGACCCGAGACAGACCCCATAAAATTAGACCCGAGTCCGACCCGACCTGACGCCATTTCCTTTAGAACCCGACTGGACCCGATTCCCGAACGTAAACGGCATTTACATTGTGCACAGCCTGCAGCCCTGCGTTTCTCAAAAATGCACTTAACATAGACGTGCAAGTGTAAGCGCGCTGAAGTGCTAAAATGTCAATCACACATCATAACCTATTACGTCCTATAACATTTGGCATAATGTTATTTACCGGACCATACGATGATTAGAACCACCATTCGTTTTCCCTCACCTTTTTCACAATGTCTGTTATCCCCTCCATGCTTTTCTGACAGTGTCGCGTATTTTTTAAATTGATTGACAGGCCTGGCTTAGCGACAATTCAAATACTTGCATTTAGTCAAACATCCATCCACATGATGGCGCACTGGTTCTTCTTGGCAAAGGGAGGGGTTGGTTTATGTGGAGCGAGCAACTGAGTAAATAAATGCGGAGGCAACCGTGCTTATGCTTATAGCCCATTTGCACGTATAAGGGCGGATTCGCTCGAAAAAGTGAGAGAATGGTGTCATAGAGTTGTTTTAAATACTGCAATTTTGTTAAATACCCAACATAGTTTAAAAGAATTCGGGTCTTCTCGGGTCCATTTGGAAAAGGCATATTTATTTTAAATTACCCGAGACCCGATGCCACTAATACCGAACCCGACCCGAGTCCGAGACACTCGTCAGAGTTTTGGACCCGAACCCGCTCGGGTCTCGGGTCGGACCTCGGGTTTTCGGATCCAAGTGGACCCGTGAAGACCTCTAATCCAGAGGAGCTAATCATATAGATATTATACCACGTAGTCAGGGTGAAAACACTTTCAGCCTAAACTGGGTGGCCATACATGTGTCGACACTCGTGGAGCTGCTGTATCAGTCAGTGAGCGATACGCAGGCCAAACTCAGCATCTGGGCCGACACAGCGGGGCAGATCGCACTGAATTCTAGAACGCCAAAAGCTTAGCTTGTAAGGCGGGGACCTCCAGGTTATAGTATTTTATAAATGTAGACGGCGAGGCCCAGCCCACAGCCGTACAAATATCTTGCAGGGTAATCCCGCTAGACCATGCCCACGAAGAGGCCACGCCTCTCGTGGAGTGCGCTCTGACACCCAAGGGACACTGCAGGCCCTTAGAGGTGTAAGCCAGCGCTATGGCATCAACTATCCATCTGGATAGGCTCTGTTTTGATGCGGCAAGTCCCTTAGAACGTCCGCCAAACAAAACGAAAAGCTGCTCAGTCTATCTAAAACCAGACGAGCGGGACACATAAGCTCTTAGTGCCCTGACGGGGCAAAGGAGACTCGCGTCCTTCTCCTCATTGAGAACCGGAAGGGCGGACAGGGAAATCACCTGGGCCCTGAACGGTGTGTTGAGGGATTTCGGCACGTACCCGTGCCTAGGTTTGAGTTTGACCTTTGAGTCATTAGGCCCAAACTCCATACATGACGCGCTTACCGAAAGCGCTTGTAAGTCCCCTACGCGCTTCACTGAAGCGAGAGCCATGAGAAACACCGTTTTGAAAGACAGATGTTTCATGTCTGACAAATGGATTGGCTCGAATGGGGCACCTTTCATGGCTTCCAACACCGTGGAAAGGTCCCACATCGGGACTGAAGGGAGCCTGGGAGGGTTCAATCTCCGAGCTCCCCTGAGGAAACGCACGACTAGGTCGTTCTTCCCCAGTGGCTGGCCAGACGCCGGTTTTGCAAACGTTGCTATGCCCGCCACGTATACTTTGAGCGTGGATGGGGTTCTGCCCTTATCCAGCAGCTCTTGAAGGAAGGAAAGCACTTCCGTAACCCCGCAGTCTACGGGTGAAAAGCCCTGAGCTTGACACCAAGCAGAGACCACAGACCATTTCGAGGAATAGAGCCGTCGAGTAGACGGAGCTCTAGCCTGCGTGATCGTGTTTAACACTCCCTCCGGGAGGTTAGCGGGTACCCGTTGATGGCCCATGCGTGCAGGGACCACAGATCCGGGCGAGGATGCCAAATCGAACCCCCTGCCTGAGAGAGGAGGTCTCTCCTCAGTGGTACAGGCCACGGGGCAGTGCTGGCCAGCTGCATCAGGACTAGGAACCAGGTCTGGTTTGTCCAGAGCGGGGCCACGAGCAGCACTGGGCATCCGTTTTCCCTGATTCGTTCCAACACTTGAGGCAGGAGCGAGACAGGGGGAAAAGCATATAGGGGAACGCGGGGCCAGACATGGGCTAGCGCATCCCTGCTCTTCGAGAAGAAGTTCGGACACTGAGCGTTTTCGTGGGACGCGAACAGGTCCACCTGCGCTCTGCCGAACGTTTCCCACAGCAGTTGGATCGTCTGCGGGTGCAGCGACCATTCCCCTGCTGGGACATTGTTTCTGGACAGCCTGTCTGGTCCCACATTCAGGTGACCAGGCACATGCGCTGCTCTCAGCGAGAGCAGGTTGTGCTGAGCCCAGACCAGAAGGCGTTCCGTCAACCTGTAAAGGTTTCGGGACCTGACGCCGCCCTGGCAATTTATGTGTGCCACCACTGACATGTTGTCCGACCGGACCAGGACGTGGTGACCTTTTATCTGGGGACAGAAGCACCGTAGCGCTTTGTCGACTGCTATCATTTCCAAGCAGTTTATGTGAAGGAGCTTTTCCCGTTCTGACCACAGGCCAGCGAACGGTCTGCCCTTGAGCAGCGCTCCCCATCCCGAGGTGGAGGCGTCCGTAGACACCACCTGCACACTCGAGGCGGTCCCCAGACTCACACCTGACTGATACCAGTCGGTTACCTTCCAAGGTTTCAGGGCTGAGACGCACTCTAGATCGACCCTGAGGCGAAACAGACCAGCGGTCCATGCCCGGGGCGGAACTCGCGCTTTTAGCCACATCTGCAGTGGGCGCATGCGAAGCAGGCCCAACTGGAGTACAGAGGCTGCTGAGGCCATCAGGCCCAGCATTTTCTGAAACCTTTTGAGCGGGACTATAGAGCCGTGGCGGAAGGATTTCGCGACGCGCTGAATGTCTAGTCCGCGCTCCGGCGACAGGCGTGCTGTCATGGATAGCGAGTCCAACACTGTTCCCAGAAAAGAAATTTTCTGACTGGGAGACAGCGAGCTTTTCGCCCAATTGACTGTGAGGCCCAGACTCTCGAGGTGCTCGAGTAATGTGGCCCTGTGTTCTATGAGCTCTGATTGAGGTCGAGCTAGAACCAGCCAATCGTCCAAGTAGTTCAAAACTCGCATGCCCCGGAGTCTCAGGGGTGCGAGAGCTGCGTCCATGCACTTCGTGAATGTACGGGGTGCTAGGGACAGGCCGAACGGCAGGACTGTGTATTGATATGCCTGGCCCTCGAAGGCGAATCTCAAGAATCGCCTGTGATGGGACGCTATTTGTATCTGGAAATAGGCGTCTTTCAGATCTATTGACATAAACCAGTCCTCTTGGCAAACTTGCGCGAGGATTTTCCTGGTTGTAAGCATTCTGAACTGTCGCTTCACAAGCGCTCTGTTCAGCTGTCGCAGATCCAAAATGGGTCTGAGACCCCCATCTTTTTTCGGTACCAGAAAATATCTGCTGTATAGGCCCCCCTCGCTCTGAGCTTGAGATAAGGGTTCTATAGCACCTTTGCTCAGTAGTTTCGCTATCTCGGCTCGAAGTAGATGAGATACTTCGTTTTTCACCGTCGTCTCGACGCGTGCCGTATAACGGCGGGGACGTCGAGCGAACTGTAGTGAATAGCCTCTCTTTATAGTGTTCAGCACCCATTCTGATACCCCGGGGAGCTTCGACCACGCATCTGCGTGAATAGCTAGAGTTAGAATGAAATCCGGGCTCTGGCCGCGGCCTGACGGCGGCTCGAGAGCCTCGGTGTGCTGAGAACTCAACGCCGTGTTTACAGCGTGCGAGGCGGGGGGCGCGCTGATCACAGCGGGCAGCCAGGCCGCGCTCAGCTTTTCTATGACTGGTAGTGCAGAGAAGGCGAGCGGGGCGAAACCCGTGGGGTTCGGCGTGTCTGTGAGAGAATGTGTGACAGAGAATCAGTTTGTATCAGCTATCGGCCGGCTTTATAGGGCGAGACCACGCCCTTTCTGGCGGGACGTGACGAAATGGGCGCGAAGTGCCCCCATTGGTCAAGACGTCACGCAGAGCCGCTCTCGATAGGCTGCTGCTTTTGCCACAGAGCAGCCAATAGGCGCGCGAGCCGCCTCGCCTATGTCTGCTTGCTGCCGCAAAGCGTTTTGCATTGATTAAAAATTAAGGATAATTTTTGGCGAGGAAAAGAGGTTTTCCCCATAGCGTAAGATATTGCGCAGTACGAGAGATACTCTCGTAAGAGAACACTTTAAACCTTTTAGTTCCCAGAATTCTGCCATAACTTATTTCACTTTAATCAATGTATTATGATTCTTTTATTTGTTTTGGAATATATATACATTAGTGCTGTCAATAAATAAAATAACTGAAAACATAACTAATTAATCTCACATTCTGTAATTAATCGCGATTAATTGCACCTAACATTCAAGTTTTTACTATATTTTAGTAATAAATCATATTTTTTTATGTTTTAACATGTTTTTTTTTGTTTGTTCTTTAATTTGTTTATTTATCGCTGTGTATAATATAAAATTTTAAACAAAATGTAAACGTTTTTATCTAATTAAAACAATAATCATGCAACTGATTTAAACTTTTAGTCACACATGTTATTTATTAAGATTTGTAGATCAAAACAAAATGTAAAAAAAGTACAAATATAATAAAGATTTGAAGTTTTTAATATATTTTTATATTGTAATAATTTTACATTCAATCTCCAAATTAATGTAGAAACAACGTAAAGACGGTATATTTTAAATATTTGTCATATAGTCAGTAGAATGTCTGTTGGGGGACAATCGAAATAAAGTGTTAGCGGAGATGTAGCAGACCGTCTACTAATCGGCTACTTTAAATTGAGTTAGATGACATGTATAGTTGCAAAGGTTCTTATAGTAGAATGTCTAAAGGGAACCGCCATCAAAACAAAGTGTTACCAAAAATCATATGTTGTTCATATCTGTCGCACAGACCTAAGGCTGCAGACCCTTCACAGGTTTGAAAGACCCTGGCCTTAGATTTACAGATGATTTCAAGTTGACTCCACGTCTCAAACTTTTCTCAGTCTAAAACTCGGATCCAGGGATTTCTCAGGATGCTGAACTTACTGGCAAGCGACTCTCTCTGTGCTGAACATCTGTTGGAAATCACACTGGGGCAGCGGGCGAGAGAGGCTGATAGAGGGTCCTAACTCTTTTTCCTCTCACAGGCATTATCTCATCCCACGAGCACTCCCGGTCCATCCTCTCCTGGCTGGCTCCATGCACAGAAGCATTATGCGCATCTGTCACCCATTAATCGGCAAATTACGGAAGAAGTGAGCGTCAAAAGCCATTACCAGCAGCCGGTCCCCGGGGCTCTCGGTGCTGTCTCTCTCTCCTTCCCGGCTCCACCTCTGTTTGTCGTTCCTTACACACCAGGAAACATCTAAGGTCACATACACTGTAAAAAAAAACACTCTGTAAATATTGCTTTATACATTTTGTGTAAATGTATGTTCATTTTCTATGATATACTGTGATTTTTATACGTTTAAGTGACACAAACAGCAGGTGAGTGGGATTAGTGATGTATTAAAGTCATTAAACATTTTTCAGACACTGAAAAAAAACTAATCCGGACCAATTTGCCTTCTTCCCAGCATGCATTGGGGTATGAATACATAATATGGTTGCCTTTATGACCATTTGCCATTTTTTTTTTATTTGACATTTAGTAACATGTCACCATGCCTTTGTTGCTCTATTAAATTGATCAATTAATTGAAAATACTTAAATATTGTTGAAAATTACAATAATGGAACAGTTTTTAAGTCATGGCAACTTGATGTCTTGATATCAAGACATTTGGTGTTTAAAATATAAAAATAAAATGAATGAATTGAAGAATAGTCAAGCAAATATTTCAACTTTTAGTAATAAATCATTAAGTTTTATGTTTTAACACGTTTGTTTGTTTGTACATTAATTTGTTTATTTATTGCAGTGTATAAAACACATTTAAAAAACAAAATGTAAAAATAAATTAAATAAAAAAATAATCAAGCAAATAATTTAAACTTTTAGTCATAAATGTTTATATATTTATTTATTTATGGCATTGTATAAGATTTGTAGATACAATTAAAAAAACATGTAAAAAAAAAGTATTTAAATATTTAATTTAATTAATATTCTAGGTGCTACTATTTATTTATTCATTCATTCATTCATTCATTCATTCATTCATTCATTTATTAATTCGGGCAGTAAATTCATTTTAAAATAAAAAGCAGTTTCGATTAAAAAATTTATATATTTGATGAGATTAAATAAACAAATGATTACTTTCAGGTATTACCGTAATAATGAATGAAATGTTCTTCACTCTTTTTCTATAAGCACTCCTTTGAGTGCCACAAAATGCTGTGAGCTGTGCTCCGTTCTCAGCACTGGCATTAGGAGTTCGTTTTTATGCTGCCACTAAAAGTGTCCCTCTTAATTCACTATTCATTTGTGCTGGGCTTTTCCCAAGAGTCATAAATTCTCAATAAAGTCTCTCTATTGCTAAGAGCACAATGTCCCATTGGATTCAGAGTTGTTTTGTAGTGTAGGCTTACAAGCTATAGCTATGTATTCCACATCAGACAATCAACCACAATAAATGTCAAATAAATCTCAGATATCAAAGGCATTTCATTCGCAAACATAAAAGATGTCTCATCTAAGACCAAAAGCATCTCATCTGTTTCGAGACTTACAGTCAAATTGCGCCAAAAGCTAATAACATTAACAGAGTTCGGAAATCCGAGCGTGATTGAGGCCTCCTCGAAACGTACAAAGAAAATCCTCATTTAAAGATTGCTTTCGAAGAGAAACCTGAATTGTGAAATGTTCTGGGTAGAGGACAAGCACTTATGCGTGATTTGTAACTTTAATTAAATAAAAGAAATGCTGATATTTTGCAATGCCGAGGGAGCTATGAAAAGCTCTGGACAAAGTCGATGAGAAAACAACATTAAGTGCGTCAAATTAGTTTTGTGGAAAGCGAACGCAAATGTTTTGAATTATGTTTGGATTGCCTTTTTAGCTCAGATAAGGAGATAAAGCCCACTCGAGGGCAGATTTATGTCATGAACCGAACTTCGTTTGAGCTCTCGCACAGCTGTGTGTCTGAACATTCATTTAGCCTCTCAAAGGAACACAACAGCCACAGAGGTCCCAGGGCAAGAGGCCGTGGAGGATTAAATTGTCCTTGCACTCCCATATCACCATAAGACCAGAAGTACTTTGCCCCTTCACTCTCTCAAGTGCTCTGTTGACAGAGAAAACAGAACAGTGGAATAGAAGCCAGAGGAACTTCGAGATCCAGTTGCAGGTCTCCCTCAGTATTGGTGGGGTCTCCTGGCTTGACAAAGGGCCTGGATTCAGGTAGGGCATAGCAGTGACCTCACGTCACAGAAATTGTGGGGTGGAGGGGAGCCGCGGGGAGGCCGGCAGTGGCTCAAACCGGCACTTTCACAGCATGCATGGAACAAAGAACCACTTATGCAGCCAGCAATGACAGCTGAAAACATCTTTAAGCTTCGACTCTGGCTGTGTGTGTACGATTGAGTGAGGCGGTAGACGATGAGCACTAAAACAGCTATTCTGAAATGAATTAAAACGACAGATAGATAGAAGATAGGATAAGACAGATAGACAGATAGATAGATAGATAGATAGATAGATAGATAGATAGATAGATAGATAGATAGATAGATAGATAGATAGATAGATAGATAGGATAATATCAATAGATAGATAGATAGATAGATAGATAGATAGATAGATAGATAGATAGATAGATATATAGATATATAGATAGATAGATAGATGATAGGATAAGACAGATAGACAGACAGACAGACAGATAGATAGATAGATAGATAGATAGATAGATAGATAGATAGATAGATAGATAGATAGACAGACAGACAGACAGACAGACAGACAGACAGACAGACGGACGGACGGACGCAGGACGAATGATAGATAGATAGATAGAAGATAGGATAATATCGAAGGATAGATAGATAGATAGATAGATAGATAGATAGATAGATAGATAGATAGATAGATAGATGATAGGATAAGACAGATAGACAGATAGATAGACAGACAGACAGGCAGACAGACAGACAGACAGACAGATAGATAGATAGATAGATAGATAGATATAGATAGATAGATAGATAGATAGATAGATAGATAGATAGATAGATAGATAGATAGATAGATAGATAGATAGATAGGATAATATCGATAGATAGATAGATAGATAGATAGATAGATAGATAGATAGGATAAGACAGATAGATAGATAGATAGATAGATAGAGATAGATGATAGGATAAGACAGATAGACAGATAGATAGATAGATAGATAGATAGATAGATAGATAGATAGATAGATAGATAGATAGATAGATAGATAGATAGATAGAGATAATAATATTCACACTAATCACAAAGATGTTACAGAAAATGTTCCATATTCTGATCCAAGACCACTCATAGAACTAATTACAAAGAAAGGGGGATCTGACCATCTCAATTGAAGAACAGCAGGCCTCCATGCGT
Source organism: Rhinichthys klamathensis goyatoka (assembly GCF_029890125.1). Taxonomy (NCBI): domain Eukaryota; kingdom Metazoa; phylum Chordata; class Actinopteri; order Cypriniformes; family Leuciscidae; genus Rhinichthys; species Rhinichthys klamathensis. The sequence continues at coordinate 8,359,102 of NW_026606717.1, forward strand.
GACCATGGCCACAGGCCCAGGTCTCACCCCTCCTCCACCACAGCTGTTGTTTTGAAGGTTTATCTCAGGGCTACAGGTCAAGACTCTCAGTCCACCACTGCAGACTCAATGTGGTCTTTGTGTGTGAATGGACAGTAAGGTGCGCCCTTTGGCTTGCCCGGCCCATCATGGGGGGGGGGGGGGGGGGGGGGGGGTCGGGGAGACCTCCAAGACTATTCACACCAAGAGCAAAATGAAAAGTAAAAAGTAAAAATGACTAATGGTTAGCATTCCAAGACTATTCAAACCAGGAGCACGGTGACTTTCCATGGAGTTTGCGTACCTCAAAGTGAATTGCGCTGGTTATTTAACGCAATGCACCCCATCTAAAAAGGAGTACATGTATATATAAGTATAAGTGCATAATCATAAAGTCCTGTAAACGTTTACCATAAAAAAAAAGTAAAAAAATTGGTAATCTTTTTTTCGTCACAAGTTTAAATAATCATGCCGTGTGACAAATGGATCTGTTAAAGAATATTGTCATAATTACATACATTGAAACATCAGAAAACATTCCACAGAAACAGCTCTCGCTTTTATTGGCCACCAATGAACAACACAGATGCACTTTCACACTGTTCCACATGCCCTGTCTGTCAGAAAACAAGTGCTGTTCGCAGGACTGGGGATGTGCACAGATAACTGTGTGAAGGCTTGCTCAAAGTCCTCGGGCCAAATCACTGGGTTTTTAACAGTTTCTTTGTTAGTCAGGGGTACAGCTACGCTGCAGGAGAACTGTGCTGTGCCGGTACCATTCAACTAGTCCTAGAAAAGAACATGCCTCCTTCTTTGTACGGGGTCTGGGACAGTTGCATACGGCTTCAACCTTGTCCATCTGAGGTCTCACTTTGTAATTTTCAAGCTGGAATCCCAGGTATCGGGTCTCTTGCCTTGCCCACTCACACTTATATTATTGATAAATCGGCTGTAATTATTCTGTATAAACAATGCATGGAATATGTAACTTTTGACAGACAGTTCTTCGATGTAATTCTAAAACTTATTAAAACACTGAGTAAGAGACTGCTTTTAACCCTGAATAAATAAAAGTTCCCAGAAAAGATCTGGACATAGATCGCTGGGATCTTTGGTCAGGCATGTTTAGTTTGTTCACAGAAACCAATTGGCAGTGGCTTTGGATTCTCGTCCATTCCAAACCCAAGATTCCTCCGCTGGTCCCCTCTGTTTTCTTTTGACTGTGTTCATCTAGACAAGCTGTGCTAACTTCTGACAATGACATATTCCTGCAGTTTTTTTGTTGTTGTTGCTTTTGGCCAGTAAAGATTATACAGCAAATCACTTCCTGAGGAAACATGTCCTCCACTGACAGCACTCCTGGAGGGATTCTTATGTTAATCTGGCCTTCCCTAATATTGGAGAATGCATGCGGCCAACGTGGGGAAATGCACCATGAAACGCAATAGCTCCAGGCAGGAAACTGGAGTCCTGAGAAGGAAGAGGCAGGAAGCGAACAAGCTTACACCTTCGGCTTGCTCTAACCCGGCTGAGTGGGGCAATATCTTGTTTTTAGAGGGGGTCCCGTCTCTACCCAATTATACAGCTGGATGGAGAACTTCAATGGAGTCTCTGATGCCGGGTTTAGACAATGGACTGGTAGCCAAACCGGCACGCCAACCCAGGATTTCCTGGCTTATGGCACAAAAAGGTTAGCCACCGTTGCACAATGAAGAATGAGTCTTGTGTTCGGTTGATCTGAATCACAGTTCCGAACCGTGCCATTTGTATGTTGGTGTTTACATTAGAGCACAGCATTCCTCCTCTTCCTGTAAAGGAAGTGCTTAACTGGTACTGGAAATGGTGCTGTCTTGAGACAGTTCAAGGGTCAATGACATTTAAGAGAGTTCACGAAAAAGAAAAGTTCTTCGAAATGTACTTTTTTAAACTTGTTTTATTCATGTTCGATTCATATGATTTTGAAAAATGTCCTATGGTGTAACTATCAAGTAAAAAGTCATATATTTTCCTCATACCTTTAAACCACGTGGCTGTATTGAACACAGTAGCATGACGGTTTCTCATGCAATGCCATCTGAGGTCACGCATAACAGGTTTACTGCCTTGCTTTTCACAATATTATGTATGGTAGATGGTGAAATACCTAAATACTTTGCAATCTTGCATTGACAAATGTGATTTTTGAATGGTTTGACAATTCTCTAATGAAATTTAGCACCAAGTGATGAGCCATGACCCATCTTTCCTTGCAAAGACTGAGTCTTTTGTGGATGCTCCTTATCCAAACACCTGGTAATTGTGGACTGTTTCAAAACAGTTTAACTTGGATATTCTATAGTCTTTTCACTTTTTCCAGCATGATGGAGCACCATGTCACAAGGCAAGAGTGATCGGAGATCAGTAAATTGAAATTTTGAAAACTGAAAAATGAGAACTTGTGGTCAATCCTCAAAATGTGAGTGGAAAAAAGCTGAAGCCCAGAAAACTGTGATGAACTGTCAGCACCAATAAGGCAAGAATGGATAACCATCCGTCAGGATTTGGCCCAGAAGGACATGTCCAGCATGCCAGAGCAAATCGCAGAGGTTATGAAGAAGGGTCAACACTATAAACAACGACTTTGTCTATATATTGGATGTTTTTGCCAATAAAAGCCTTTGAAACTGAATTGCTTATCATTGTTTTCCAGCATATAACATGCAAAAAATTATCTTCAAATACTGAAGCAGCAAACTTTGCAAAACACAAAATTTGTGTCACTGCCAATACTTTTGTCCATGGATGTATAATATCATTTCCTGGGGTTTTTTTTGGGTTTTTTTCCGTTGTTTACTGGCTGCACCAAGATTTGAGATTCAAGATTTTATTAAATCTTTTTTTAAAAGATTGTACCCCCCCCATTATTAAAAATAATAGCAACAATAACGGTAATATATGATTATTACATGGTATTTCATAAGGTTTTCTTTTCAAGACTTAATTATTTTAATGACGTTTTATTTTCTTCATTATGATATCAGGACAGCTATATAACCCTGACCTTTTTTTTACCTTTTATGAAAGAAACTAAAAACTTGCTCATCATAGAGGATTGCGTATTCAAGTTATTGTATGTTAGAATAGCATTTTTATGTAATTTGAAATCATTTACTAGATAGGACAAAAAAGAAATGAGCGCTACAAACATGCCACTCCTGAGATGAAACAGACCGAGACTGGCCTGGAAAACGTGCTGGCTGTATTCATCTCTTCCGCATTGGACTTGCATGGGGGCTGTAAAACTTTGTTAATGGCCTTTAACTGACGTTGTGCCAGTGTGCCGTTCTCCAGGCATCAGGATTTGTGCGTCGGGTCCCTGCTGCCAGGAATTTTCCAGATTAACTCCCGATTTCAAAGAAAGGTCCCTGTGGTCTTGTCATTGTGCAAAGCAATACGCTTGTATTCATCTGTGCGAGGAACTATTCATCCCTCCATTCTCATTCAGTCACTGAATGGGGTCTTATTTAATAGACCCATCCTTCTCCTCTATCTCAATGTACTCATGCAAACAGCACTTCCTCCCAGATTAGCAAATAATTATGGATCCTCCTGCATTGCCAAAAAACCTAGAGAACAAAAAGAGGAGATTCCTTTAAAGATGTTTTCATCTCCGGTAAAGCGTGACATCACCGGCATTCGGCTATTTCCTCATCTCTTGTTTGAAAGTCGACCAAATAGTTCACCGAGGGGAGTTTCGAATCTTATGGAGAGGTACAGCAGCAATGCTCATTCTTTACCGGTCACTCTCTTTAGCTCCTCTGATCTCAGCGGTAACGGCTGATTGGGGCGATACCTTCCTCCTTCCTGCCCCTCCCTCCTTCATCCATTCATCCTGTGCTTCCTACTACCCCTGAGTGAGGACATAAGCCTCTTAGAGTCAGGACGGAGCATTGAAAGGCTGCGGCGGAGGCTGGCTCTGTTTGCCTTGCGCCTGCCGTTTGGGTGGCTAAGCAAACGGCAGGGAGGGCTGCCGAACCGTGCAGGCTCAACGCCTTTAAAAAGGGCCCAACAGAGTGGCCATTGTGCGCATGGAACAGGAGAAGTCACTTATTACAAGCAGGAAAGTGAAAGATCCTTCCTCCATAAGTCCGAAAGAAGGCTAAAACCCAAAAGCCGAAGCCGAGCCTTTTGTTTCACCCCACCCACCCAAAACAAAAGTGCAACTTGAGCGCAACATCCAGCTTATGAAGCAACAAGTGCGTTTTGATCCTTGAGTTCAGGATACATTCATTTCATAAAACACATAGTTTCTTATCGGATCAGCCACATTTGAAGCTGTTGTAATCCACTAACATGGATATTGATTCACATGACTCGAATTGTTTGAGTCCATTCAACTCACAGGTTCAGATTCCTTTACTGATTCATTTCAGTGACTCCTTTTGCAGCTTATAGGGTTGTAGGCAATACTATAACTATACAACTATGTACACTTCCAACAGATCAGGTTATACCCTATGAAAAACAGTGTGTGAGATGAGGGTAAAACTTTAGTTTATCATGCTTATTAGCATATTAAAATAGCTGTTTATGAAGCACTAATTAATGCCTTATTCTGCATGATCATATTCTACATCCCTTAATCCATACCCAATACCTAAACTTATCTACCTTCTATTAATAAGCAGTAATTAGGAGTTTATTGAGGAAAAAGTCTTAGTTATTAGTTAGTTAATAGTGAAAATTGGACCCTAATTTAAAGTGTGACTGAGGTTGTATGTCCAAATTCACAGTATTCATAAAAACAGTAGGCAAAAAGTACCTACTACTTCTATCGAGATTTCAAAGTGCGCATCCAATGGACATTTTACTATGAAGCCACGCAAAGGATTGGTGAATGGCAGTGGCGCAAATGACAGATGTCGGATGTAGTACGTCTGGATTTCATTCCTACTACACATATTCATATTATGGCCTACAGAACACACTTTTTAACATTTCTGAAGTTTGTTCCTCATCAAATGTAGTGCCTAAGAAGTATGCAAATTAAACTAAGTAGTATGCAATTTCAGGAGCACCTATTGTCTGTGTGATTGTGTAATAAATTCATTTAACTGATTCATTACACTTATTGTGTTATATTAAAAGTTTTATTGTTTAATAAAATGTTCATGCTTACAATCTACTGAGAGAAGCCGGACAGTGTTCAAAGTTGGGCTTCTCAAACAAGAATAAATGTAGGGCAGGACTTGAGTTTGTCCATTGGGAATTGATTGGATGGTTGTGGTTTTCAATTGCTGTGATATCATGTGATTGACAGGTTGTCCCGCCCTCGCGCCAGTAAACACGTCATCAGAGAAGAGAGTTGTGTTCGACTTGAAGCGGAGGAGTTATTTTAAAGTAAAGGGGAAGTTATTTTAAATTAAGATTGCAAGTAGGGTTGCCAACCGTTCCGTATAATACGGAATCGTTCCGTATTTGACACATAAAAGGCTTGTTCCGTATTGAACTGATACGGAACGTACTTTGTTCCGTATTTTTGAGAATCAATTCAGTGCAAATCCATGACAGACGCATAGCTTCTAATATATATGTCAGACAGACTATGATGAATGAACGAAGACCCGCTGCATGCAAATTCGGGGACTTGGCGCCACCTTGACGGGCTCTGACGTGTAATGACGTAGAGTTGTCTCATTGGTCGCACGTCAGAGGCGCCCACGCCATTGGATGTGCAGTTGCCGCAGCGCAGCCTGAGCGAGCCAGACGCTCAATGTGCAAGCTGTGCAGCTGCAAATGCATTTTACAGGCTTCAGTAAATCAAGTAAAATGTGTTTCCGAAGACATTTGTAGGCTATGATAAGAAAAACTTCTAAAAAAAATTTTTTAATTTTTTTTGCACCGAAAAGAACATTCTAGAAGTCTAATTCTATTGAATAAGTTCGCACAAGGCTACAGAAAACTGTTGTGTTTATTTTTCTTCAAATGCAGTCTAAGCCGATGAGTTTCGAATGTTATATGTTGTATTTGTTTAAGTTAAAAATAAAACGTATTATAATCTAAACAAATACATGGTTCATTTGTGGCAAAATGATCATGATAGCCTTTATATATGTGGTTAAGTCCTGTATATTGATTAAGCCTACTTTGCTATTCTATAAATATATAGGCCTAATAAGTTGCATTATAATATGATATAAAATGTATGAATCCCCCCCCCCCCCCCCCGTTCCTTATTTCCATTTCAGAAAGTTGGCAACCCTAATTGCAAGGGCACAGGAACTTATAAAACTTATAATGAAATTTATAATAAATAAGAATATGCTCTTCCCACTAATGACAAAAGAGCAGATCTATCATTTTTTTATCCATTTCTTCAAGTCTTGGGCAAATTGTGTCATATTTGTGTGTGTGTGGTCATCAGTCATTTTATGTATTCACAGTAAATTCTCTCATAGTTGATGTCAGACTGTTCAGGCTTTATGTCTTATGTCAAATAATGCCAAATGTCAAATGTCTTCACTGCTCTCTGCTCTCTGAGAATGGGATATCAGTTGAAGTTCACTTTACTTGACACAGCACACTACAACAATCCAACCAATTTCCCATGAACAACATCAAGTCCCGCCCTACATTTTTTCTTGTTCGAGAAGCCGTTTCACACGGATATACATCACATTAGAGTCGCAACTTTCATTTCATGAGGACTTTATACTCAATAACAACATTGGATACTCAACTCCTTTTCACCTCCTATATTTTATTCAAACTTCTTTAAGTTCTTGAGTGATGCGCAATGTGCAATTTCCCTCTTCGCTTCCTGTGAAGTGATGAATCGATGATCAGTTATTTCATATTACCTTTCATATTATTTCATAAAAACAGTAGGCAAAAAGTACCTACTATTTCTATCGAGATTTCAAAGTGCGCATCCAATGGACATTTTACTATGAAGCCACGCAAAGGATTTGTGAATGGCAGTGGCGCAACTGACGGATGTAGCATGTAGCATGTAGCAAGCCACGCAATAGCATGTTCACTCCCATATTCACTGTTCATGTACATGTTCACTACTGTAATTACACATAAGATGGAGGAATACCGTGTAAAATCCACTTCACAGGGAAGGGAGCGTTGCTGCGCTCAAGAGAATCCCGGTTCGAATCCGACCTGAATCATGTTCAGAACTCAGATTCAGAATGAGCTTTAATCCCAAGTATGTTTATAGGAGCATCCAGTGCAGAAAAAAAGAAGAGAAGACACACATATGAGTACAATTAAAAGGAATATAACAATAATAAAAAAGGTATTAAAATTAAATACAATATAAAATACACAATAGACATAATTACGTATTTATATATATGCTATTTACAATAAAGTCATGTGCAAAATGCAAGTGTACGAATATGCTACGTGTGCTATAAGGTAATGTGCGAATGATATATTGAATTTAAGCATTGCATTATTGTCATGTTATATGTACAATGAAGAGTCCTTGCTGGCAACTTACTTTATCTTCAGAAAATGTAAACACAGTTGTTTTCCAATGCTCCATAATTTTTCCATCATTTCCCAGGTGAAAAATCCGGCATAAACCAGTGTTTAGAGCTGGTATAGCTGGTCCATTAACTATTTTTCAGCAGGATATACACTACCGTTCAAAAGTTTGGGGTCGGTACGATTTTAAATACTTTTAAAAGAATTCTCTTCTGCTAACCATGGCTGCGCTTATTTGATTAAAAATACAACAAAAATCAGTTATAGTATTAAATATTATTCCAGTGTAAATCAGCTGTTTTCTGTGTGAATATATAGTAAAGTGTAATTTATTCCTGTGATCAAAGCTGAATTTTCAGCATCACCAGTGTCAGTGTCTTCAGTGTCAAATGATCCTTCACAAATCAGTATAATATGAGGATTTGATGCTCAAGAAACATTTATTATTATTATCAATGTTGAAACAGTTGTTGGTCTGTCAGTTGTAGTTTTTTTTTTGTTTTTTTAGGATTCTTTGATGAATAGGAAGTTCAAAAGAACAGCATTTGTTTGAAATATAATATTTTGTAACATTATAAATGTCTTTACTGTCCTTGATAAATAAAAGTATTGATTTCTTTCGTCCAAAAAATAAAAATAAAATTCTCACTGACCCCAAACTTTTGAACGGTAGTGTATATATATATATTAAAAAAAAACTGGCACTGCTAGTTACCCAGGGAAAGATCTTTCTGAACCAAAAAGGAAGCTGATTCTTGTTTGCACTCTCCGCTTTATCAGCTAAAGGTGCTGAAGCTGGAAAGTCACTTTACTAGCTGTATAGTACAAGTATCCAACAACTCCTGCCAGCAGCCTGAAAGAGAAGCATTGTCCTGGGTCAGTTCTCTCCCAGCCAGCCTGCTTTCATTATCTCACTGTTAAGGCCACCGCCACAGATCTGCTTCACATTGAGTGGATCAAAGCGCACGGAACAGGTCCTGCAATGCAATAATGTGTGTCTACAGGGGAACCCTGTTCTGGGAAAGTTCAATAGGTTAGAATATCAGTAAGATTTGCCGGCTGACCGTAACCGCTCACCTGTTGTCTGGTCTATGGGTTCTTAGAGCCGCGCTCCGTCTCTGCTTCCTCGGACACTTAAACTATCAAAATGATATCCATCTGTTGGCATGCTGTGGGAAACACCTCCTTTTTTGGGTGAAGTTAGAGATGTGTCATTTTGAATAGGCTCTGAATTAATCACTGTAAAAAAAAAAAAAAAAAAAAAGAGAGAAAAGAAAGAAATCCTGTAATTTTTAGAGAAAAAAAAACTGACAGCTATTATATATCTGTATACATTAGGGGTGTAACAATATATCAATATTTGGCAATACAAAAATGCAACAATATATATTGTGGATAGTGACATCATGTATTATGTATAGATTACAGAGTTTTAGTGTCAGTACTACATTAAACTACTATATATAATGTTGAATATAATGTATAATAATGCAATAGGGGAATATTTGTGGGTCCTGATAAAGCCAAATGTCTGATGTTACCAGTAAAAAGTGGCCGACATTATTTTAAATATATCTAGTCAGTGAAAGAGTGCAAGCATATTCGTCTAACATAATTCTGTATTTTCAGCTTCAGTATCATGAATATTTTTATTCTGATGTCACTATTGTCCTGTGCGTTGGGTTTCCAGCATCAAGTCCAATTCATTTACACCCACAATGTAATATCAAATTTAGCATTTTAATAAACAGTAAATTTTTTGTTAACTTTTTACCATGTGTCTTGGAGTATCGCAATAATATTGTATCGTGAGTTCATTATCGTGATATGTATCGAATCGTGACATGAGGGTATCATTACACTTCTACTGTAGCCTATATAAACATACAAAACAACCTGTAAATTTTACAATTTAAAACTCATTTACAACACCATCCCCTAGACCTTGTCTCTAGACCGTGCGCTTTCATTCATTCCACTGACCTGCAAACCGGCCTTTAGTATCTCAAAATGGCATTTTTATTACTGAAAATTGTCTACCAACTGCCTCGTTTACTGTTCAATACTTTTCAAATGTGTAAAACTTTATTTTTAAAAAAATCCCAAGCATATTTCTGCAACAATATGTCCCGATAGCTTAGCTGTGTGCCATGCGGTGCCTATCATGTGACAGGGGTCCTGACAGGTGGCTGTCCTAGTTGCCTGTTCACAGGTTGTAGCACTTACTTCCAGCCTGACCGCTGCAGATTAAGTGTGTCCATCTGTCAGAAGAATTAGGAGTAGTTTGCAGGAATTCTCAGATCATGGAAAGGTTTGGCTTGCTGGGTAAAAGGGGGGCTGGAAGGGAAAGGAGGGACCAGAGGGTAGGGGGGACTTTCATTGGGGTGTAATCCGAACCCCTCAGCCACCTGCACTTGTCCCGGAGCCCAGGCAATGGAGTACATGGGACTTTCTTTCAGCTCTCATAGTGAACTAATCCTACTTGAGAATTGCATGCAGACATATACGGCTTCCTTTATGGGGTTTGTTGAGGGGTGGTATGAAATTCACTCCAGCATGGACTCCTTTAAAAATATCCTGCTAATGTTAGAAATGTTTAGGAGACAATGTTGGACCCCACAAAGTACTGTCACACTTAAAATATGTCAATGTCTATGCATTATATAACAATGTTTATATGTTTTAAAAAATCATTAACATACAGTGACTTAATACACTTTTTTTTTTTTTATTAAAGTTCATTTTTATATTTTTTAGGGGTGCATAAAACCAAAAACGAAATACAACTGTCCTGATATCATAATAATACAGAAAAAGGCCTCATTAAAAGAGGTAATTTTTTGGTAGTTTGACAATATTCTATTATTATTATTAATTTTATAAAATAAAAAAAAAGGTTTAAACTGCTTCACTATAATATTTGAAAACCTTAAAAGTTAATACATCTAATATGCAGAAACAGGTCAATACGTCTCTTAAAATATCAAATAATTTGACTTTTTATGACAAGGCAAGGTTAGTTCATTGTTCAAGTGTGTAATTCATTGTATTTGTAAAAAATAAAATAAAAATGTAAAAAAAAATGTACACCATATGACATTTTAAACTGTTTTGAAGATGAGTTTATATTATTATTATTATTAGTTTTTAATCATATGGAACCGTGAATACACAGAGTTTGCCAAGAATTTGGAGGTGCTTAAACTAGATTTTTCCTTTTCTTTATCATGGACACTCTTTTATGTCATTGACATTAAGACTCACTTATTTGTCCCAGGCGTTGTCTTATTCGTTCTATTTTCATATTTGCAAACTAAAGCAGCCATAACGCTAAAACGTGCCAGCCATCAGGCAAACAAATGTTTGGCCCCCTCTTATCACCAGTTCAACATGCTCTCATGATTGTTGGATCGTGTCAAGCAAACATCCGATTTGACGTAATGAAACGGCCTTTTTGTAACTCCCCATGAACGTCAGGTGGTGTTAATTCCTGGAACCATGGCTCACGGGAAATTATGTTTTTTTTTTGTGTTTTTTTTTACATAATAAGTTTGAGCTGAAATCGAACATTTATCTTATACGCTGTTTGTTTCTGAAGGATAAACACTTGAAAATGATTGCAAAATCTCAGGAGAAAGCTTTTACTCAACCAGGGTGAAAAATGTGAGCCAACAGCAGTGCTTGTTTCATTTCTAATGTGTCTCTGAAAGAGGTTCTTGTTGAAAAGTGAGGATATTACTTCATTTGTCCTTTATTTAGCAAAAGAAAAAGACATATTATACTATTGCTAATTGCTAATAATTAGTCATGGTCTTGGCCAGTGTTGGGGGTAATGCATTACAAGAAACATGGCTTATGTTATCAGATTACTTTTTTCAAGTAACTAGTAAAGTAACTAATTACTTGCTCTGCACTAAATGTGAGCATTTACTCATCTCACTTGCCCAAAAACAGATTCAGTATTCATCTAAATGAATAAAAACCGTGAAATGCAAACTCTGAATATTATGCAAACCTGCGATAATTAAATATATTAAATTACACAAATATTCTTTATGCATTTAATCTCACTTTAACCAATGTCTTTGCTGCTGACCTTGATCCAACTGTACTGATGATCAACTATACTAATAAGCAAAAATGAGTTTAGATAAAAATCACACTTGTGTCACCTTTTTTTGTTTTTATTTCAAAAGATTGTTGATCTTTCTTCTTCTTTAATCCAGAATGGCAGCAGAGAGGTTTGTTTGAGTGGCGTCCTCTTCTGCACAGGTGAGACATTGCATTTCCTGATTATTTATTTCACTTTTGGTGTGAAAGGGCCTTTACATTTGCCAAAAATAGGACTTTTTTTAAGGTGGAAAAAAAAGTAACCCAAGATTACTTCCCATAAAAAGTAACACAATTAGTTACTTTTTAGGGAGTAATGCGATATTGTAACATTATTTTTAAAGTAGCTCTTGACTAATTTTTTACTCTTTTTTTTTTACTTTTTATTTTTTACGTTTTATTTTTGTTCTTTCAAGTCCAAGTAATATTTTACTCTAAACTGTAAGTACCATTTTGTTAATTTAGAAGTCATTTCATTTGTGAAATTTAAATTTACAGTACTTACACATAATGGGAGTATTTGGAGAAAAAACAAACAAACAAAAAAAAACATCTGGACATATTACAGCAAGAAAATGCGGTTAAACTGCTTAATTGTCATGAAAATAATGTCACAAAGCAACAACAACAACAACAACAACAACAACAAAAAAAACCATCCTCCCATAATTCTAAAATAAAAGTACAAAAATCCCAATAGTCCTAAATAAACGTATTTATTTATTTCATTCAAATTTTCACCGGGACAATCTCAGTTTCCGTGAGATCCACCCTACAACTTTTCTTCCATGTGAAAATAAGCAAATTAGCAGCGTCTGCAGTGGGACGCTGAGAACAGTGAGCTCATTTCCATATAGATGTAGTCCATTCCTGCCACCTGTGATCCCCATTTGGTCTGTTCTTATACAGGGCTGTTTTGTTCCCTTCCTCACACAGGGTTTGAGGCATTGACCTCCGGATGTCTCCATCCTAGACAATAACCCCCTGAAAATGTGACAGGCAAAACAGAGAATACAGCCTCCTGCCGCCCACATGCCCCTCAACAACACTTTCTCTCTTCACCCATGAGCAAACCCCCAACCCCTATTTCCTGCATCCTCCTGACTGTCACACTCACATACTGTACCATCAGTTCAAATATTCTAAATAATTATGATTTTGAAACACTCGAAAGCGTGATTCTTTCAATGAGGTTTATGATAAATCATAAAGGTATTCTGAAATGGACAGTTCAATCAAAAAGAAAAAAAAAAGTGATAATGAGAATAACGCGAGAATAACATCCTCACGTTATTCAAAGCATAAACAATCCTGTGGGACACAAACAAATTTTCCAAGCGACCAGGGCCTTTCAAGCTCCAAAAAGGACCAAAAGGAAATTCTTCCAGCTTCCAACTTCCCAGTTTTAATATCTATGATCTGACGTTTTCTCATAAATCATTCACAATAACATTTTATTCCTATTATACACAGTGATGTATTACACTGTTGAAAGTATTTTTCTGATTTATGGAGTGATTAGAAGTGATATCAAATATCCCTTCTGTAAAAAACTTCACTGTAAAAAATAAACTCGCTGCCTTAAATTTTTAAGCAGCCTACAATCAAATTGGCTGTGTAAGTCGTTTCAACTTAAAATAATCTTGTCTCATTTTCTCGCAATAGATTTCTTTTCTGGAAATGTGTGCAAATCTTATTAATGAAACGTGTTATTTCAGAAAGTTTTGTTTTTACAAACCAGTTGTTTTGATTATTGTTAACATTTTCACTCTATTCACCTGTGGTGTAGGAATTTTTTTTATTTTAAATACACTGTAAAAAAAATGTCTAACCTCCCAACTCAAAATTTTCTAGTGACTGTTCACATCTAAATTTCTCAATTGACCCAAGTGAAAGTCTGGGCCAATTGAAAAATTTAGATGTGAACAGTCACTAGAAAATTTTGAGTTGGGAGGTTAGACATTTTTTTACAGTGTATTTAAAATAAAAAAATTTCCTACAATTTCTTAATTGACCCAAGTGAAAGTCTGCAAATTTAATTTGATCAATTTGCAGAATTTCACTTGGGCCAATTGAAAAATTTAGATGTGAACAGTCACTAGAAAATTTTGAGTTGGGAGGTTAGACATTTTTTACAATGTAAAAAAAAACCCCATTAAATTAGAAAGACAGGACAGTTTGCTTGAGGTCTTTTCCATGCAAAGCGAGCAAACAGCGAATAAAGGATGACTACACGCAGCCCGAAGAGGGGGTTCAGCAAACAGCACTCGGTTCAAACAAGTGTCCATGTGGCCATTCAATACACAAGGGCATGTTTAGAAACGCGAGTGTAAACTTGAATGGGTCTGCCAAAGTCCAGCACTCATTCATCAAGTTACACTCAACATGACCCAAAGCTCCCCGGGCCTCATTTCGGATGAAATGTAGGGGTCGAACTATGAAACTACAGACTATAACCACTAAAGTGACAGCATGTTGCGCTACATCCAGCTCGACACAATCCTCTTTTCACAGCACTGAGGTCCAGGTAATTAAAAACGTCTTTGTCGGGGGCAAATTTGTAGAGATTAATCTGTCATGCCTGTAAATAACAGCAATTCACTGGAGAGCTCAACCTAACACGGTGCCAATATCTCTTCGATGAATACACACAAGCTTTAAACGATGGTGGGTGGGGTTTGTTCTGCTCACACAGGAGAGTCTATGTTTCAGCATGCTGGTAAAGTACATACAACTAGGCTGTTTATACACCGTGGCGCCTCGCTGGAGGGGCAGTACTCCTCTCTTTCAGTGAATGGAAAGGCACCAGATACCTCCCCCTTCGAGTAAATAGATCTTATCAATGAAAATAGTCAAGCCTCCTCCCCATTGCCTTTTTATGAATGGAAATACCTGTCAAAATCTAGCCGCATTGATTCTTTACAGCACATGAGGGACACGGGAACTGGAAATAGTGCTGTCACTGTAAAAGCAAAACTAGAATCTACTCAATAAAATTGAGGTAACAATTTCCAGTCTGTAGGTTTATTACACAATTACTAACAAAATGAGAGAGTTATTAAATGTTAGCTTTTCTGTGGCTAACAAACATTTGCAATGGACAAATAAGTTGTTTGTCACTACTAACATTATTATAGCTATATTGGGTATAGCAATAATATAATACAGCAGTAACACTATAAACTTACACACAACCTAAGCACAAGCTCTCCTCCTCAACACAATGGCAACTGCAAAACACCAATATAACAGAAACTCTTTTAAATGTCATAGCCTAACTGAACATTAACAAACAGGTCTTATTCAAACACACATCAAATAAAATTTAATTTTGACGTTTAATCTCCTGATCCAGCCCTATGCAAAGCATGCTGGGAACTAAAAATCTGTTTACTTTCCGTTTATGCTACAAAAATTATTTAGTAGCCTAGTCTCAACTCAAAAATTTAAGTAAACTTCCGTTTTTACATAAGAAAATATTTTTTTTAAGTGTGACTGCAACTATGAACATTTAACTAACTGTTGTTTGTTCGTTATTCATTATTAGAGTTGATTTATTATCTATGTTGTATAGCAAAGACAAAGGTTTATTGACAATAAGCCACAATGACAGTGAGAATCTGTTATAATGCTAACAATTCATCCTTGATGCTTGATTTACAGATGGCGAATGGTTCTGTCAGCAATATGAGCAATAAAACTGATTAGATTTTGGAGAAGTTTACATTACTACATAACATGCATTTCAAAGAAGATATATTAGCCATGTATATTGGCCCAATATCCATCTTGTCCCAAAAGTGATAAAGAAAAGGTAAAGACAAGTGTGTAAAGTACGCCATCTAGAGGACAAGGTCTGAACATGTATGCTTTTTTTTTTGATGATATATAAAGCATAAAGTTCAGTGCCCTTAACACACACTAAATTCTCACACTCTCTCTAATACCACTTTGTAGCGGTATTTGAGTAAAAGCAAAGGCCTATCCCATCATTCATCATGTTTAGGATCGTGTGCCCAGAATCGGAAGAATTCGAGGGAAACTTTTTTCAGTGCAAGTTAAATTAAGAAGTGTTTTGTAAAAAGTTGCAACTGATTTTTATCACTTAATTAGAAGCATCACAATGACAAAATTGTGTCATCTTTTACACAGGGACCACAGAACAGACATTTAGCTTCCCACCTGAAGTCCAAGGCCCTGTCCTAAATTGTTCCACACTTCGTGTCACGTTTCTGCTCATCTTGATTTCTCACCACTTGTAAGCTTTTCTGGGCGAGATGGAGTGAACTGCGGCGCTGACAGATTCACATGAACGAGCACATCGCGTAGCCGTAAACTGAAGGGGATTTTTGGCGAGCTGTACTTGCTGCAGTTCGTAAATTTTGGCGCTCTGGTGGTTAATAAACACAACTGTATGCGTCTTGCGGAAGAACACTGTAGCCGGAACTACTTCTCTCTGGGACGAGTCACGCAGGTACTGGGCTACTCCGCAGTGGTACGACCCGAACCAGTCTAAAATAGTCTGAATATAAACACTTATTATATGTGTACCGAAGTGATTCAAGATATGACAAAAACACGGTTTGGAAAACAGATTCATGAAGGTGTCCCGTTTGTCATTTTATGTTTCAGAAGGGTGCTTGCAAGCGTATGCGCCCGTGATGTGCACGTTCGCCGTGCCCGCACTGAAGCAGCCGATTGGAGGAAGAATGCAAGGGTTTTAGATTCCATTTGGGACAGGGCCCAACTCGACTCTCTAGAAAAGTAAAATTACATTATGGGGGGGGGGGGGGGGAGAGAACCCGGGTCATTCACAAGTTAGAACCTAACGCACATAAAACCATTTACACTGAAATGTCTAGAATTCCATATTCAGCGATTTGGCCATCATAACAGAGGCCATATAGACAGTGTTGGGGGTAAAGCATTACAAGTAACTTGAGTTACGTCAGGTTACTTTTTTCAAGTAACTGAAATGAGTTTCAGTCTTCTGTTGAGCACAAAATATATTTTAAAGAATGTTGGTAACCAGACAAAAAAAAAAAAAAAAAAAAAAAATTCATACAGGTTTGGAACAACTTGAGGGGGAGTAAATGATGACAGAATTTTAATTTTTGGGTGAACTATCCTCTTAACCAATGTCTTTGCTGCTGACCTTCAATGATCCAATTCAACCACAAGCAAAAATAACTTTAGTTAACCATAACATTTGTTTCCCATTCTTCTTCAATCCATAATGACAGCACAGAGGTTTTTTTGAGCGGCGCCCTCTACTGTACAGGCCTGAATTTTCATTTCCTTCAGCCTGAGGCTTTTTCATTTCACTTTTGGTGTGAAAGGGCCTCACGTTAGGGAGTAACTCAATATTGTAATGCATTACTTTTAAAAGTAACTTTCCTCAACACTGCATATAGACGTCTTAACGGTGCAGTAGCAAAAACAGAATCTGATTCTTCAGCGTCTCTGAGAGCATTGGGAACATTGCTTACGGCAGCTTTAATTCGAAAGGTCAAAGAATTATGGAAGCTTGTTTCTGCCACGAAATAAAACTATTTAAAAGAGAATTGCTTTTTATCTCCCAATTCTAACTTTATAACTCACAATTGCGAGTTTATATCATATATTCTAAAAAAAAAAAAAAAAAACCAAGTCAGAATTGCGAGATAAAAAGCAATTACCTTTTTTTTTGTATTCTATGGTAGAATACAAAAGGTAATTGCTTTTTATCTCGCAATTCTGACTTGGTTTTTTTTTTCAGGAATGTTCATAAAAACATGTCTGAAATACAGGAGTTCTCAAAACATTTTACTGGATGAAAAGTAACATACATTTTTTTAGGCTCACAATGTCTGTTGAAAAGAAAATTGACCAATAAAAGCAAAATGACAACAAATACATATATGCTACCAAGTTTGAAGGCCCTATTCGTTCACATAATTGCTGTTGTGCTGCGTAGAAGCCTTCGAGATTGCAGAAACATTCGCACTGTCTATACTCACTCGCAGTAGTTCTTCTGCTGACTGCTATCGTGTTCAATAAGGGATTATGATCTGATACGGATCTACGGATACAGAGTCTGTATGAGTTCCCAAGCCCATCAAACATACATCTAACATACCACGCTTAGAGTAAAAACTATAGGCTCTTTCAGTTTGAGAAAACAATGGTCTCTCACATTCGGTTCTTTAGTGACAAAGTAGCGTTTCAACCTTTCACAATAACATCATATACAGTCCCCCGAATAAACAGACTCTAAAACTGAAGCATTTGTTTTAATACGGAGGTGCTAAACACTAATTGAACTATTGCTGATTTGACGTCTTAGCATTGGCGTCAGTCTCTTATGCCAAGGACAATCTGCAATGTAATGTGCATTGCAAAAATAAACAATGCAAGCCATACATTACACATACGCTCAACAGTCATCGGAAACTTGTTACATTTCTGTTTCCCTACTTGAAATTCGAGAGCGTTTTCACATTATACCCTAACAGAGGCTTTCAATCTTACAAGCACGTTTGAAACTAATCGATTTCTTACTAGTTTGACTTTGAAAAAAAAGAGTAACTCACCAGAATACACTGCAAAGAATCTACGTCGTGACAACGTCAAGATGAACTTATGTGTTTGTGCCTAAATGGAAACTAAAATAAAAATCACCCTTATGGAGTGGGACTAATTTTGTATGATTGGACAATTTTAATCACTAGCACAAATTCAGTTTGGATGTGAGAACTGAAGCTTTAGCTTAAATCTCGAAGCATATGAAATTACAACATACTTCCTACTTAAAGATTCACGTTTACATGGAAATGGAAAGGAGCCATGAGAAATGAAAGACAACTACTGCCCAGCAGACTAAAAATTGCTTAAAAATACATAGATTTCTTCAAAATTGATGTAGAAAATCAGAACTTAAGAAATAAAGCACTCTAAGCCCCCAAGAAAAGCGAACTTTCAAAATGTTGCAAACTATCAAATCCAACGGCTTTGAACTCCACAGACATTCATTTAACACAAAACCTGGAGCTTGAGCGTTTTAAGATAAAAAGCAACAAATAAGAGTATCGATCGTATAGACAAAACATCTCCCGAAACCACCTTCAGGACCTGCATATGTATGGGGAGAACATGGAAATTAATTTCTGTAAACCAAACAAATACATAACACTAATAAACATACTCCTCTAACACTCGGGGGAAAAAAGAAGGGAAAAAAAGCAGCACTCTTAAGTTTCACCTCCGTTGCTTTTGGTTATGGATGGGGGGGGGGGCTGTGGAAGTTTATTGTGGTCCCTTTAACTGTGTGTGAGAGTGACAGACGGAATCAATGGTCGGGAAGAGATGTATTGTGGTGAATAGCTGGCATTAGGAGATGCACAGTGCAGACACACATTGACCTGTGCCTAAACAGAGGAAGCTTGTCACAAATGAGAAGAGGACAGCCAACGTCGAGGGCATCTTCTCACTCATAGCCTTCAGTGAAGCTGTTCCAGTCCCCCCCGGCCTCCACACCCTCCTGGCTGGGCGGATACTGGAAATCGGGCTGGTAGTTGTCGGGTGGGCAGGCGAATGCATTTGGCCCTTTCTTGAGTCTGTTGCTGTGGGAATGGGGATACGTTAATTGTTGACCAATCAGAAAATCTTTTCACGAAATCAGCATGAGATACTCACTGGTTCTTGTGTTTGGAGCCGCTGATGTGGGCCTGGTACTGCTCCACGGAGTTCAGCTCAATATTACACACAGTACATGGGTAGCCCTTCAGTGAGGAGGCTGAGAGAAATGATATTCAACATTTTAGTGATATGTAATGCTGTAACAAAAACACAACAACAAAGAGTCATTGACAAATTTCAACTTTGAATAGAATTCGATTTAATATCGATTCATTTGGATATATATCGGATGCAGTACGTCAATTTTTTCTCAAGGAAAAACAAACTGATTTGTATACAAATTTACTAACATTTAAAGCTGCTGTCCGTAACTTTTTTAAGTTAAAAATAATCCAAAATAATTATATTAAAAAAAACATTCTGCCAGTGGTCAAAACTATCTGCTTGCCATAGCTAGATTCAAAACGGTTAGCTTGTAATAATGATTTTAATTCCAGTGGTACTGGTGGGTTTCCGCGGGAAATTCGAGCATGTCTTTGCGTCATGACGTCACACCCGTACACATAAAGAAGGAGTTTCGGCTAGCCGGCTATACTGCGCGTGACGAGATGTTTAGATGTATAGGCTTTTCTCGCAGCACTTTACATAATTAAACTTATTTTATTTCATCCAGAAAGATCCAAACAACAATCATCAGTGTCAACTGGAGATTCAGCAGTTATAAAACCCAAAAGACTTCGTACTTCGGATTTAAGGTGGCTAGAGAAAGAGAAAGAAACCGTCTCATGCGAACACAAGGATTTAAACATCGGCGGGGCTTTTGAAAAGTGCGTGAACTCCGTGTTTTGAAGGGGTTCGAAACGGAAGAAGAGACGGCCTTTTTCTGCTGAACAAGTAAGACATTTCAACAGTTCAATCTTGTAACAGTACGTTTTCTTAATTCACACAGTTATGGAGTTTCCTTTGTTGTGCCTTTCTCGTTTTGCTATTATGGAGAATATGAATTCTGAACTACACAGGTAACCATAAAACACATTAAATTTAACATTAGTCACGCAATGCTGATGTGATGTTGTTAACATGAACAATTTGAGAACAAAGTAGGCTATAATTTGCACGGTTGCTGTAAATCGCGTTGATTAAATCTAACGAAGCTTATGTCGAATGCTTTTTCCCCCTTAGTTGGTCAGAACAAAAATGGATTTTACTTACTTGTTCAGAAGACATTTTCTTATGAAAATTCTTATGTTGGTCAAACTTTCAAAAAGTGAATCTGTGATTCTGTATGACAGTATCCACACAGCGCGGTGACTGACAGCAGCACTCGCCTCAAAGCACTGTGTTCATCCGCGCTGTTTCATGCCGATTTACAACCCACGTAAAGGTAATAATTCCGCGAATCACTGCAGTTACAGATTTCGAACAGAGAGATGGCGACAAAGAGGAAAAGCTACGGACTAACTTTTTAATAGGGATGCACCCATATGAAAATTTGGCCGATTCCGATAACTCTTTATATTTGAAAGCCGATTACCGATATACAAAATAATAAATTATACTCTCTCTGATTACAAAAACAAGTCTCACCATTAAAAGCCATGCCTTAAACACACAATTATAATGTTCTCATTATAATGTTATATAGCCTATATGACAGACTTGCACTTAACTCCTTTTTTGAAGTTATTCCAATCATATTTCAAGTAATTCAAAACCATCATGGCGAATAGTGCGCATCTGAAGCGTCTCAGCTGAAGGAAATAATACATCCTTTATCCTTATACAAATAAACGATCCTTGAGCTCGCACATCCCTATTTATTACATATTTAGAGACTTGTTTATATGATATACATTTGTGTTTGCTGAGAAATACTATAGTTTTGCTGTCCTATTACTAATAATAGAAAAGCAAAAAAGCAAACTTTATATGCTTTTTCATAAACTGTTTAATCTTTGTAAACAGAGAAAACTATTTTTTTTATTCTATTTATTAGACTGAACTGTTAAACAGTGACGGTAAACTAATATAGACGGAGAATGGAACTGCCGTTTTCAGCGTCATCAAAATAAAAATAAAAATCAGGCCCATCTTCAAAATGAAAGTGCCACTTCTGACACAATTGGCCAAAGAGAAACTTATCGTATAATCCCCATACCTGCCGATATATCAGTTGACCACTACTTGCAATAACCATGTATGAAAGAATATCAAATTCAAAATATATATTCAACTCACTGTTTATTATGTTAAACAGAATTTGATGTGCATGCAAATGTATTCAATAATATTCCTTTTGTTTTGTGCAACCCATTCAGTTATGGCATTTGCAATATGGCAGCAAATATTTAGAAGTAAAAATAATGTAGACTAATAGGACTTTAATTGTAAAATAAAGGTTAAAAGGAACATTCCAGGTTAAATACGACTAGAGATGCAGTCGCTTACCACTGAAAGTAATTTTGACTTCTAAAAACAAACAACTTTTTTTTTTTAAATATACTTTTTTTTAAACTTTCTTCATATTTATATATGAATTATTAATAAAAAAATAAAAATAAATCTATAAAGCCACCAAAATGAATGCTATTTTTCTGACTGGATGAAATTCTGAGATGTAATTCCTTACATGAGAGATGCAAGTGTTACTGATGTAATTCCTGTTTGATGTCATGAAGGCTGTGAGACCCCCCTTCTATGTTCTGACCTGGTACAATGGACGGCCCATAGGTCTCCATCAGCTTCTGTTTAGTCAGGTGTTTTTTATGTTTCTTGCCATTGTAGTGCTGCTGGGCCATGAGGGGGTTGTTGAAGGAGGCCTGGCAGATGGAGCAGAAGCGGTTGGGGTCACGCTCTGCCGGCCCCTGCACACCTTTAGGTAGCCCTTCATCCTTCTTCACCTGTGCTTTGGGCTGAGGTAATGCTGGAAGATGAGGGAAAACACAGCAGGTCAGCCTTTTAGGAGAAATGACCAGTTCTAACCATGTTCGGAATATAATATTAGCGCGCCGTGTCATATATATACTGAATATATTATTTTATTTAGTAGTCTGTTCAGAATGATGGGAGAACCACGATCTCCATTTGAAACTTCTCAGTTTATCCAAAATCATGCAGCTCTACAATGGCGTGTAGTCATACTCCATTTCATGGTTTCATTACTGGATGAACTAGTGTTTTTGAACAAATCTCTGGAATGAAATATTCAATGACAAATAAATTAGAATATCGTGCAAAAGTTAATTTGTTTCAGTAATTCAACTTAATAGGTGAAACTAATAATTATATAGACTCATTACATGCAAAGTGAGATATTTCAAGCCTGCCTTTGTTATAATTTTGATGATTATGGCTTACAGCTTATGAAAACCCCAAAGTCAAAATTAGAATATTGTGAAAAGTTTTTCATAGCTGTAAGCCCATAATCATCAAAATTATAACCAATAAAGGCTTGAAATATCTCACTTTGCATGTAATGAGTCTATATAATATATTAGTTTCACCTTTTAAGTTGAATTACTGAAACAAATTAACTTTTGCACGATATTCTAAATTTTCGAGTTTCACCTGCATATTTTTTAACAGTAACTTGCAGCCCCCCAGTGGCGTAACAATGCAAACTATACAATCGTCATTTGAAGCGCCGAGTTACTTTCTGAAGGGGATTTGACCTATATCCATCACTAACATAGACATCAGTGTTTATATCCAAACTATAAACTTTTATCCCAACACTTCTGTGATCATTTTAATTAGAATCTGTTATATACTTATAAATCCAACTGCTCTCTCTGGTTTGAATGTTCCATCATGATTTTGTCAAAGGTTTAATAGACATAGCCGAATGGTTGTCATTTAGGTATTAGATCGCGTGGGTTATGAATGAGATCACAATCTTTTAACGATTAATCGTGAAGCTCTACTACATTGTATGTTTTAAGTCAACATGAAACGGAAGTCTTTTCTTTTCTTATTGTGACGTATATAAGAGTGAAACGAAAAAATGTAGAGTTTGTCCATAGGGAATTGATTGAATTGTTGTGGTTTGCTATTGGTCGATCTCATGTGAGTGACAGGTTGTCCCGCCCTCGTGTCAGTAAATGCGTCATCGGAAAAGAGAAGCAATGTTGTTGCAAGAGGGAGGGGAAGATATTTTGAAAAATGTTAGGTTTTATGCATTACAAAAATACCCCGTGCAAAAGAACTGATCGCAGAGCAAGACCATCCACTATAAAAAAAACACTAAATTTAATGATAATCAAGTCTTCTTACCAGGAGTCTGCTGACCGTAGGTCTTCAAGTGAAGGTTCTTGGAGTGAACTTTGCCCTGGTAATGTGACTGTGCCACCACCGGGGAAGAGAAGGCCATGTTGCACACATCGCAGGCTTTGTATTTGTCCCCTTCATCGACATTACTTGTCTGCAAAACAGAACACTGCCCATTAATACAGGACACAAACATATCCGTGATCTAATATTCAATAAGACTCCATGACATCTGGTTGCTCATCTGTCTTACAGCATCTTCTGAAGTCTTGAACCGTTTTGCAATAGGCTCCTCATCACCGTGAATGCTCATGTACCGGCGTACTTTGCTCGCATGTTTTTTGCTCTACAAGAAGAGACAGGAAGGTTAACATTGAGAAGGTCCTAATTTGTCCTTTAGCTGATGTGATTTTGTCATGGGACAGGAACTTTAACCACTAAGCTAAACCATCCTCAAGTACTATTCATAGTTTAGTATGTGAAACAGTGTGTAGTTTATCCACATTTGGGGAAAAAATGTCAAGAACTTTGACAGTCAGATCAAATGACCAGATGATTTTCATGGGTTATGCTGGAAAGTCATGTTAAGCATATTGCATTGTGGGATACAGTCTTTTTCACTTGACCCCTTGTCTACTTACATGCCATATTTTCTGTATTTGGCCCAAGAGCTGGGCATGAAGACCGCAAGTGTGTAGAACTTAGATTACCCGATGGGACACACGTACAACATACTTTTGTAAAAATACAAGTAAAGTCAAAATTGTGCGTGTGCGTGGACGTTGGTGGACCCTCCTGATGATGAAAATTATAACGCGGACATCCAAAGTATACTTTGGGCTTTAGACTCAAATACTGCTCTGAAGCGGATTTAAATGTGAAATCTGAAGTTTAAATATGGGCACTAAACTTTGGCATTTTTCCAACCTGGGACAGCCTTGCGCACTTGCTTCTTGTCATGCGCACTCAAGTGGCCAAGCCCACAAGTGTGGGTATTGGGACAGGTTCTTTGTACACAAAAGTACCTTTTAAAGCAAGCCAGCTGACTCGGCGGCCATCTTGGGAAATATTTAGGGTGTGTTCACACTTCGTAGTAGTTCGGTTTTGCTTGGTTTGTTTGGCCTGGACCAAAAAAAAAACATTTAGTCCTGGTCCGCTTAGCGTTCACATTGGTATTTTTTAACACCAAACCTAAAGATACTGAACCTAAAGGCATAGGGATATGTTCACAACCTGATTGGTTGGCTTTGATGACATAGCCTATATTTCGCCACGGAACTTACCGAACATCCAAAACAATGCTGTGTGCTGGGATAAATGCGCTCGTTGTATGTGCGTAGCTCCATATAATGGTATTTTGACCAGCTGAGAACTCGTGAAGAGTTAATAAAAAATGAGTCAAAACAGCGGCAGGAATCCCTGGATTCTGGATGGCAGCGTTCACACTTATTCAAATGAACCATGAGCAATAGCACCAGGTTTCGTTATAATCGAACCAAACATGCCAAGTGTGAACACACCCTTAATTTTAACTAAACATTTGAATAATATATTTCAAATCAGCTCTGTATATTTCGGTATCATACTCTGTTTAACACTTGGAACTTTCTTTAATTTAGAAGCACCATAATGGGTGTACAAATTTCTCCTTTTAAATATCATTTAAGTGTCCTGCCTCTACTATACAAGCTGTCTCTGATAGCACTCAGCAAAGTGTGCTGTTATATACTGCAGAGTTAGTCAAATTCAGTTAGTCATCCGAGTATTACATGCATACAAAAACATATAAAGTATACATACTGCAGAAATAGTACGAGTAGTATGCTAGTATGTCATTGTGAACACAGCCTGAAATACTTGCAATCAATATTTTGCCCTTAAAACCACGTTTTGTACTTTATTGGCTGACGAACAAAGGACGTGTTGCGATCATATAAACTTTGTCTATGTGAATGTGAAAGCTTACCTGATAATGTGCAAGTTTCTGGGATTCTGAGATTAAGACAGCGCTACACACTTTACACTGAGAATCAGAGAACAAGTCACTGTTCTCCTTTATCATTCGGTTCACTGAAAGACAGGTCAGCATCAGAAACAGTCACTACAAAGGGGCATTTCATTGTTGTATAAAATAAACATACAAAACAGCTACAAGGCCAAGTATGCAGACCTAAAATAGACTTTCTATGCATTTAATTGCAAGTATCAGACTATGTCTTACATCGACCTTGTGTACACTGTTCTGCCTATACACACTAAAGCAGCAGTCCTGAGAGCTTGAGCTAGGCTACCATGCTTTACACTCTTTCCCACTCTCAGGCACTGTACATTCTCGGTATAAATGTCATGTTTTCCTTATAAATAATGCATCGAAAGTAACACCATTTATTCTGATTGAGTGTCGCCGATCTCTTACCCTCGGCCGCCCCTGAAGGTAAATATGGAAAATCTCCATTCGGCTCTTGCTGCGCCATGATGGTTGCAGGAGGCGGGTTGCGCATGCGCAGACGAGACATGCGCCGCACAAGTCTCTTCATACCGAAATATCGAAATGCTGTAACCCATTTTTATTCTATTTACAAACAAATATGTGCACCAATTGTCCTACATGCGTCACAAAATTATTTATATGCACCAAGCAATGCGCTTGACACAAGGATATAGGAGAATCTAGACGAGGTAAACCCGTTGCTATTTGGAGTGTAATTGTGTTTATTTACTAAAAGAATTGTTACTTTCAAACTTGGCAAGTAAATTTGGCATTCTTTTTAAGTTACGGCGAATCGTCCAACTAGCTGTTTACCATCTTACAATTTGAAGTAACGCAAAATAAACTCTTAATTCCCCCCTAAGACCATAGATTTGACACAAATATGTAATTATTATCACCTCAAATGTTGTACTGACGTGTGCTGGTTTGGGAATAAATTGTTTTGAGTCCAATTAGTAAATTCAGGAAGTGGTGTGATTCTGAATGATCCAATTATCGAGCTAACTGAAGCACAATTTTGTTGTAGGTGAAAATTAAAGGATATTTATATTTCTTTTTCTAAATGAATGTTTTATTAGCTGAATTTTGGCTTCAGCAAACTAAATTGGGGCATATGAAATTATAAACAGCATTGTAAATTAATTTGGAGCATTAATATACCACGCTGATAACAATCTATCAACAGTTTAACATGTATATTATGGATCTGTTTTGTTATTAGAAAAAAAATGTATATTCATTGGAGAAGTAAGTGAAGTGACTTGGTTCATTTGTAAACAGCCCTTAAAACTTATTTTGAGTCTATAAAAAATTCCCTAAAAAAAAGTGGTAAATTAATTTATTTTTGTGATGTCCTTTAATTTCATTATTTGTATCTATTTTATTATTGCATTTGCGTTTTTTGGTAAATGTCTATGGATTTTTTTTGTACATTTAAAATTCAGCGTCATGCGGCGACGTAATGACGTAAAAGAATCATTGAACCGGTTCTTTGAAACAAACCGATTCATGAAAATGATTCGATCCAGCTCGCGCGCTGTCGACTATGATGACGTAACGTCTCTCTTGTCGACTCTTGTTTCGTCGCTTGTGAAAATTTTCTGGAATCGAAATCCTTGTTTTTTCGAGCCGTTGACTGGCCGAACTAACATTGTATTACCTGGTATGAACATTGAACGCGTTCAGTAGAAGTTTCTGAGCAGTTAGCTGAGGTAGCGTCTCAGAGAGCGTGTCTAAAGGTGTGTAAGTTAGAGAGAGGGAAAATTAATGTTATTGAGGTCGCAGGATGCCTCGCCGGAAGCGCACGCCGGATGAAAGCGGAAGAAGAGCTAAAGTCAGCAGAGTGGAGCACAATGAGGAGACCCTGGTCATATCTGATTCTGAACAAGAGGTACTGTGTTTGCAGTGTCTGTGTGTTCGTGCCTGTGTGTTCGTGGTCGTTTAAAGGTTTGAGAGTTGGCTAAGTGGGAAAAACAACAACTTCTCTTTAAGAAATACCATGGTAACAATTGTTTCTGCTAAACATAGTTAGTACCACATATTTAGTATGGCTGTGTTGTGCTCATTTCAGTGCCAGTAACGTCACCAAATGGAATTTGAAATTTTTTTTGATGTTTTCCAAACATTCTAGATTCCAGTGGCGTAGGTTTGATTTTGAAATTGGTGGGGACGGGGACATCAATATTTAATATATTTAAAGTTTTGATCGAAAATATTGCTAGGAATATATCAGTGTCACTGGATATTGGTAGGGACACGTCCCTAGCGTCCCTACTAAATTCTACGCCCCTGCTAGATTCAATGCACAACATAAAAAAAATAAAGAAAAGAAATCATGTGCCCTTGTAATCTTTAATCAAAATAGCTTCCCCTCCCTCTTGCAACAACTTCCCTGATGATGTGAGGGCAGGACAACCTGTCACTCACATGAGATTGACCAATAGCAAACCACAACTATCCAATCAATTCCCCATGGACAAAATCAAGTCCCGCCCTACATTTCTTCTTGCTCCAGAAGCCGTTTCACACGGATATACGTCACAATAGTGAAGAAAAGACTATTGCAACTTCTGTTTCATGTGACTTTTATAACTATGGCATTTCCATACATAACTGGCCTTTTATTTATAATTTTAAATAAAAGGAATAAAATGACAATAAACTGACTTTAGATTTGACCTTTTTATCCTTAGGAGGACGATAGACCCCTTAAACTGTCCTCTCGGACATCCCGCAGGAGACGAAGAGAGAACGAGTCCCAACTACAAGGTACCACAACTCATTTTCTTAACAAATCATAAATTGTGCCTGAAATATTAGGCGTACATCTCATTCAGACCCTTCTATGCCTCAATTCTCTGAAATTTCAGAGATGACGGAAGAAGAGATGTTGCTCTTGGCCATGAGACTGAGCGCTCAGGAAGCGAACAGTGCTGCAGAGAGACGACAGCTGGAAGACAGCGACATACAGAAAGCCATAGAAGAAAGTCTTCATGTTGGGGAAACACTTTTTCTCCTAAAGGCTGGAATCCACTACACGACTTTTAAAAATGGGAACAGATTTTAAAGGGGACATATCATGAAAATCTGACTTTTTCTGCGTTTAAGTGCTATAAGGGGGTCCCCGCCGCCATTTGGTTTTCGCAAGCGATAACAGTGTAACCAGTTCTAATGCAAAGTTCGAGCAAAGCATGCAAACTGTTCTGTCGTTGCTGCACAGACAAGCACTGAACACTATTTGATCAAACAATGTGCGCTTGCTTATAAAGACCTCAGGGAACTGTGTCAACTTGTGTAAAAGTTAAACATGACAGTACATGCAAGTGGTTGAGATTAATCAATGTTACTCCTCAACAACTACATAAATGTATCCACTAACCATTCAGAAACATCCAGGTGCGTCTAAAAGTTGCTTCCTGAGTCTCTCTGTAATGCTGCACTCCGCTACTGGTTATTTCTGGGATTTTGGATGAATGGGATTCGCGTGTTTTGTTATTGCCGGAGTATCCGAAGCTCGCGTAAAGGATTGTCCGTCTTCTGAACGGGGGCGGGGAGCAGAAGCTCATTTGCATTTAAAGGGACACACACAAATCGGCGCGTTTTTGCTCATACCCAAAAAGGGGCAAATTTGACAAGCTATAATAAATAGGTATTTTGGGCTGAAATTTCACAGACACATTCTGGGGACGCCATAGGTTTATATTACATCTTGTGAAAAGGGGCATAATATGTCACCTTTAAAATACTAGGCTTCATACACTTGCTGACTTTCTAAATGGTTACAAAGAAAAACTGGCACGACTGAGGATCGCACACTACCAGACTTTCAAGTCATTCCAAAAACAACAAACATGCACCTCTGCTAGGAGATGCATGACGCATGAAAACAATACGTGTTCTAAAATCGACTCAAAATATCAAATATGTTTGATCTCCTCCGACTGGATAGAATCAAAGTCTGAAGCTAAAAAGTCGGAGTCTGTGCCTATCATACACTATGTGTTCTCTGTGAAATCTGCCATCTCAGAGACTCCGACTGACCAAAATCTGTGCAAATGTGTAGTGGATTCCAGCCTTAAGTCACACAAGTCACAAGTCTCATACCAAAAGAGCAGAATGGCATTAATCAAAAATGCTGCATGTGTTTCTGCAGGAGAGCGCTGCAAAAGACTCACAGGGTCAGGATGAAGCAGCCAGCTCTTCGGGTCAACCACAGCAGAATGTAGCAAACACAGTATTGCACTTGAGACGAAAGCTGTCTTACCCCAGACAAGATCAGAGACGCAGCGAGAATGAGAGGGAAAAGACTAGTCCGCTGCTAGAAATGCCTGATCTGTCACAGATGACCTCCTCGCATCTGTCATCGAGGAGTTTAACTCAGGTCTCCAAGACTTCTGCTACCTCTCAGGTTAGTTTTTATGAAATGGCTTCACATTATTAATAACCCTTTAACCCTATAAAGCCTACTGTATCATATTTGATAAACAAATTTCCGAGGCCTCTAAATTGTCCAAATGATCTTAGCTTCTTTCATCTGATTGATAGTTTATACTGTTTTAGCAAGTAAAAGGCAGGTATGCGTCTCCCTTCAGGTGGTGGTACACGTTTTTTGCTGTATATGATACACAACAAAAAAAGGTTTAAAGGTTCATTTAAAAATACAGTTCTTGGACTTTTATTTCATATATAGTTATAGGGTTAAAGGGATAGTTCACGCAAAAATGTGTATTCTGTCATTATTACTCACCCTCATGTCGTTCCAAACCCGTAAGACCTTGAATGAAGATATTTTTGATGAAATCTGAGAGGTTTCTGATCCCTCCGTAGGCAGCAACTGTCAAGACCAAGAAAAGTAGTAAAGACATTGTTAAAATAGTCCATGTGACTACAGTGGTTCAACCTTAATGTTATGAAGCGACGAGAATACCTTTTGTGCGAAAACCTCTTCTCTTCCACGTCATTCTCCTACGCTGTTGGAACATCAGCTCAATATTGGCTATACTTGCTCCTGCGTCGGCAGCACACGCATGTGTCGTGGTGCTCACGTGACCAGCGTCGGCCAATAGTGAGGCGGCGTTCTTGCGTAGAACCTGGAAGCGCTGCACTGTTTACATTACGTGAATAGCGTAGTAGGAGATCTGACACAGAGGAGAAGAAATTGTTTAATAAAGTAGTTTTTGTTTTTTTGCACACAAAAGTATTCTTGTCACTTCATAACATACAAATTTGTAACCACTGTCGTCACATGGACTATTTTTAACCATGCCTTTACCTTTCTGGGCCTTGAAAGTTGCAATGACGTTGCTGCCAATGGTTGGTTCAGAAACCTCTCGGATTTCATCAAAAAAAGCTTCATTTGTGTTCCGAAGATGAACAAATGTCTTACGGGTTTGGAACGACATGAGGGTGAGTAATTTATGACGAATTTTAATTTTTGGGTGAACTATCCCTTTAATTATTAACCTTCCCCTTTGTTTCCCACATGTTGATGCATATTCCCAGGACAAGACCTCAGATAAAATGACAGTCATCAGCGACACTCCGGAGGATGAGCTCTTCAAATCTCGCTCAGAGTCCCAGTTGTCCCCTGTCTTCCCCAGGCATCGCAGCTTGATTCGCCAGCCTGTAGTATGTGTGGAGAAACTGAGTCAGGAACTCATCCCGGGGAGCGCAGGCTCAATAAACTTTCACACAGAGGACAGCACTGCCACTTCCACCTGCGCTGACAGGTTTCTGTCCCCACAGAAGGATTCATCTATTTCCAAATGGCCTGTCTTCACTCAGGATCGCTTCAAACCAACAAGCGATCTGCCAGAGGACAAAGATGGCCATCAAAATGCTAACGGGGAGGAAGACGATACTCAAATACCTGATGAAGATACTCCTTTACAACCACAGCTAAGCCAAGGTTTGAGCACAGATCCAGATACGTGCCTTTCACCATCTAGAAGATCCCAGATATCAAGCCCCAAATGTGTGCCTGAAAACAGCAATGAAGACGTCACTGAAACAAGTGTAAGTATGATAGCTTAAAATAAAACTATGTAGATGTTTATCAGTTATGCTACTGTTCGGATCAAAAGTGAGTTAAGACTTAATAATGTTACAACTTTTCTATTTCAAATAAATGTTGTTCTTTTTAACAGCAAAGAAAATGTATCACGGTTTCCACAAAAATATGAAGTACCACAATTGTTTTTAACATTAACACTAAAAAATTTTTTTCTTAAGCACCAAATCAGCATATTAATCGGATCATGTGACACTGAAGACTGGAGTAGTGATGCAAAAAATGTTGCTTTACCATCACAGGAATAAATTATGATTACGTTTGAAA
The DNA here is from genome assembly GCF_029890125.1 of Rhinichthys klamathensis goyatoka. NCBI lineage: Eukaryota > Metazoa > Chordata > Actinopteri > Cypriniformes > Leuciscidae > Rhinichthys > Rhinichthys klamathensis. The sequence goes on from NW_026606717.1 coordinate 8,390,919, forward strand.
TGAAAAGTGGATTTTATATTGTAAGAAAAATTGAGAATCTTACTGTTTTTACTGTATTTTGATCAAATAAATGCAGTATTGGTGAGCATAAGAGACTTCTAAAAACATTCAAAAGTCCCACCAACCCCTAACATTTGAATGATAGCGTGTATATCCTTCAGATTAAATGCCCATTAAAACCAAGGATGACAACTATAACAGTAAAAATATAGTTCTATAATCAGAACGGACAGTTATCGCTCATGGTATCATCAAACAGGCCTTAATCCGCTGTAATGCATGTTCTAATCATTTTATTTAAAGATTTTACTTAAAATAACAATTCTGCACTTGGAAAGCTACCCAAGAAGGTCTTATGTGTAAAAATCAGTGGAAAACCGTTAGTATCTGTAAAGTCCTCGACCTACTATGTTATTCATTTGTTACTCGTTCTGTATAGGAGACATGAAATGTGAATTGGGATTACAACATCCCTGACTCTGTCTATCATCTCTATTTGTGTTCTAACTCTATTGTATTATTTTAACAGAACAATCCTGACCCAAAGCAAGTGGAGGATCAAACCACTCAGGGTGAGAATGTCAAATCTGACACTGGTATGTTGTTTCTTACACTCCTCCTCTCTAGTGTGGCCATACTGGCAATGTTTGCTCTATTTACTCTGAGACATAAGCCTAGAACCAAGAGTTCTACCACTAAGTGGTACTTTGGGGATGTGTAGTCATGTCAAACGAAATGCTTAGTGTTGAGTATAGAAGTAAGGCAGTTTGATTGTGAGTTCTGGCAATAGAAAAGCATTTACTTTATGCTTTAAGTTGCATGTGTGGTTGACCCACTGTTGCTGCAAGACTGAGCAGTGTTTTGTAGTATTCGTCACCACACAGAGCGAGGTTGGTTCCTGCCGACAGGGCCTGTTGAGTTATTGGGTTCTCTGTGCGATGGTTCCATACAAATGTTAATTCAGCCTTTTTATAAAAAAATATATATGAAAACCTCTTATTGACATACTATACCGTTAATACTTTTATATAGAGTCACTGTAAAGACATGTATAATGTTAGAAAGATTTCTATTTCAAATAATTGCTGTTCTTTTAAACTTTCTATTTACCAACGAATCCTACAAAAACATGTGTAAGAAGTCTGACAAGAGGCTTCTTTCAAAAACATGTAAAACAAAAAAAAAATATATATATATATTACCGACCCCGATCTTTTGACCGGTAGTGCGCAATATCTGTGATTCTGAACACTTGGGTTCACCCTAATCATTTCATCATGTGTTAAACTGCAGAAAAAGCTCCAAACCAGTCTTGGAATGAAATTACCAGTCACATGGTCTTGCATTTAGCAGATGATGATGATGATGATGAAGAAGATGATGGCAGTGAAGAGGTAGGCAGGATACTGTACTTTAAAGTTAACAGTTTGTAAATTTAAAACAACTGCATGTTAATGCACAAGAATATTATTATATTAATCAGTATTTCAATGTATTCCGATTATGTAGAAATTCGAATCTGCCATATGCCTGTATTCAGAAATTTGTGTCGAAATATCCACATAAATGAACATTCGCTTGTATCAGTGCATGTCCAAAAAATATAATATGTGCATGTCTTAGATTATCGGGAATATGCTGATTACAAAAATATTCCAATAGCTACATGTAAACATCCAGGTTTAACCAGAATTGGAAAATGATGTCCTTTGCACTGCAGGTTGTCTTCCCAAGCCCAGTCAAGAAGATTTCAATCAGGCCAATCAGGACTGAGCTTTCCCCAAACCAGTCCTGTATCTCTTCAGCTACCATCACCCTCGATCCTTCCACACAAGACACACAAATGTCTCACTCTGTCCTGGAGGAGGACTCAAGAGTGTCCAAAGGTGCTGAGTCCCAACCCTCTGACCGTAAACCTACACTTACTTCAGTGGGAAAAGGACCATGCACAATCTCATACTACTGGGGAGTGCCTTTCTGTCCCATGGGGCAAAGCCCGGACGAGTACACGCGTGTGATCATGTGTCAGATGGAGGTATACGAGAAGAGCCTGAAGGAGGCCCAGCGAAAGCTGCTGCGCAAAGCAGATTGGGGGCAGCCAGTGAGTGACATCAACTGCCAAAACACCACATTACAGCGTTTATAGGAACAATCTGAAACTAATCAGCTCTCCTCATGAATATTAATTATGTCATATATTTAGTTTTATTTTGTACAGTCAAACCAAAAATGATTCAGACACCAGATATAATTTTTTATATTCTTTTACTAGTGGGTGCAGGACACTATAGTTAATTTATGTAAGTGAGGATAGCAAAATAAAGTAAACTGTGACACATTATACCCCAAAAATTCTTCATATAGTGGACTACCAGTAAAATATATACAATTTTGGGACCAAAAATGATTCAGACACTTAGACCTGACCATGTTTTGCTTAAGTGTTTTATCTTTAATTGCTAATGCAACCTTTTTACACCACAGACTGAACAATATTAAGCATTGCTTGAGCTAAACTGGTATTGTCTAATAGTGTACTTAAATGTAACAGCTGAAAACTGACAGCTATTCAACCTAATTCATTTGTGAGACCGTCTAACAGAAGGACGGCCAAAACCACTGAAATATCAACTGATTTGATTTGAGTTTTTGTCATATTTGATTACCGTTTTCTAAACTATAGCGAATAAACTGTGATAATGTGAGAAATGTTGAAGGTGTCTGAATACATTTTGGTTTGACTGTATCTGACTGTATCACTGGTAACAATACCTTTTTCATATAGTGGTTTAGTGATTGCCAAATGATACATTTGTTTGTTTTTAGGTGTTGCCTGGCTCCTCAGAGAGGCCGTTCGGTGGGAGGAGATGGAAGCGCAACAGAGCTCCTCAGCTGTCAGAGGATGAGGAGGAGAATGAAGAAGAGGGAGGGAAGGAAAAGAACAGAAAAGCGGTAGAAGAAGAGAGGGAGGAAGAAAGGCAGGGGTCTGTGGTGGGGTCGCAGGAGGAGGCTGAGGGAGGACAGAGTGAAACATACGTAGTTGTGTCTTCTCCAGAGACAAAAGATGAGCAGGTGGTGGGTATACTAGTTTTGGTGTTACTGTAATCTCTATATCAGGGTGATTGTTTAGATCTAGGGATGTCGGTGTCATGTGAAATTAACCGATTTTGTTGGCAGAACTAGAATTTCAGCATGTCTGCTTGGATCCATGGCTTTAAGTAGCTTTTTAGGGGTTTTTAGTGTAATACCAACATCAACCACAAGATGACACTCCAGTTATTGACCGTAACAAAGACAAAATGTTGTTAAGAATATTGCTGCACCTGTTGCTGATATCTTGTTTGCCTTCTCAACAGGCAAAAACCCCTTTCTTCAGCCAAGAGGAGCCTGTAACTGCAGCTGCAAATAAATCGTTCAGGTAAAATAGCGTGTAGTTCTGGTCTTTAGATTTCCACCACAGTAACTTCTCCACCAATTATGTTACACATTCTACCCTTTGAAAGAATTAGGCGACATGCTTATGTCAGAAGCACACAGTCAGCATCAAATTTAAAAAGGTATATCAGTAACACTTTACTTAAAGCCTTTCTGTAAATGCATTATAAAAGTATTTTTAATGGAGTAATTATGCCTTGTAATGCATTGTATGGTCTAATGAATAATTGTAACCACTGTTATAATATATAATAAAACGTATCTAATCATTAATCTCGCCTTTAGAAAATATAAGGCATTAAAACAATATTAATTATAGTTATACTGCATTTTACTTTGGTTACAATTATTTATGAAAAGATCAAATGCATTATAACGTACATTATGAATACCTTTTATAATGGATTATTATACATAAGTTTTTAAATGTTTTTTAAAAGAAGTCTCTTCTACTCACCAAGGCTGCATTTATTTGATTAAAAATGCACACAAAAAACAGTAATATTGTTAAATATTATGACAATTTAAAATGACTGTTTTCTATTTTAATATATTTTAAGATGTAATTTATTCCTGTGATCAAAGCTGTATTTTCAGCATCATTACTCCAGTCTTCAGTGTCACATGATCCTTCAGAAATCATTCTAATAAGAAAATATTTTTAATATCATTGTGTGTATTTTTAATCAAATAAATGCAGCCTTGGTGAGTAGGAGACTTCTTTTAAAATCCCAAACTTTTGACTAGTAGTGTGTGTGTGTATATATATATATATACTTAAAAAAAACCTTTTGAGGTCTTTAAGTTAAAAAGACACAAGACATTTATATTACATACAATTTATATTTAATTAATAATTATATTTAATTTATTTAAGATCTATATAATAAAAGTGTTTCTTTTGAGCTTTCTGTTCATCAAAGAAAATATTTATCATGGTATAATATAAATGTATTGTATATCATTTACATTTGTATTTACGTTTGTTTTATTGCATATGTTTATTGTTTATTTTTCTCATTTCTTACATACAGTATTTGAAGGAATAGTTGGCATAGAACTGAAAGATTTACTCAAAGTGATGTAGTGGATGGGGCTGAAGCTCTAAAAAGGACAAGTAGCATCATAAAAGTATTATAAAGCTGTCCTATCGCATCTCATTGACAGGAAAAAAACTCCGTGGGATATTTCAGATGCAACTCAAATAAAGGGTCCAGCTGAGAAGGAGGAACAGGAAGCCCAGACTCACGAGGGTTGTGAAGAGGATGAGATAGTTTGTCCAGGTATGTGACTGAAGTTTCCAGCTCTTCAGTAGATGATGGAAGCATTTCCTGTGGCAGAAACATAATCCGGTTCAATGTGAATACAGAGACTCAGATGACTGAAAACAGCTCACCAGAGCTAATGATCACCAGTCCTGCCAGTCCCGCACGGGTACAGTAGCACTATACAAACACAGGCAACATCCTAAAAGAAATGAACTTTGTATTTACAAGCTGTGTAGGACTCTGAATGAAGACCTTGTAATTGTAAGAGAGCTTCCCTGGTTCACAGCCCCAGTCTCAAGTTGCCAGCGTCAGCGAGGTGATGGAGGTGGAGGAGGGAGGAGGTGCGTCTGTAGCAGCGGAGGAGATGATGGAGCAGGAGAACGATCCAGCAGAAGCTGCTCCTCCTCCTCACAGTCAGAGGATGGAGTGTCCCATGTGCTCGAAACTCTTCCCCTTCAGCAGGATCGAGATCCACGCAGCTTACTGTGACGGCGAAGCAGACCAGCAGGAAGAACAATCACAAGGTCAGCTCTGTAACCGGTCAAGTCCACTCACCTTTATTTATAGAGCGCTTTATACCATACCAGGAAAATAATGATTCAATGATGGAAACGAAAGACAATAGTAAAGTCATTATTCAGGTCAAATCAGTTCTGAGGTTATTCACTTCCGTTCGAAATGAGTTATAGCAGCTGTAGAAAACAGTGATGTCATCGTCCAGCTAAGTTCAGTTCTCATCCAATAGTGTCAGTACAGTCAAATTAGTAATATTGCTGAATATTATGTGTGGCGTATGTATGCTGAATATAGTATTCAGCATGTAAATCGATTTAGGAAAGAAGACCAATCATATTCATTATGCAACTATTATGATGCCACCATTACTGCTAATGGATTCTATGCACAATCGCTTTTGCATTTGACATCAGTGGCCGTCGCGACTTCCTGTGCTGTGCAGGGTATGGAAATTAAGCACAAAATAAAATCTTGAGGAAGTGTCACATGACAGGACAAATTAACATTGATCCGATCCACCTCCACATTAAAGGTATTACGCTTCTGGGATTTATTACTAAAACGTTATGGTTTAATGTAATATACTTAAATGTTAATAATGTAGTAATATATAATGTAATTATTTGTAATCAACAACAGTTAGTAGACATATGACAGAAGGAGTTCACGTAGCACTGAGGTTTTAGTGGAAATGCATATGCAGTTGGTGTGTATAGAGTCTATTGTCTGTGAGATATTTGTGGAAAAGGTCTATCAATTTGTGAAATGAAATATTTGATTTTATTGTAGTTGTTGGCCGACGGAAGAGGACCAGAGGAAATTTAACAGAGGCGTCTCAGCGATCTGGCAAGTAGGTGCAGCAAACATCCAATGAACATGTTGAGAATAAAGTACAATAGTAGTGTCATAAAAGACACGACGCACATTTGAATGGTCTTTTTCTTCACAGATCAGCAGAGATGGAGAAGTGCTTCCTGTGTCAGGAGTTGTTTTCTCCCCAGGAGTATCCCGAACATGTCGATTTGTGCGTTAAAAAGAAAAACCAGAGAACCGATCAGGTGACCGTTACATACTGAAACAAGTATGCTTACTCGTCATTTTTAAATGTTTAGCGTTCTCTGAAAGGACAGGGCTCGACATTGTCTTTTCATTCACTTGTCCGAGTAAAAAATGTTGCTTGTCCGGAATTTATTTTTCTTTTTTTGGGTTGTAAATATAATTTATTCTGAAGCGATATTCTCATCTCTGTTCAGTCAGCGTTGACATATTTAAATCTGCATATTTATGATATTTTCACCTTTTATAAAGGGCATTTTTTCCCCTCTAATCTTATAAATATATGCTTTATCTTTCATTTTAAATTTCAATTACTCAATAAATTCAATTAGAATAAAAAGACACTATAGGGCTGTTACCAATCAAATTAAATAACTTACACTGAAAAATTACAACTGCTTTAAATAATGTTATGAGATTGTTTTCAATATTCTTTTGAATATACAAATAAGAATGAAAGAAAGAAAAAATGATTGTTTTAAAGCACCCGTAGGTGGCGGCAGGTGATCGTCTTAAAGGGTAACTAAACCCTAAAACAACCTTTTTTTAGTTAATGATCTGTAAGACTGGGGCTTTATTATTATATATGGTGTAAAAACGTCTGAGTGCTGCCCTCTTCAGGTTGAACGGTGCAGTTGAATTTTCCTATTGGAAGTTGTGGTGCCCTGTGATGTAAGCAGGCACCAGCTAACCACGCCAATTCTAACTCTCTCTCACTTGCCCCTTCAAAAAATCCACTTGTCCCAGACGAGCGTTAATGTCGAGCCCTGTGTTTATATCAAGTTTCATATTGTAGTGTTTTTGCAGGAAAACGGCCTACTTGCTGCTCTGGAACGGACAGAACGGAGACCTACTGGTGTGTAATATTGATTTACATTTACATTTATTGAATACATTTACATATTGATTGAATTTCTGCTGTTTATGCCAATAAAGCTTGACCGATGAGGCTTTTTATTATATTTAAATCTTCACTTTCAGGCAGTGATGAACCTGGACCATCTGATGTTTCTACAAAGAGCAGCTGGTACAATTTCAATATTGTTTGCTAAACATTGTACGTGCATATGCCTTTAATTTTTTTCCAATAAAATCAGCACTAAACATTTCATGAATGCTCCCCCAGTGGTCTTGCGGTGACGGAGACGTCTGAAAGCATAGACTCCTCGTCGATGACTTCCTGTCCCAATAACACCTTCAGTCCTCGATCAGAAAACTCCGACTGCCTTATTGACTCCTCTAAGAACAGCCTAAGACTCTCAAGAAAAAGAAAATTCAAAAGATAGTGTCGACATGCTTTTAGGAACACTGGTGTCCGTGCTTTTCATTGCCTCTCCATTTCTATGGCTTTTTATAAAATAAAAAAAATACAAATTTATATATTTAAGTCTTTGTTGGGTTATAAATGTGTATTAAATGATATTGGCACCTTATGACGTTTGTATTAAGTGTCTGTTTTTAACCTATCAAACATACCTCTGCCTGTGCCTTTTTCTTCAGTGAAATGTCACGATCGGAGTTTCACATGAGGGAGAAACAATTCCCCACGCATGTGAAAGAAAGAACTGAAATTGAGCAGTGCTTCATCGCTGCACTATTGGCGATGGACCTTTTTTGCCTGAGATTTTTGTGAGCGCACCTTTACAGCAAGCTTTTCTTTACATTTTCATTGAGAAGCTTGGAAATTTTTACCATATCGTTTTCTGAATGTCCCTTCTAAAGTGCTGGGTATATTTTAAGGGCTTACAGAAATGTTGTCTTTCTCTAAACATGCTTGCCAGTCTCCGACCAGATGACCTACAGGATATACACACACACTCAGGATCAGAGGTTTGGGATAAGCAGTGTGTGATTTGTGTGTTGTGTAATGTCATTTGATTTGTGTGATGGCAGCGCCATCTTGTGGGATTTGTTTGATACAGCACTTCATTGTAGTTTCCTTTATATTTCCTTCACACACGCTGTAATCTAGAAGGGGTTTTCCTCTCCAAGGGTTGGTGGAAGAAAGAACATCCAGAGCGCAGGTTGATTATTAAATACTTTTACCTCATTTGATTCATAAAGATTCACATTCTGTGCTGTTTTTGTACCCAAGAGTGGAGCAACATCATCTCTGCTCAGACATAATGTCATCCCATGTATATTTACTCACAATCTACCATTTAAAAGTTTGGGATTGGTAAGATTTTTTAATGTTTTTGGATATAGAAGTTAAATATATATACTGTATCAATGAATCCTGAAAAAAAAGTATCACAGGTTATAAAAAAAAAAATGTAAACAGCACAACTTTTTCCAACATTGATGATAACAGGATCAAATCAGCATATTAGAAGCGTATTAGATCATGTGACACTGGAGACTGCAGTAATGAAGTTGAAAATTCAGATTTTGATTTTTTTTTTAAATCAGTGTTTTAATGCTTTCCCCCTGCACATGTGCAAATGTCCTCAAAGAAAAGAGAGAATATGGAGGGAAACAGGAGGAATGTATGTCGCAGAATGAGGGGGTGGGGTGACGTCTCTCTGCGGGACACTTTGCATTGCAATTGTGGCCCAGTTATTTAAGGATTCATGAGAATGTCCAAAAGTGTGGACAGAACAAGTTTTCTTCACTCCATATCTGCAGTGGAAAATATAATGTGACTAAGGTAAATCAATTTGAAGGTTCAATACATTTAGGTTTTTAACATGAAAATGTTTTAATGACATTTTTTCTATTTTATATAAGTACAATAAGGCTCAATGTTGATGCATTAGTTGCCGTATATATGATAATGTAATTAGTTGATGAATTAGTATTCCTGATGTAATGTAAAAATAGCATTCATTAATCTAGATAGGTTGGGTTAATTATAAATGCAACATTGTTCATTGTTAATTCATGCTCATCCATAAAACATGAACTAATAATAATTGACACAACTTGAAATGTCAAAAATGCGTTAGTAAACGTTGTAAAAAAAAAACGTGCTCGTTGTTAGTTCATTGCATGCATTAACTATAACATGTTAGCAAATTGAAGTTTATTGAAAAGTTTTATGATTATTTTATGTTTAAATAAAGAAAATATTTAATCGAATTTATTAAATAAACACAACTGACATAAAGAGCCAAGCCTATGTGTAAAATAATAACGGTTATGATGCTTGCAGGCATTATTTGCAAAGCCTCAAAACAAGTTCCCATGTGATTTGGCACTGAAATATGCGAATATTGTCACGGTATCTGCTGGAGAGGATCTGTATGTCAATGATTATGTAGAGTAGACATTCTTGGAAATGCTCCACCCATTTCATCTTAAAAAACAAAGAACGGTTGGGTTTAGAGTGTGATACACATACAAAAATAATAAGGAAAAGTTGGTACATATAATCTTTGAAAGAAGCCTGCACTTCATTTTATGTTCAAAAAATCAAAGATTATAAACCATCCCTGCTGGGGGGGAAAACAGCTAAAAACAAGCTAGGCTAGTTAGCTGGTTTAAGCTGGTCTCCCAGGCTGGTTTTAGAGGGGTTTTGGTCATTTTTTTAGCTGGCCAAACTGGTGTTCTGCTGGTTTTAGCTGGTCTCCCAACTTGACCAGCTAAGACCAGCCTTGCCAGCTAAAAAAAAACTGCCCAAAACCCCTCTAAAACCAGCCAGCTTGGGCTGGTTTTAGCTGTGTTGTTTCAGCAGGGGTTTTTGCTTTTGTAATGGGTGTTAATCAAGTTTTAGTCAGTTGATTCACACTTCCATCATACACATATCACTTCACACTGTCTTTGAACATGCTCAGGTTTGTCAATGTGATATTGTGACGCATATTTTATTCTGGGGGGTTGAGGAACAGCTGAAACAAAGGCTTTTGTGTTGTTAAATTTGGAACAGATTTTAGTTCTGGCTTAAAGGATTTTATTTTACAGCAATAAGACTTTATGGACTCCTGAAGGGAAACTCAGGAGTGAAACAGGTCCAGTTTTGTTCCATTATCGGCCCAGCACTTCTGCTTCTATTTGGCAGAAACCCAGAATCTTTGTGGCCTCGTACAGCCTCAAGAAGTTGAGCAAAACAAGGAAGCTCATGAGCTGTTAATACTGAGTAGTATTTCTTGCAAGATTGCAAACTAAAACATGAAGTGTCATATTTCAGATTTCACTGCCAAGAGAGAAAGGAAAAACCACTGCAATAAGTATGTTGACATTTGAGCTATAGGCTATATTTGATTTCAGGATGCCACAAACTTCCTGAGAAAGCTTGGTTTTCCACCGGGTCAAGGTCAGTTTTAAAAGAAAATTCAGGCAGACCGTCCCATAGCTCGAAAGCACCATTGCTGTTTCTTTGTCCAGTTTGTGTTCCAGTCATTTCAGACACTTCCTGTGGAGAGTTTCCTCTCTCTAGTTTCATTTGTTTTGGGTAATATCATTTTCTTCGCCTAGTTTAAATACCTCAACATCCCAACCTGGTGGTCTCGTATTATTCCCATTGCTATTGTTTTTTACTCCACCCCATTTCCTTCGAAGAATACTTAAATTTATCTCAATAATGCATTTTCCACTTTTGCCTGATTAACATTCTTAGAACATGCCATTGGTTCGACAAACAAAGTAGCCCCGCCTCCGAATCATGCCATTGGTTGAGCCAGTTTACAAAATACTTTAATAACTTTGATTGTAAATGAGTTTATCATAGAGGTCAATCAAAAAAAACATTATTTTTATCACCAAATGTAAGAGTATATACGCCGAAACAAGCTATTAGCATACATGCTAAAATATAGGCTATTAGCATTGTTTTTAGCTTCTCTCTCTCTCGCCTTGTGTAGTATACACTTTAGAGTACATTTAAAAAAACTATTTAGAAAAATAATATAGGCTACTTTCATACTTAAGTGTGAATAGAATGTAATGTTTTGGAGACTTATTGTTATTTACTATTAAATGAAAATGTATTATTGTTTAAATTTATATTAAATGTAATTAGGCTAGTTGAACTTAATAGTGCTTTTGACCCACTTTTAGCAAATTTAAAGTAGGCCTATATAAACTTTAAATGTAATAAAAATAAATACGGTTAAAATAGTGTAACCGGTTACTTCGGTAAACAGATCAAAATGAGTGTACTTAGCCTAAAGCATGACAAAAGATTATGAAAACAATGATTTAAAATGTACTTTAAAGTAAACATTTAAATGTGACATTATTGCAAGGTCCAAAGTGTACACTTAAGTGAAGAAAAAGTCATGAAAGTGTACTTTTTAAGTACACTTAAATGGCCTTTTATTGATGTGCAATTACAGTGTTTTTAAAATATAGGCCTATATACTTTCAAGATTTGAAATATTCAATACAATTAAGCACACTTTTTCACAAGAGTGTATTTCACTTGTAGAAATTGTTAGTATAGCATTTTAACAGCAAGATGGCACAATGTTCTCACTGGTCAGGATAAGACTTTTGTTAATAATTCAATTTGTTGACTATGTAAAAGTAGGCTATCTGTTAACTTTCACAATGGGTCAGTAGGAACCATGATGAGCGGTGGCAGGAGGGAGCCAAGAAGTGACACAACAACAACCATTATCAGAAAAAGAGAAGCAGAAAATCATGAAGCCCGGCCAGCCTGTGAACTAATCTGTACATGCGTGTTAATTCCGTCACAGAATAAGAGGTAGCCTAGTATGACTCTGAATATAAAGCCACTGTTTATTTCTGGCTATATCCTATGTAACTAATTTACAAATCTATTTTATTGGCGTACTTAGAGAATGTTGAAGCACATCTCCACTGTCATATCTCAGAGAAATTGAAGGATAAATCGACTGACGAAAGCAGTTTCCCACACTTGCAGAGTTTGAACACTGACCAAAAAAAAAAAATGTTAGAGGCAACAGCGCCTCCATGAGGTCTTTTAAAGCCAGTGTGAGGAAGAATGCTTCCTGTGTGTGTGTGTGTGTGTGTGTGTGTGTGTGTGTGTGTGTGTGTGTGTGTGTGTGTGTGTGTGTGTGTGTGTGTGTGTGTGTGTGTGTGTGTGTGTGTGTGTGTGTGTGTGTGTGTGTGTGTGTGTGTGTGTGTGTGTGTGTGTGTGTGTAAAGAGGCATTTCGCTGCAAACTCCACTAAAAGAACCACATTTTTATATTGTTGAGGTAAACAGATATTTGATAACAATTGACCTTGACTGTAGCTTAATGTCACAATTCATAATTATTATACTGTATATTTATAAAGCATATAATTTCCAATATACAATTCTTAATTATACACATTAAATTTATTGCTACTTTTGTTATGTATATAACATACAAGTTTGTGTTTATATAATATATGTATAATCACAAATAATCACATCTGTGTATACACTCACACACACACACACATGATATATGCATACATTTCTTCTATAAACACAAACTTGTATGTTAGATGTGATTAATCACAATTAATAGAATTTATATATAAATATATTATATATATATTTAGAGTTAGAAAATATAAAGCTTGTTGTGGATGAAATGAGAAGAATGATGATATTATTAATGATATAATTAACAATAATATTACTGTTGTTTTTTTTCATTAATAAAAATCCATTTTAACCTTTCTCATTTTTGGGTTGCAAAACTGAAAACTACACTTCTTCGTTTTTTTCCTCGTCAAGAATTCTTTTATCAGTTCATCATAATAAAAAAATAGTTCATTATATTTATGCAGTTATATAATCACAATATCACATATTGCCTTATTTATTCATTCATTTTTTCACCAAAGGATGACCATCCAGAGTTCAGAAGATGGAGGATGCAGAAGAACTATATTGAGTTGCTTCAGACATTCTACAATGACCAAGCCAGGGTGTTTACAATGTGATCTCCTGCTTTCACATATCCTCTCAGTATCAAATTCTCAATAACATTAATCAGTATTGTAAAGTTTGTATTTATTGCCCTTCGCTTAAGAGAGATGGCCAGTAATTGATATCAAATTGTTAAATAACTTGTAATAAAAATAAAAAAAGACTATAATGAGAATATTTTCTGGTGTCAGCAAGAGCAAGAAAAATGAAATGTCACAGCCATTGTCTCGTGGAAATGATCACGTGGAGACCCCCCCCCCCCCCTGCTGGAGAACAAAATGTAACTATTTTGAATTGTTTATTATATAAATATTTTAATGTCTATTAGCCTATACATTAACAGTCTCATTTAATAGTTACAGCAACCGACTGTACTGGCCAACAAGACCCGTGTTTACAATGTGAACAAGTAGCCTACATTTTTAGAGGGAAATTTCATGCATAAATTATAGACCAGACATTATATTTATAGACATTAGATTGAAAAATAATAACACCATTTTTTATATATATATATATATATATATATATATTTCACGTCAGACTAGTAATGCAGATCTTTAGAGGGTTCTCTATTTATTGTATGCATTCTAAATGGGCTATTTTTTAGAAGAACAGCACGCATGCTCTGTAGGCTATACTGTACATATGGATTTTGTCTTGAAATGCTGAATTCAAGGCTCCATGTTGAAATTGTGTTGTATTTCGTGATCACTGTTAGTCAGTGGGTTAAATTAAACCGCGAGCATGTTTCCACAGGCAATTTTGTGTACAATGCATAACATATATTAAAGTTCTTTTGGCAAATGGAGTTAAGCCACACCTAGATCCTGCCCTATTTTCACAAAAAGGCACAAGCTTTTCTTCAGCTACGGTTATGTGTGTGCCGGTGCTGTTAGTACCCGGCTGTGTAACTTGATAGGGGGCATCGAGAGGGATAAGGGAATGTTGAGTTGCAATGGAGCAGAGTACGATACAGGTAAACTGAATTACAACTTTAAACTGCTACTTTGTTGCAGCTCAAGGCGCTCGGCGCGCGAGCTCGAAATTCGCTTTGGTTTAAAAAAATTTAAATCCTATTTTTTTTAACCGCTGTTCTCGCGACACGTCGTGATATTTGAAGTTCGTTAAAATGCCGAATTGATTCCTATCCAATAAGCCAACGAAGACTTGAAAATATTGCCTCATATTTCGCCGAGAAACTTTTATTTGTTTCGAAATGTATTTGAAATTTCCTCGACGCTGTGTGGTTTTTGTGTGACGATTTATTGTTATATCAAGAGCGCGTGCGTTTGATATTTCGATTTTTTCGTTAATGATTAATTTCTTTGTGTGTCGTGTTGACTACCTAGATTCTCCCTCTTTTGCCCCCCACCCCCACATTTCACATTTGCCAAGCAGATTTTGTTTTAATTTCTTTATTAAAAACGATACGAATCGAGCCCACGATTTTAAAGGGAAAGCTGCATTGTTTATATTCACGATCTGTCGACACATTTTTCGATGAAATCCCGCGAATATTAAGCATGATTTTTAAAATGAAACTTCTAGGAAGAGGTAAACTTGGTGGAGCTGCTGATTTTATTTGAGACTACGAAGTTTTTTCGTCAAGCTTAAGTTATTTGATCGTTACACGAGCCGTGATATCATTATTTTCATAAATGTTGTGTTTAGCAATAACATCGTTTATTTTTTACAATGCTTTTAATATTATTAAGAGATTATTAGTGTTGGCTAGAAATGCTAGGCTACAGCAGTAAATTTTTTGTCATGATATATGAGACTTTTATGTATGTGGCAGTAGGAAGTTGGCTGAAATATGTTGTTTCACATATTGAGTGAATACCAGTATTATTAGCTTCAGAGAGCACCCGGATTGAGGATGTTGTTTATCACTGTTGTTTTTTAAATGATTGTTTATAAAATATAAACCACTTTCATCCTCATGATCAACAACTCTGATATGAGTATTTTTTCATTATGCATGCTAATAAATGTAAACAATTTTGGGGTCAGTAAAAGCTCCCAAGGTCATTTTGGTTATTCTTTCGAAATCTTTCTCAAGCTCTCCATGTGATATTTTTTGGATTGGGATAAAACACTCACGTTGGAGAATATAAAGTGAAAAGTTGACTGTCACAGACGTGTATTGTGGTTTAACTGTTAGACTAGTTTTCTTTTTTTACCAGTAGGCGCTCGACATGTGGACGCCGAGTGTTGTGGCTTCTGATTGGTCGGTTTTTCGGTGAAAATGTGGGTTACCGGTGGGGGTGGGGCGGGGGTGATTGACCCTCGTGAACGGGTCCTATGATTGACATGTTGAGTTAAAGTACTGAGAGTATGTCATGCTCAGGCCACGTTCAAGAGCCAATGCAATATTACTATAGAAAAAGGATGACAAGCAATGCTGTGCATCTGCGAATTGTCCATTTACAAAATGCATATGGTTAAATAAAATAATTTCCACGTGCATATTGCATTATTTATAATTTTTCACTCATATTTGAATGTCGATACCAATAACGCATTCATGACAACGAAAACAGAAAGGTCGCCTATAGTTAAAGAGCTTATTACTTTATAATTTGTCATTGTGTTGTTAACTATGTTTGAAAATAATTTGTAGTGCTAATAACTAAGATATTTACTTCAAATTATGTATTTTATCATAGTTGCATATATAGGCTTTCATCCATATATACACCACCCTCATAAAATATCTATTATCAAATAATTTTGTTTCAGATAAATGAATTCCCATTAGCCTTTTTGCATTATAAATTTTTTTACAAGTTTTTTTTCTTTTCTTTTTTTACTCTTACTATGCTAATACATGCTATGCTAAAGTTATTAAAACAACAAAAATATTGATACTGGTATTAAAATATTTTAATGTTATCAAAATAATACAGATTTAAACACTATTATACATTCATGCTTTTAACCAAAAACATGTTATCAACTAAATTATCTTCAGTATGTTAAAGATATGAAGCAATCTTCACATAGTTCTTTAAATAATTAGTTTTTGTGATATTCCGTATAGCCTCCACATTTATTGTCCATTTGATCTAATATCTATTATCAAATTAATTCATGTTGTTTCAGATAAATGAATTCTCATTAGCCTTTTGCATTACTTATACCTTTAGCTATTTTATTTGTTTTATTTATTTTTAAGTCTCTTTTAGTATGCTAATACAATACAATAGTACTAAAACATTTTACTGTTATTAATATAATTTAAATGAACATAGTTAAACACTATTCTACATTCATGCTTTTGACCAAAAATATGTGTTATCAACTGAATTATCTTCATTATGTTGAAGAAAAAATGAACCAATCTTCATGCGTATATACATTTCTTTGAATATCACGAATAAAAACCTTCACATTTTATTGTCCATTTTTAGTTCCAGAATGTTTTTATATTTGATAGCCGAAAACCACATTCTGGCATCATCTCTGTGGAATTTTTATGTTTTACTTTCTGCAACTCAAATAATAGAAAAAAAAACCTTTGTGTTTTTCCATTGCTATCAGGCCATTCCTAAGTAGATTAATACATTGGAATGTGTTTTCAACCATGGAAACTTTACCAAACAATTCTGAGTAGGTTACGTGAATGATTAGTTCATGTGTAATTCGCCCCACTCTATAGTATGTTTTGGGGGAGTTTTAGTCTCCGATGTTCTGCTAGAAGTCGAGACGTTGAATATTTTTGTCTTTCCGCTCAGCTGATTTGTGAAGACAGCGACGCTTGCTGCTCACACAGATCATTTGAGTCATGTGAAGGGTGTTTGCATGTGTGTGTTTGTGCTTCGTATGCATACATTTTCCTCCAGAGCTCTGACTGTTATGAAGTGTTTGTGTAACGACAGCACTTCTATTTGCTTAAAATATCTGCGCAGGAGCAAATTCCAAATGAAATGAATGAATCGATGATGAACCACAGACTTGCTTGTGATCTTGTGTAACTTATAATTTTGTGCTCCGACTCATTAAAGAGACGGTTCACCTAAAAATACAAAGTCGTTCCGAACCTGTACGAGTTTCTTTCTTCAGCTGAACACAAAAGAAGATATTTTGAAGAATGTTGCTTAGACAGTCGATGGGGTGCATTGACTTCCATAGTAGTTTTGTTTTTTCCATACTATGGAAGTCAATGTGGTCCATAAACAGTTTGGTTACCCATATTCTTCAAAATATCTTCTTTTGTGTTTGGCAGAAGAAAGAAATTTGACTTGAGGGAGAGAAAATGATGACACAATTTTCATTTTTGGCTCAACTATCCCTTTAAAACTGAAGGTATTTAAAGGAGAACTCCGGCGGAAAATGAACCTTTGGTCTAATAAAACATTGGTACCTAGTCAACCGTTCTCTGAGATTTGTTTTCATGATATTCGAATGTAAAGAGTTTTATCTCTAAAAACTGTTTAGCGTATAACGCTAGTAATGGGGGCATATAATAAGTAAATCGCTAGTTCCAAAGGCTCAAAATAGCCCCACACGAACACAGTGACATAATGAGGGTCCCTACATGCAAAACGAAGCAGTGAGAACTTTGTAAGTGTACAGACCGTTTAATAAGAAGATATTTTAAAAAGACAGTCCACTTCGTGTATACAGACAGGAGCCATCTTTGGAAAACAGTCTCGACTAATCAAACCACGAAAGACGTGCTAAGTGAGCTGAACTGTATGAAGTTCAGTGAACTTCTGAACTGTACGAATGGCGTTCGTGGTTTGATTAGTCGAGACTGTTTTCCAAAGATGGCTCCTGTCTGTATACACGAAGTGGACTGTCTTTTTAAAATATTTTCTTATTAAACGGTCTGTACACTTACAAAGTTCTCAATGCTTCGTTTTGCATGTAGGGACCCTCATTATGTCACTGTGTTCGTGTGGGGCTATTTTGAGCCTTTGGAACTAGCGATTTCTTTTTACTTATTAAATGCCCCCATTACTAGCGTTATACGCTAAACAGTTTTTAGAGATAAAACTCTTTACATTCGATTATCATGAAAACAAATCTCAGAGAACGGTTGACTAGGTACCAATGTTTTATTAGACCAAAGGTTCATTTTGCGCCGGAGTTCTCCTTTAAGATGTTTTCTCACAGCTGCACAGGGTGACTTGGATTTCTTTTCTTTTCTCATGTGGATTTAGTCGCATGTTCATTCCCTAACCGGTTTGCTTTTGTGCGCTCTTGTCTTGATCAGTGGTTAGGTGCTCCTAGCTGCCTCCGAGGCTCCTTTGCCTTTTATAAGTCAGTGGGTTGCAAGCAGGAATCCGGGGGTGCGACTCGGGTCTGGGAGCTCGGGGAGTTCTACTTCATGCGCTGTGGCCCTCAGGAGCCGGTGTGTATAGCGGAGGTCACATTGCTGTGGGAAGATCAGACGCAGCGCCGCCTGCTGGCCAGTTCCAGACTCTACTTCTTACCTGAGGACACTCCGAAGGGCAGAGCAGTGGAGCATGGAGAGGTGAGAGAGAGGAGGGAAAGCTACAGAAATAACCTGTGGAAGAGTGCACGAGCGCCACATTACTACGTATACGTGAATTTATATATACAAAGTAATTATACACCGTACACACATATACATTATGTAAACACAAACTTTTATTTTGGATGCGCTTTTATTTTCACAGCCCTAATTGCATTACTAAGTAGTTACTGTACTTTAATTACATTAAATACTGTATAGACTATAGAAAAATTCTAGTTGAAACAACAGTGGATTTAACATTAATATTTATTCCATAACTTCAAATCTCAAGACATGACCAAGCTGTCTTCACTAGGTGCTGACTCGGTCACTCGAGACTTTTTATTTTATTTTTTAAGTTCCTTTATATCTCTCGTGTCAAGTTGTTTGACTGTTAAACATATTCTTATATTTATATACATATTTTTATGACCTTGCTAGAAAACGCTTTTATTCAGAAATATGTTTACATGGAATATTTCAGAATGTATTTTAGATTTTCTATCTTATGTCAAGTTGAAATGTTTTATATAATAATTAAAATTTTATGGATTATGATATTGACCTTGTGTTTGCCTTGTAAATAGCCTTGATGCTAACATGGAGTTAAATTTAATAAGCAAACAACAATATTTAACGTCTAATGTTAAAATGTTTCTAATGTAACCTCCTTTATTTAAATACTCAATACAAGAATAAATTATGGAATTTTATATTATTTTTGTGATAGAAGTAAAAAAAAAAAAACATTTACACAAAAATATGTGCATTTTTATTTTCATCTTTATTTTATTATTTTCAACTTTGATAATAAGAACCTTTAATAATTGTGCACCAATAATTATTTATGACTGAGCACCAAATCTGCATATTAGAATGCTTTATAAAATATCATAATAATTGTTACCAAAGGCGTTTTTTTTTTTTTTGCCAAGTAGTTTACAATCCAATGATGTACAATAAACACATGAACTCTACAAGACTTTAAGAAACAGTTCTGTAAAAGTTATTATTGGAGCCTTAATTATTTAAAATATTAATAGACGTATAGAAATGATGTGATAATGCTTATTAGGAACGGGCATCCACACATCACAGCTTTATGTAACTGTAAGTGTTGTCTCTTGAATGTGGCCTGAGCATGACGTACAAAAGAGAATGCAAAATCAAAATCTGTGGTATACAAAATGAAACACTGCTGTTAAATGATTTAACTAGCAATATTTTTAGTAACAGAATGATTTAAGGGACTCTTAGTACCCTAAACTTAGAATGAAGAAGAGTTTTTGAATTGCTAATGAACATAAACTAGTTATTTTATAGTTTATTTGGAGAATCCAGTCATATGCGAACCAAAACTTTTAAGACTCATTCTCAGATTCTTTTCATCTGAAGTTGAAAGACACTCATTCATTTCCTGTAAGAAGCAGTCATGGCTAACCTAGACAGCATTTTAAACAAGGCCTTGTAATGTTTTACTTCTTCATAATGTGTTTAGAACAAAAGGCCATTTTGTAACAAAATAAATGAGTAAGGAGGAATACTAAAGCTTTTCAGAGTTTTCATTGTAAACAGTAGAACGTGAGAATGTCGCATAGATAAGCATCTAAATGTCAACTGGGCTTTTACCCTTCTTTTTGTTTTAAAGCAATTGGTTGGTTGTTTTTTGCCTGAGGCGATGCTTCTCTTGTTAGTTTAACATAGGAAAAAGGGAGAGGCTTCTCTCTAGCTTTCACTAAAGGTGTTAAAATACTTCAGGCCATTGAGCAAAACCCCGGTCCTGCCTGTAAGCTCACGTTTACTTTGCATATTTTTTGCACAGGATGAAGTCATCGCTGTATCAAAAAAGATTGTAGTCAGAGTGGAGGATCTGGTGAAGTGGACTTGTCAGGAACCGCCACAGTGGAAGCACAGCAGTCCAGACATTCCCGGCCCGCTGATGGGCTCTGATGGGTCACAAGATGCTAGTTCTCCACAGGAAGGCAAAACGGAGAGTGACGGTGAGTAATGAAAAATCCTGAACTGCATTTTTTTTTTGTTTCTTAATGGGTGAGGACAGTCTGAAAAGCAGGGGAGACACAATTAAAAAATGTATCAGGGTCTTGCTTTATAGTAGGTGTCTTTAAACAGAAAAAAAAGAAAGTTCGATACAATGTACTCATTGTGTTCATATTGTATTGCAAAACACTTGCTGATATTGTGGTGGCATATGGGTAAGGTCAGGACAGGTTTGGTGGTGTGAGTAGGTTTAAGGGTGGGTTAAGGGGTCAACAGTGTAATTATAGATGTAATTACATGCAGGCATTTTTAAAATATAAGTGCAATGTAAAAACATGTATGTACACGTAAGTGCATTGCATCAAATTATTTATTTAAATGTTGATTACCGGTACATAGTAGTTAAAGACACTGAATATAAAGTGGGTCCTTTATCAGCTTGGCTAATGAATATTAATTGTGTTGTCTTGTAATTAATATTCAACAGGCCTAGGTGTCTTACCTTATTTGTTGAGAGGCAGATAGACATTAATGTTGACTGGAATGTTTCATTTTATGCATTTTGTTTACTCTTGATGAAGAATTAGTGACACGTAATTTTTTTTGATCGTTTTCTGTTATATTGAGGTTTATACATTATATATATATATATGTACACACTATTATAGTATTTATTAATATTTTAAATTAGCTTTTATCTTTATATTTTCATTTTTAGTTTTAGTAATTTTGTGTGCTTTTGTCATTTTTATATAGTTATATTCACCTTAATTCTTTTTCAGTTTTAGTTTTATTTAGCTTAAGTTGAAGAACTAAAATCATGGGAGTTTTAATTTGTTTGTTTTTTCCTGTTTTTAATTTAGTTTTTAATTGTGGTGTTAGTTTTTCATCTAATTTTTGTTTTATTTCAATTAACCAACCATTTTTGATAGTTTTGGTTAATAACTGCAAAATCGCAAAGTACATGATCTTGCCTTATTTTCTTATGAAACTTGTATTGTTTGAGTTAGGCTTTTGTCAGGAAGTGAATAAAGAGGAAGGCTTATGAAATTGTCCATTGTGTCTGTTTTTCAGCCTAAAGCCAACTGAACGCACATCACATTATAGTTAAGTATAAGTAAGAGTGAAATGTGTGAATAGGAACTTGTAGGCAGCATTTTGTGAGATTGTGATAGAATAGAAATGACATTTAAAAGTTGACTGTTTTTAAAATAAAAAAACTGTGAGCTACTTTTCATTTCAGGGGGGGGACCCGAAAGTGAATCATTCAGATTATTGTGGTTCAGCTTACACAAATGTAAAATTGCCTTCATAATATTTTGCAAACAGAACCCTGGAGTGTGATAATATAGTCGAGCCCAGGGATTGTAGCTAATATTGAATGAGTATAATTTCTATTTAAATATATCGTGTGGGTTTTTTTTGCACGTGAGCACTAAAGCTGTTGTGAGGGTGTTGTTGACACTTGTACTGATCATTATTTGAACGTAGGCTGATGTATGGACTGACACTTGTGTTTTGTGTCCTCTTTTAGACGAGTCTCTAGAAGTACAGCAGAAGGTCAAGGTCCTCAGTTACCCCCAGTACTGCCGTTTCCGTTCCCTTCAAAGCCGCGTCCCGGATCAGGCTAGCTGCCCTGGTCTGCAGGACCCCCATCTGCTGGCTCTGGGTGGAATAAAAGTGGCCCTCCAAAACACACGAGTCCTCTACTGTCGGGATACCTTCAACCACCCTACTCTAGACAGCAATGCTAGCATACTGACACAGCTTGGTGAGTAATACACTCTTGTTGGATTGTGACAGGGCTTGGTTAAAAATATTGATTTCTCGATTTTAATCAACTCTCATTTTAATGAACCGATATCGATTGTTGAATCCCAAGAATTAGGGATGCACCCAAATTTTGGCCTCCACAAATGCGTGTCTGTATAAGTCACAGAGCTCCAGCTCGTCTGGCACGGACCGTTTTTAACCGTGCTCCAATTAATCGATATAGATATCGAATCGGAATTGAATTCGAATCGCAAGCTTGTGAATCTAATCGTTGCTGTGATGTGGCAGGCTAATTCAGTTGTCAAACATGTAGACAATTAATGATGTTTTATTAACAAAGTTTGGGAGGAACACGTTCAGATAATTAACACGGGTGGAGAGCACTCCACAATCAGTGATAAGAGGTGTATATAGACTCAGCAGTCTCACCTCAATCCATTGACAGTTTAGCAGCACCCCTCCACCGCCCCTTCTCCACACTTCTAGTCCTAACTACTTACATAGGGGGGAGTACCGAGTACTCTGGGTTTGGGCCGAACTCCGAGCTCGGAGCCCTCCCCCCGGACTGCACGCCAAATACGCATTCAACTTTACCCCCTTTATTTGTATGTAAGTGTGAACTCGTGAAACTAAATTAAAGACAACCAAAATGTGTTTTACCACCCAATTGATATAATTGTCAGTGTACATCCTCGATAAAAGGCTGATTTGTGAATTTTTAGGGTTGTCAAAAGTACCGGTACTTCAGTACTAAGTTGTTACTTAAACTTTAAAAGCATAACGGCACCAGCCTTTCTGCAGTACCAGTAGTACCAAGCACCGAGTCAATCCGTTACCCTCGATAGGTGGCTGCTTTCAAACGCTTCCATGCATATTTGTGTAAGCGCTCTGTAAATACAAACCTTTGACGGTCTTACCAATGTGCTTTTGCAGTATTGAACTTTTTAGCCAATCACAGACACGTTTGTTGAGTGCATGAACGCAATAGGCTTAGTCGGAATAAGTTAGTTAGTCTGGCTCAATACGCCAGAGTTTGCACAGTTACCCCTTTTCCACCAACAAGAACCGGGTGCTGGTTCAGAGCCAGAGCTGGTTCGGAGTTGGTTCGACTGACAAGCTTACTAAGAACCGGTTTGCCTTTCCACCGGCTAGAGAGCCACAACAGAGCCAGATCTTACGTCACTGCATACGTCTCATGTTGCCCAGCAACGCTAGTGCGGTAGCGCCAAACACAAACACGCCAGGGTGGTTCGAGATGCATCGGCTTCTCGCAGATCGATCGCGGCATGACATCAAAGCACTGCGAAAGCGATCCAAAGGCACAAGGAGTCGTATGATCTCCAAACACTCCCGCAGCTCCGATCGGTCCGCGCCGCTCCGATGCATCTCGAACAAGCCATCAACAATAATGGACGTTGCGTTACTGATGCTCATGGGTTTGCAAAAATACATCAGAATCCAACGCGTTTGTGCAGCTCGCCGTAACTTACATAGATGGATATTATAATCAAGCTGCTATTAGCTCGACTAGCTGCTATTTAAAAATGGCGGTCACAAGTTTCTATTCGTCTTGTTGGTCATGGTAACCCCGCCCCCAGCCCCTGACGCAAGCGGTTCTTACTTGGCTCTGTTCTAGACCAGCAATGATTTGGTGCTACTTAAGAACCACTTTTCCTGGTTCGGAGCTGTTGCTTTGCATGTGAAAAAACAAAGAACCGAATTGAAACTAGGCTCTGGCTCCGAACCAGCACCAGCTCTGCCTTGGTGGAAAAGGGGTAAGAGTGAGCTCCAACCACCAAAGTATAAAGATGCTGTAAATAACAGATTAATAGTGCAATATAGACTGCAGTCCGTGAGCTTGCGCTGTGGCTGAACTGAAGAGATATCAGTTTCACTGATCATAAAGGAAGTGCTCTTTGTTTGCTTTCTGTACATAGCATGAAAAATGGTGAATGGGTTAAGTACACACTGCAAAGCTTAATAAAATGTGCGACTGAATTTAAAATTGGGATGTTTGACAACAGATGGTACAAAAAAAAATCTCTAATTTTAGTGCAAGTGCAGTAGACCTGCTACTTGTTCTGTTACCTGTAAAGTTTCTTCATTTTTTAATTTATTACTAATTTTTAATAAAAAAAATTGGTGCAATGTTTATTTAACTGAACAATAGTTCAAGGCTACATGCTAATGTTTTAAGTAGGCATGGACCAATGTATAGGCCAATAATCGGTATCGGTAAAATAAACTATTTTATCCATCTGCCAAATTTAGAGCGTTGTTAAAGAAAATTAACGCATTAACGGTTTAAAAGCACGTAACGTTAAAGGGATAGTTCACTTTGAAATTAATTTTTGGTATGTTTTAGCTTACCTCAAGGGCATCCAAGATGTAGGTGTCTTTGTTTCCGCAGTAGTTTCAATTTTGATATTTTTAGGTCAAACCGTTCTTGTCTGTCAGTCATATAATGCAGGTCTATGGTCACCTCCTCAAAGAGCATGCACAGAGAAGTCCAAATTAAACATGATTTAATGACTCGTAAATGTAAGTACACATTGATGGCCTAAGACACGAAACGAGCGGTTTGTGTGAGAAAACGAACAGTATTTATATCGTTTTTGCCTCTTGTAAACACAGCCACGTCCAAGTGATCTGAGGGTGCCGGCGCTTCGGTCTGCGCAAGCGCCGGAAAGCACCGGAAGTGATCTCTCGTGCGTGTACGTCACTCATTGTTTACACAGAACAGAGATTGTAGGTGAGACGGCTAATTAAAATGGTACTAATTTGCGCTTATCCGGGATGTTTAAACTGTCGTAAAAAAAATAAAACCATTGTATGAGTGACGTACACGCGCGAGAGATCACTTCCGGCGCTTGCCGGAAAAGACCGAAGCGCCCGCGCCCTCAGATCACTTGGACGTGGCTGTGTTTACAAGAGGTAAAAACGATATAAATACTGTTCGTTTTCTCACACAAACACGCTCACACGCTCGTTTCGTGTCTTAGGCCATCAATGTGTACTTACATTTACGAGTCATTAAATCATGTTTAATTTGGACTTCTCTGTGCATGCTCTTTGAGGAAGTGACCATAGACCTGCATTATATGACTGACAGACAAGAACGGTTTGACCTAAAAATATCAAAATTGAAACTACTGCGGAAACAAAGACACCTACATCTTGGATGCAGGCTCAGACTGACCCTATGAATCACCCGTAGTTCAAGCCAGGGTTGCCAGGTCCACGCTTTTTTAATCGCTTTGTTACTTCTGATAAGAAAAGTCTCAGCTTTAAAATGATGTCCCTTTATCATGAAATTAAAAAAATGATTGGCGTTTTGACACTCTTAAATGTGAAGTTACAGATCCCTGAAGTCAATAAAACGGCTTGTGACCAATGCCACTTAATGTTCCGTTAACCTCAGGAAAGTTAGTTAATGTTCACAGTTCATTAGTGAGCTATAAAAAAACATTAGAGAGGTGCTTATTTACTGTTAATTATACATGTACGTTTGAATGAATTAGTCATGAAGACACGTTTATGAAAACTACCTTATGTGTAAGTGACCTGGAGCCTATTTACTGTTAATTATACATGTTTTCATAAACATGCGTCTTCATGACTAATTTATTCAAACTACCTTATGTGCAACTGAGCTGTAAACAAACATTTCAGTTGTTATTTTAGTGTAATTGTTAAATCTGAAAATACATTTCAGTTGAATATAATAGTTTAACCTCTAATATTACAGTAATGTACCAAATGAGAGGGTTCCCTGTATAGTTTACAGTATTAGTTGGGAGAGCTTTTTTTTCTTTTCTTTAGAAAACTATCGGTATCGGCAGAGAAATGTAGTATTGGTGCATCTCTAGTTTTAATGTATTATTTACTTATCTTTAATAGCATTAAAAATGAACCAATTTCATTTATTTAATATTTGTAATTTTCAAAAAGTTAAAAATATATATATATTTAAACAAAAAAAAATTACAATGGTTTTTGCTCTGGTACTAAAATTGGGGCAGAGAACCGTGAAATTTGACTGCTATTGGTACTGTGACAACCCTACAAACACAATATTTACTGAACTGAGAAATACTTAAAGGCTTGCTCTTTGTTTAGTGTCATTCATTCACATTAATATTTAACTAGAAAGGAGTGTGTTAAATATTGTATTAGTTTGTACTTTATTAACATTGAGAAAGTATTGAGGAATTTCACTTGTGGTATTCATGTAGAAAACCCTAATATGTAGTATGTATTCTCTTACAGTATTTTAATTTTAACTCAAACAAATGTCTCAAACAAAAGTTTTATTAGTTGTATTTCATTGTACTAATAGCAGCACTGAGATCTTTCATAATATCCAGACTACACACTACAGGAAAGGATCAAATGGGACTGTTCACTTTTTGTAAAATGATTGAACTTTTTTGGCTTTTTTTTTGTCAAAACATGCTAAGTACTGTCGCCTAAAGATGATATATGTTTCTGTCCCAGGATGCTCTTCTCTCAGTCTGAAGGGGAGACCTCGTAAAAGAAAGGGCAGGGATGGCCAAGGATCCGATCAGCAAAACAATAACCATTTATCAGAGTCATGGATGGAAAGAATGAAGGTATGCTGTGGAGTTTGCTATTCAATTTGTTCTATAAACTTGTTTATGAATACAGATCTGATGGCCAAACAGGATGTTTTGAGATTTTGAACAAATAGTGAAGAATACTGTGATGTCACTCAGTGCTTCCTGTTTTGTTTTAACTTTGAGATCTTGACTTCCTTTCACACCATTTGTGACACTGTTTGCCAATTTTATCATCATTTTAGGTTTAAAAAAAACCTGAACTTGGGTGAAAATTTATATTATATTCTATGAGAGAGTTAAAAGCCATTTAATAAACAATCCTGATCATAGATTAATCAACATTACAACAATTGGGGAAAAAAAAGGTACAAGGCTGATAATACTTTATTAAAAATACTTTATTTGAGAACACTGCGGTTTTCCATGCTTCTAACTACAATATCCAATATTAAATATTGTAAGGTGAGTAGCTAGTGAGCCAGGGTTGGCAACTTTTTGCGTTTAGCTTGGAGCGAGAATTATTGTTTTATTATTATTTATTTATTATTTTAAAATTATTATTTGAGAATTATTGGGGGTTGTATTGTTGTAAAAATAAAACATAATGCCCCAAAAAATCCTTGCATCACAATAAGTGTATAGTCAAAACATTCGCTAAGTAAACAGAATTTCATTAAGTTTAGTTACATGTTACAATGTTTACATGGTACAATAACTGGTAGCCTACTGTTTTTATTAGTGCTTAAAACAAATTTCACGAATTCAATTCATAAGCTTGCGATGCGATTCTGATCTGGAGTCAGTATCGATTCAATTGGATAAATATCAGATACAGTAGCTACATGTTCATCTCTCTCAAGGAAAAAATCTTTTAACTAATGCTTTAAACAAACATGCATGAAGGTAATATGATGCCATAAAAAATCGAATGCGCAGGGTAAGATTTGTGAAAGTGTACATAAGTTTGCAAGCGTAAATTAAATTTGCATGCGCAAGAGTAGATTTGAAGGTGTAAATCGCCTTTCAAGTGTAAGAAAAAAATATTTACAGGATTTTACTGTTATTCGTAGGTGTAATTCATGTATTGTGAAGCTGCAGCTTCATGCTAACGCAAAATAAATTGGATCTAATTCTTCTGAATTCCATTTTTCCGCGCTTACACTTTTGGCACGGTTTTTGCGCACAAATGCGGCCAAAAGCATTGCAGGCCTGTGAACTGCTATTTGCAAGCAAAAACAACAGAGTCAGGAACTGGAGAACAGATTGATCGCGTAAAACCAACCTTTGTGTAAAAAAAATAAACTGTTGCAAATGTCTGAATGATTTGTTGTGTGCATGGGGCAAAAACGTTCCCGAAATAACCCGATTTGTACAGTTGCGTCTTTCTTTTGGCTGCGCGTACAGTTTTGGCACGATTCTCTCACTCATTGAGTTTTGCGAGCGCGAAGAGGAGGGCGGGTCCACCATGTAGCCAATCAAATGAGCATCTCGCTTTACTCTCGATTTACTCCTATCTTATATGGTTCAATAAACACGCCAGTCTCCAGAACACATCTTTATCTTCATTTGGCTCAGCATCGTTCTCAAAATAGTACTTTTAATGCACACATACATGTTAAATAAATCATGATTGCTTAACCTTAACTGTGGGACGCCTAACTTTACTTCACTATATTTCTATTAAATCCTAATCTAATTATGACAAATTATATATCGTTGGAAAGGTCTAAGACTTCTAAATAGATATTCTACCCCTGTTTTGTGTTACAAATTATGTAGGAAGAGTAATTGATGAATTTATGACAAGAGTGCACCTCAAAAAATCTGCATCATAACAGGAGGTCTGACCTTTGTCACAAAAAGTCGATGCACCCACTTTTAATCATTGAAACTTCTGTTTTTATGCTAAAAGTTCATAATAAAACATATAATCTAGTATTTTTCAATAAAACATGATAATATAATATTATCCTCTAAAATATAATATTATCTTTTTTATCGCCTTTTTTATTATATCACATATTTTAGTAGTTATCATAAATTAGGTATCATTTGAAAGCTTATAAACTCAGAATTCATCCTGTGAAAACTGTTTTATAATTGAACGCTGTGTTACCATAGAAACGGTACTCTAAATTATTTTATCAGGCTCCTCCCCTTTTGGGCATCATTATATTTCATAATTTATGATCAAAACCTTTTCTAATCTTGACAAAACACATTGTCAGAAAGGTCTGTGTCTCAAGGTTCCAAATTTTGTGACAGAATTGATATTTGGACAGAAAAGTATTAATTTGTTAAGGCAGAATGTATACAACTAAATTCAATGGAATTCAATGGCACCCGGTGGCTATTTTCGGTACTACGCCTAAACAAAATCTCATGGGAACTTCAATTTTTGTGATATCAACTTCAAATTTGGAACATAACTTGGTTAGATTTATGGCTTTGATTTTATAGTAATTTTAGACTAAAAAATATTTTGTAAAATATATATATTTTTTATATATATATATATATATATATATATATATATATATATATATAAAAAATAGTACAGTATATTTGATTTACTGTAAATTTAAACTTCCATAACTTTTTCATACTTTAATTTTTTTAAGTGTTCTCACTTCAGCAATAATCTGCTGAGTGTTTTCTTTAAAACAAGACCAAACTTGGGTATATATTCCAAAGCATTCTTGAATTACAACCATTTAAGTTTGAATAGTGCATTTTAACCCCCATTCTCAAAAAGGGGAGTGACAGCGAAGGGGTTAATAAGCTGTGCACCATTAGGCTGACTATACGAGTTCATACAGAATTTTGAGCTGGTGTGTTAAGAAAGAAAATGTATGTATATTCAGGGCATGTATCCTGCTCATCATCATGATCCTGTGCATGCGATTTCTTTATGGCATCATATTACCTTCATAGTAGACCTCCTGGGAAAACCAGGTGTCGGCTGGAAGAGGTGTTAGTGAGGGGGGCCAGTGTGGGGTGCTACTCACCCAGTGGTCTGTGTTGGTCCTAACGCCCCAGTATAGTGATGGGGACACTATACTGTCAAAAAGATCGGATGAGACGTTAAACCGAGGTCATGACTCTCTGTGGTCATTAAATGTCCTTTGGAAAAAGAGTAGGGGTGTAACCACGGCATCCTGGCCAAATTTGCCCATTGGCCTCTGTTCATTATGGCCTCCTAATTATCCCCACATAAACCGATTGGCTTCATCACTCTGTCTCCTCTCCACCAATAAGCTGGTGTGTGGTGGGCGTTCTGGTGCAATATGGCCTGGTTGCATCATCTAGGTACATTGGTGGTGGTTGAGGAGATTCCCCCTTCTATGTAAAGTGCTTTGAGTACCCAGAAAAGCACTTTATAAATGTAACAAATTATTATTACAGGGAGCCCTGTCAGCTGATATTATTATTATTATTATTAAATGTAAAAATTAACAACTCAAATTAATATTAGTTGCCTTAGAACTATTATTAATATTAGTTACCCTTAGGGATGCACGATAAATTGGCCACCATGTCCGTATTGGCCGACATATGTTCGTTTTTTTTATGTAATCTTCATCGGCCTGAAAATTATTTTTGGAAAAAAAATTTGTCCGATATATTTATTAAAGCCGATAAATAATGTAGTATTTACTTCAATTGAAATATGATTGGAATCACTTCAAAAATGGAAAACACAGACTTGCGATGCAAATGTTGCACTTAACTGTCATGTAGGCTATATAAAATTATTATGAGAACATTATAATTGTGTGCTTGGGACATGGCTTTTAATGGTGAGACTTTTGTCTTTGTATTTTATCGGTATCGGCCAAAAATGTCATATCGGTTTCCCCGGAGGTTTTTCCCTAGTTACCGTGTAAATCTGCTTTGTGTGCACAAATACTACGTTTCTCGCAGGTGGGGGTCAGCAGCTTATATACAGTGACCCAGCATGGTGTGGGGAAAATGTGATTGGTACAGACTGGTCCAATCAAGAGGTTGCAGGTCTTCATTGGTTTAATTAAAACCCATACCTTGTCAATACGCGTGTTCGACTTCATGCAGTGCTCTCACGATTCTTGATGTCATACACCAAACAGTATGTGCAGCACATTGACTTTTTTAATTTGGCATGAGATTTACTTGGGCAGCGTGAGACAGAGCCTGAAAGCGTGCGTCACGCCAAATATGTGAGAGTTGGCAACCCTGAGTTTAGCCAATGTTAGCTAACATTACCTATCCCGCTAGCTAGCTAGCCTGCAAAACTTCAAAACATCTCTGCTTGCTGGGTGGGTAGTATGAATTATTTTAAAAGTTCAAATTACAATTGCCTCTATAGAAATATGTGCAATTTCTTAGCAAGCTCATGGCTTATCTTTAAAAGTTTTGAATCGGATTTTAACATCCAAAACCTGATTGGTGCGGTCACATTTACCACTTTTGGTTGAATGCTCGGGGGCAAAATCCAGACATTTTAATAGAAATCCAGTTGGACATGCGGATTTGCCGCGTTCACCAGGAGAAAGTTGCTCGGTCTGAGTGACTTCTGCATGAGCTGAGATTCATACATCGCTACACTATTGATAGGCAATGTACCTTTTATTTGCTCACAAAATTTTCTAATGTGAATGTACGTGCCGTAATGTTTCGATCTGTTGCTATTAATTTGTTATTGTAGGAAATATCTTCTAATGTGTTGTAACTTTTTTTTTTTTTTTTCTGTAGGAGAATGTGATGGGCAGTGTGGAGATGCATTGGGATGGGAACTGGCTCCCACATCCAGAAGAGCAGCTCTTCCTGGATCAGCTATTTATCTTTATGGAGCGGAGGGGTTCCCCTATAAGCAAAGTTCCCAACCTGGGTTTCAAAAAGAGTATGTATGCATGACTGCTTTTACATGTGAAAAAAAATTGAGCACCAGTCACTCACTTGAATAATTTCTCTATAGTTTTTTTCCACCTTAACTTATTAATTAACCAAGCCGTTTTCCTATTTGCCCACAGTTGACCTTTTCCTCATGTATTCAGTTGTAAAAAGACTGGGGGGATATGAGAGGGTAAGTTTGTCATGTCGTTTCATTACTTGGCCCTGCTGAGTAAGCTGTAATCCATCATAACGGAATGAAAGCATTAGCGGTGAGCTCAGTAGTGTGAGTCAGAACCATTGTCCTCCCCATCGCCTGCAGGTGACATCGCACCGTTTGTGGAAGACCGTGTACAATGAGTTGGGTGGAAGCCCAGGCAGCACCAGCGCTGCCACCTGCACAAGGAGGCATTATGAAAGGTGAGCGAGAAGCTCTGATTACAGCAACAATTAATTCCTGCTGCTTCAGAGGGCTTTTCTCATCTAACTGAATGCCCATTTTCAATCAAATTCTAGGCTGATGCTCCCTTATGAACTGTATGTAAGGGGAGAAAACCCAGAACTTGGCAAGCCCAGAGCTACATCTTTCTCACCCACTACCATCAAAAAGACTGTACGGGGGAGAGGGGTGTCAAACAGCCCAAAAAAGAATGCAGTTACAAACCAGGTGAGGGTTTTATTTTCTATTGCACTAGAAAAGGGAAATGCTGACCCATTTTTGTTCGGTATATGCAAGATCTCTCAATAAGATGAGCTAAACATAATGTTTAGTCCATATTAGATCTGATTATGGTTTAAGAACCATGCTTTGTTCATACATGCCATTTGTCTGATATACATTATGCCACACTACTGTAGAAAAAAACGATTTAAATAATTGTGCAGCAACCTCAAACAAAGCTCCAAAAGGTTTAAAGTCACAAATTTTGGTAAATCCAAATTCTCAAAAACGCTTGCTGTTTCATCCCGGTACTTTGTAAGCTTTGTTTTCAGACAGACTAATAAAATGAGCATAACTAAGATTACCTTTCTTTGCCCTACTACTTTTTTAGGCCTCACCGCCAGATGGTGGTGGTGTTGTTGTTGTACGGAAAAGAGGAAGACCACCTGGAAAACGCAATGCTAAAGTTCTGGCCAGAGGCAGAGTTGGAAGACCGCCCTTGCATCCCAAACCTCCCTCAGAGCAACCAGAAAGACCCCATCAGGAAATCGTGCAGCCATTGACTATTTTTCAAGAACTGAAGCTCACCAACCATCCTCATGGCCAAGGTCTGTCCCTAGTACCCTCTAATATGGTGCTCCACCAACCCGTACTGGGGCGAGAGGTGAAGACGGAGACTGTAGAACCTCAAGCTCCCTCTTTTCTGTCGGTTCCTTGCAAGTTGCTGGCAGGTGGTTCCCTTGAAGGATTCAGTCCCACTAAAGGACTGTGTCCTTTGGACCTCTTTAGAGCCCGTCTCGGCCTCAATGGAGTGAGTGCTCATGAGGTAACTCCTCAAGATTCTTCTACGCCCCACCAGACAATTATGGTCCATCAGCCCAAAGTCAGTACACCCGAGACCCCTGAGAGTCTCCAGCACCAGTGTTCAGGGTGTAGTTTGGATGCCACGTCCCAAAACGGAGGACTGGCCATGACCAGAGCCCCCCTGCCCCCTCTTAGGATCCTTCCGCTTGACATCGGCTGTAGCCTACAGTTGCGTCAACTGATGCGCACCCGTCTTGGCTCGACACACATGAACACCTTCACCAAGAGACTTTCTGAAGTTCTGGCTCAGGATCTTGGCAAGACCTCCCAACCCAACGGGAGTGCACCTCAAGATCAATCCCTTCCACTGAACCTGAGCAAGAGAGCCATTACCAAGAGGTCTGCTGGAGACATGGAGTTCACCGAACTGCAAGGTCGGGATGTCCAGTCTATGACCAAGAGACCAAAGGTGGAAACTGAGGATCTCGGAGCATCTCTAAAGTGGAATGGCATGTCCTTTCTGGTGCCTTTGAACCAAGATGAGCCAGCTGATCTTAGCTCTCCTAGCAGGGCCAGAGCTTTGGTTCAGGACAGGACCAATGTGGCTTTGACTCTTCCTGAAGCCACTTGTTTCTCTTTAGTGCCCAAATTGGATGTCCCCCTTGAAAATCCCTACAGTATTGGTGCTTCCCCAGACTCTCTACCTTGTATTTATCACATGAATCAAGTGGAAGACAAGACCAGTGTAAGCACAGTGACAGTTAAGAACGAACCAGAGAGCGCATCTCTGGATTCAAATCTAGAACCTCAATCAAACAGTGACCTCTACTCGCAGTGTGTACCTACTGATGATATCAAAGAGTCGGATGCAGTTTCCTCTCTCAAAGTACTCTCTAGTTCCCTCCTTTCGAAGCCATCTAGCTGTTAGCATGCAGGCATGGGAGCGTTACTAACTCTTGCATACTTTATCACTCCTCTCTTCTCTGCCTTTCCCGCAAACACGTTTGTGTTGCGTATGATCAAAGAGACAGTTCTGCAGATGCATTGCTATCTGCTAATTACCTGCTTTTAAAACACTACTAAACTCTGAGCTGATGCAGGTGGCCATGGGTTTTTACCAAAGATAAGGTGCCTTGAACTTGATTATTCTATATTTTAGTACTTTTTAAGTTGAAACATATGCTGTAGATAGTGGATCATCAAGTGGCCAGCCAATAAAGGACATTTAATATGACTCATGGAGCATTTGATTTCTTTGAAAAAAATTAAGGTATTTAAGAAAAACATGGACACAGAATCTGGGTTTGGTTACTGTTGGATCCAGATTTCAAAAACCTTGGGACATCATTGCAGAAGATTTGGTCAGCTACTGTACTTTTTCCCTAGGCATAAATTGCTTTGTTTATAAATGGTCATTTGTTTTTATTTTATGATAAAGCAGTGTCATTTTGTGGGTGTAGGTCATACTCTCAGTTATTATTTATGTTTTACACCTTTATCTAGGTTCTTCTTTACTGTTTTTAGGCAGTGTGAATTTTTTTTCCCCCTCTTCTCTTTGTGTATTTGTTGAACCTTGCTATTTAAGAAATGGGCTCCATATGACCTCTGTGCTGGATCTTATCATATTTTCCCTAGCTACATGTTTTAGAAACAATGTACTGTATTGTGCAAATGGTATGCATATTTTGGGTCCCAATGCAAATGTTCTTTTTTTCTTTTTCTTTTATCATTTAAAAATGTATTTTAATAACAGTCATATATTGTAGTTAATTACTATTTGTGTTCCTGATAAACCATCGAATGGTTTACCATAGACATCATTGATATGTGTTTACAGAGAGACTGATGTAGAACTGCCTGTTGTGAGAAAATGGGTAACTTAATTTGCTTTTCACTCCTCCTAGACGGACCTCTTGATGCAATGTATTTCACAGGTTTACAGATGACAAATTATATTTAATAATTTTCACTCGGTTTGCTAATGATTAATTACTTGTGTAAAACACATTTGTATGATCATTCTTTATTATTCTGTTGGTTGTATTTTTCTTTCATTTAATTTCTGTACTTGAAAGGCAGCCAAACAGAACG
The DNA here is from genome assembly GCF_029890125.1 of Rhinichthys klamathensis goyatoka. Taxonomy (NCBI): domain Eukaryota; kingdom Metazoa; phylum Chordata; class Actinopteri; order Cypriniformes; family Leuciscidae; genus Rhinichthys; species Rhinichthys klamathensis. The sequence continues at coordinate 8,426,288 of NW_026606717.1, forward strand.
CTAATCCCTATTTAATGTTCTATAAACTGTTGTAATACCACCAGGTTAAAAAATATATAATTTTTTTTTCTTATTTTGCATGCTATGCTAATGGAACATGGACTCTGTGGCAGATTGCCACCGCAGACATGTTTAAACACTGAATATTTATAATAAAAAATTATGTACTTGCATGCTGTTATTTTAATTGCTGAAAGATTCTTACACTTTAAAGAGATCACATAATTTATTATTTTACTGTAGTAACTATAGCTATTGTAAAATAAATTATTGTGATCTTTAAAGTGGCAGAAGCTTTGTCTATTTATTTATTTGACAGTGGGGGCTAAATAGATGGTCATTCATGTAAAAAAAAAAAAAAAATTAACGGGTGAAAACGAAGTGTGGGCTTATGTGTTCAGTGGATTGTAGCCTACTTTTGTTTAAAAACATTTCGATTGCTCAGCTGACAAAACATATTTCCAAAAAACTTCAAGTAGAGGTGTGAGCTTTGAAAAACGGATGTGATCTATTACATTTTATACAGCGCATGAAGACGGTAAATCTATCCCACACAGCCTTGTTTTCATTTCCGTAAAATTCAATATGGCTTCTTGCCTATTCACGGTCTACAGCGGGATTTATGGTAGTAACAAACTGCATTAACTACACAATGTATGATAATTTTTGTAAGGGGACTGCACTCTCAACTTTCTGTTGCAGCAGCCTGTGGCCACCAGGGGGCGATATAATCTCGTGTTTACCCAATAACCTCTTACCAATATTAAACTTCCAAACATAAAATTTAACACATTTTCAGGCCTAATCAACATTTCCTACAAAGTTGATTTGTCCATAGATTCCTATACCAGTCCCTAGAATCAAACTAGTCAAATTTGACTGTCAATCTAGAAAGTACTTCAGATAAGACAATAGCCTACTAGTGTTTCATGAGAGGATTTTTGTTGTAGGACTGAATCAATTGCATGGTTCCCCTCCCCTCTGCTTTATTTTTTTGGACATAACCCACAGGTCTTTCCGCTGGTCAGGCTCTTTGTTTTAACTTAAAAGGCTCTCCATGGGTCTCGCTTTCATATGTCTGGTATGTGGATTGTATTTTCACAGAGCTGCTGTGCTGGTTTAACCCTTTACCACCATCTAACATATTACTAACTCTTACTTTCAAATATTTGAAATCCAAACTAAACGGCGAACATGAAAGTATTTGGATGCACAAAGACGTGAGGGTAGTCTTTTCTTCCTTATTGTGACGTATATCAAGACTGAGTAAGCGGCTTCTCGAACAAGGAATAATAGGGTGAGATTTGATTTGTCCATGGGGAATTGATTGGATGGATGTGGTTTGTTATTACTGTGATCTTATGCGAGTGACAGGATGTACCGCCCTCGCGTCATGATACGTCATCAAAGAAGAAAAGAGATGTCCCTGCAAGTGAGAGGGAAGTTATTTTGATCGAAAATTACGATGGCACATGAATTTAAAAAGAACTTGCACGGATACAGTACTTGCAGGTTTATACTGCAGTCTGCAAGTACTTGTACTTGTAAGTGAACTTAACATCATACTATAGTTTAGTATTATTTTTGCACTTTAAGTATACTATGTTTTGCATTTTAAGTATACTATGCTTAATGGTTAAAGAGTCCAGACTAGTAACCCGAAGGTCGCGGGTTAGATACTCAACACCTGCAGGAAACCACTGAGATGCCCTTGAGCAAGACACCTAACCCCCAATCGCTCCCCAGGTGGCGCCACAGCAAAATTGCTGCCCACTGCTCCGGATGTGTGTCCACGGTTTGCAGTGTGTGTTCACTACTCCTGATGTGTGCACACTAACTTGGATGGTTTAAAATGCTGAGGACAAAGTTACCATACTTCGTCACTTAATTTTTATACTTGAAATATTCCTTTAAAGCGGACCTATTATGCCCCTTTTTACAAGATGTAATATAAGTCTCAGGTGTCCCCAGAGTGTGTCTGTGAAGTTTCAGTTAAAAATACCCTACAGATCATTTATTATACCATGTTGCAAATGACCATTTTTGAGTGGAAGGAAAAACATGCGCTGCGTCGCCTACATACTACGCCTTAAAAGTATGTACTCTTTTGGAAAGAAAAAGTACATACTTTTGAGTGTGTAGCAAAAAAGTAGGTAAGCTTTGGGACATACTACTTCGTCATCATACCGGACCGCTCTGTCGCTTACGTGCATCCTATCACAGTTTAAACTTTCCTGTCAGTCATCTTGTCTAAGTCAAAATCCTCCACATTCAATTTAATTTAATTTCCTACCGTTTCGGAGAGAAATGTATGGCACGTTGATCTGCCAGTCATGGGTCTTTCATGCAGAGACTCTGCTCATGTGTTTGCAATTTTAATATAATGATGCATGTTAAAGTTAATGGCCAAACGTATCATTACAAAAGGTCACAATGCTGCTGCAGATGAAATGTGGACAACATTGAATAAATACATTTTCGTCAGGTTAGATACTGATAATTAATCACTCAAACCCCTTTTTCCAAACCTCTCTACATAATCGCCGGACTTGTACATCCTCCATGTTTGTAGTTTTTTAACACTTTTTACTCGTGTTTGTAGTTCTAATCGAATCCTCATCCACAGCGTGATGGGTTGTGGGTAATACAGCCGTTAGAGTGCGCATCGATCTGCACTTCGGAGTCTGGCCGGAAATAGTAGACCATCCGGGTCTCTTTGTAACACTCATTTCAACACACTAGATTTGGTACTAATTCTATTTTCGAATACTATTTAGGACGGATAGTATGCGAATTGGGACGCATATAGATGCTGTTTTTGTGCATGTATCTTTAAATGCAAATGAGCTGCTACTTCCCACCCTACTTTCCAGAAGAGGGCGGAGCCTTTACAGCTCGTTCCTCAGATACTCTGCCAAAAACTAAAACATCTGTTTGGTTTTGATTATCATCTCTATCGCGGTCACGCTCACGTGACATTGCAGTTGTTCATCATCATGAAAGTTTATTATCTGCATGCGTTTTAAAGCCATATCAGTCTAAACTTCAGATATATGGTTTTCTGAGCGCACACATCCGAAGCTCGCGCACAGAAAGCTGGATGTCAGACGGCGTCCTGAGAATTAAACTAAGTTCTCTTTCACATCTTATTGCGCTTAAACTGTCGAAAACACACAAAGTTCACATAAACAGTTGGTTATGTCTGTGAACATAAACAGCAAGTAAAGAAATCGTTTGTGTATATTAGATCTGTGTATTAAAGTGACAGCAGCGTAATATACAGTACTTCTATGCTGTTAATATGAATCAAACAACAAAAGAAAAACTGAAATTCACTCACTGCTCTTGATTGAATAACCAGAGCTTTACATTTCTTACTCGAATGCTGCTGTTAAATGCTCTGTCGAGGAGATAAACATGGCTGACTGTGTACAGCTCACTGAGGGCGGGGTCTATGCTAATAGGGCAGAGTCGTGAGCAGTCGTGGGCGGGGCCTGTGTAATGTGACGCCACATTGCATGGAAACTGCAAACGGCTTGTTCTGAGACACTGCTTATGATTAATGGGGATTTAAAAAAGGAGTGTGGATTTTTACCATTATAGGGTGGTTGCGTACGCACACTGCCGACACACATTTATGTTGAAACGTCACGTAAAAATTAATTTAGCATATTAACTTTAACTGTACTTTAACTCTTTCCCTGCCAGCGTTTTTTTTGTTGTTGTTTTTTTTTAAGTTGCCAGCCAGCGGCAGCATTTTTGATCATTTTCACAAAACTTTTATGGCCCCACAGAATAGTTTGTTGTATGCATAAAAAGTAGACTGAAAGTATCCTTTTTTTAGTTTAAAAGGAGTATACTAATTGCACACTTGAATAAACTTTTTTGGAGAGTCCCCCACAAAGATCCTGAAACCTTGCATGTGTGCGTGTGCCCGCGTGTGTGTGTGCGTGTGCGCGTGCGTGTGTCTGTGTGTGTGTGTGTGTGCCTGTGTAGAGCGTGAATGAGTAAAGTGTTGTGGTGGTGACTGGAGTCCACTGTCAGCACTAATCAAATTTCCTAGAACCATGTTCCCATACTGTTCACATAATGTCATTTGATCACTCATCACTCATCTCGTGACACTGGATCATTTGACATGAATGGAAAGAAAAAATGAAGTTTTTGTTACACCATCTCAAAATGCACAACATTGCATGGACCGTGTTTTACCATGGACTTTGTATACTTGTGCCTGTTGGTGAGCAATTGAAATCCCATAATAGTATAATACATTTAATGGAACAATTTTATTATAAAGTGTTTTCACAAATACATTTTTTACAGTTTTAAATTAAACGATTTTAAAGAATGGTGTAGAAAATCTATAGATATTTCCCTGAAGTATATGAAGTGGTCGCAGTCAGATTCTTTGTTTGGCCGATCAGAAGGTTTTTGAGGTGCGTTCTCAGTCTGGACAGTTCATTTATAGGAAGCCAGCAGCTGAGAGTGCGATAGATGAACTTTCATGAATTTGGAGGGTGCAAAATGTTTACTATTCCTAATCTATCACCAACAGCTTGAACAGGCAAACATCCTAAAACTATTAAGAAAGCAGAGGACTTTTCATCGTTGGAGGGAGCCGAGAGATTCTAAGTGCCAGGAAACAGATGCCAATTATGGTTGTCTTTGGGCTTAACAGGTAAATATATTGCTAGCAAAGAGTTCACATTGGCAGAACTTCGGTGAAATTTTATGTGCGAAGTAGGTCCATTGTCAAGAGAGTGCATGAAGCACCAGTTAGATGTCACTTTCAAAACAGTTGGTTTTATATTGGTAAACACAGAAAATTTGCATGTTAAATCTTAAACAAACTTGAGTCAGGCGTATAGGGAAATTTTGCCTCACTTGTCCCTCACATGAAAGTCCTGATCGTGTGGATTCCTATTGCGATGACTGTATTTCTATACTGTATTTCGCCTGCAGAATTTCGTGAAAATGTAACCGCGCCTTTATTCATCGGCCAATATTGGCAGAAGTTCTAGAATGGCTATACAGTTCTTTTAAAATTGGGTTTATTACATTTTATACACCTACTCTGTTTGCGAAATAAAACTACTTTAAAACAAGCAGAAGTAAACACATCTCCGAACAAAACAAAATAGTAGAATTTTGCTGCCAAATGAAATCCATGTTTCTGGAATAAATCGGTTGAGTGAATGATTCAAGCAAATAACCATAAAGACAGTCACTTGTCGCCACTTACTGGCTTATCAATGTAACTTGCAGAAAATACCAATTTTCTGAAAATTTTCCAAAATACCAATCACTAATGCACACGTTTTACAATAAAAACAGTGAAACAGTAGACTGTAAATCAGCACTCTGTAAACCCTGCTGGAGCATTTCATATTGTGATCGGTCGTTAATGAAAGTTTCAATGCTATTTCACGACCAATTCGTACGAATTCGTACGAGTGATTAAAAGGTGGGTAATTCGAACGAATTCGTATGACCTCACTCGTACGAATTCGTACGATTTGTCTAAACCACGTGATGGGTAGGTTTAGGGGCGGGGTCAGGGGTAGGTCATTCATACGAATTTGGCAACTCGTAAAATATGTACGATTTAGCAAAAATCGTACGAGTAAGGTCATATGAATTGGTTACGAATTAGCCACCTCGTAAAATCCGTAAGAATTTCCGTGAGATCGGCTTGAAAGTTTCGTTCATTGCGTCTCTTACTTGACAAATGAACAAAGGAAAGGTGAAATAATCATTTGTGTTTCTCATAATGTATCTTTTGCTGCATTACAATGAATTCCTAAATTTGGTATGATCAAAGATTGCACATGTATGGGGAATTTGGGTATTGAAAATATAACGTTTTCTAAAGTAAATATAACTAAACCAGAACTAAACTTTGTTAATTATATATTTTTTTCAGGTTAGAAGTTACAAGTAGAAGTTAAAGTCACCATGAAATCAATTGGACTGATTAAAACAGACAATTCTAATTTTTAATGGAATATTAGTTTTTATTTTAAAGGATTTTTTTTTGTTCATGTGCCCTTGTAATCTTTAATCAAAATAACTTCCCCTCCCTCTTGCAACGACATCCCTTCTTTTCTCTGATGACGTGTTTAATGGTGTGAGGGCGGGACATCCTGTCACTCACATGAGATCGACCAATAGGAAACCACAACAATCCAATAAATTCCCGATGATTCCCAAAATTAAGCCCTGCCCTACATTTCTTCTTGTTCGAGAATTTGTTTCACTTGCATATGCATCACAATAAGGAAGAAAAGACTATCGCAACTTGTTTAATGCCGACTTTAAAGTAGATTTTAGTAGTTAAGAATAGTTTTTTTTAACATATTTTATAGTGAATCAGCAATACAAAAGTATCATTGATTTCTTTTAGTGCAAAAAATTAAAAAGTTGCATGGCAGCTTTGACACCAAGTTTCAGCATTGCTACTTTGTGGTATATTTGTAACTGATAATTAATAGCAAGCTGAAGAGAATGTGTTTGGGTGATAACAATCACCTCTGGTGCAAACGTCAGGAGCTGTTAAACACACAATGGCAGATAAATCAGAGACTTGTATTGTGCCCACAAAGTTGTATTCCTGAATGGCAGAGCTCTCCTCATGCCTCCTTCTGGATGCCTGCCGAGGCTCTGCCGGACAGATGTCTTCCCTAAGAACAATCCTCATCACCACGGAATATAATTGCTACCTTTGTAGGCAGTCGGAGACGCCAAGGACCAGATGAGTGAGAAGAATTAATTAACGGTAACCCATTTAGTGGGCAGCCAAGGGGAGGGGAAGCTCTGAGGCAAACACAGATCCTGATTGGATGAGACTGCAGTGGAAGGTGAATGTGTGTGTGTATGAGTTTGTGTGTGTGGGCCATTAATGTGGAGGCTGGGCTGTGAGGAGGGTGAAGGGCTTAGCACTAGCTTTTGTGTGTGTGTGTGTGTGTGTGTGTGTGTGTGTGTGTGTGTGTGTGTGTGTGTGTGTGTGTGTGTGTGTGTGTGTGTGTGTGCCCATCTTCCTATGCGACACAGCAAACGTGTGTTTTTGGGTCGTGGGATTATATATGCTGCAGCCTGCAATTGTTTTCAGCAGGAAAGCAGCACCCTACTGGAAGTGTGTGTATCATGGATGAAATCTGTGCCGTAGTTGAATACATTACACACACTGACCCATGCTGTGACTGACAGATCCTGGCCTTGTGCCATTATATGGGATTGGACCGAATCCATGGAGCTCTAAGAGGGTGTTAAGTACAGGATACTATAGGATAAGGTGTGCATTGGATGGAGATTTTCCCACCATACACAAGATATCTTTCATGTTTGACTTAGTTGCTGCCCAGAAGAACAGGATAATGCCGAAATGCCCTTACAATGTAGCTGGCATTTGGAAGTGTGTGGTCCACTTGGTCTAGTTGAACTCATTCAATCACAACAAACTAAATAAATAGGCAATGTTTTTGAGCTTGGCATTTCTACTATGACCCAGACATCTGGAAACATTTTGGGATCAAAAGCCCAGAAAATGCTGTCTAGGTAGGCGGCACAGCATGTTTTGAGATACAGCCGTAGTCTATACATCCAGCACATACAACTTGAAAGCTCCTTCTCATCACATCTAATGCCACATATCATAAAGGGAAATATTAATATTAAAATCCTGAGAGACTTATCTCAGAGACCTCCGACATAAGAGGGACATTGGCTGTAGCTTTATGATTTATGCTGTGCTTTGCTCTAATGCTGTTAGTAATTTTTTTATATATATTTTAAATTACTTTGATAAAGATTTTACAGCTTCTCTGATTTAACTGTATATATATGAAGTTATATTAAGCGTCCTTGAGAAATGGAAAAGCACTATTTTTTTTGCTTATTATTATATTAACACAACCATTCAAATCGTTTTACATTTTAATTTTTTTTTTACATCTTTTACATTTTTTTATTTTTTTGACAGTACTGTATCTTATGATCACCAAGGTTGCATTTATTTGATAAAAAAACAGTAAAAACAGTAATATTGTGAAACACACACACACACACAAATGCTTATATATATATATATATATGCTTTATATGTATATTTCTTAATATATTTTAAAATGTAATTTATTCCTGTGATGCACAGCTGAACTTTCAGCGTCATTACTCCAGTCTTTAGTGTCAAATGATCCTTCAGAAATGATTCTAATATGCTGATTTGCTGCTCAAAAACATTTTTTCTTATTATTTCAACTCTTAAAGGGGTGGTTGATTATGATTTCACTTTTATAACTGTAGTTAGTGTGTAATGTTGCTGTTTGAGCATAAACAACATCTGCAAGGTTACAAAGCTCAAAGTTCAAAGCAAAGGGGTTTTATTTGCTTTTAAAGAAATCGTTTTTTAAGGACTACAACAAACGGCTGGTAGGGACTACACGGCATTCCTCCCGGGTTAGTGCCATCACTAACCCTAGAATTTACATAAACCCATCCCTGGAACGCTATTTATAGATTATCATGACAGAATATGCCAATCAATGACTAGAAGATAACTACACATAAGCTAGATAAATTAATTAACTAACCATTCAGAAATGTCCTGTTGCATTCTACATTTGTCACTTCTTCTTGAGTCTCTCCATCTTTGTCTGACTCCGGTTTGAACATATACATTGAAATTTCCAGTGCATGTCTGTGTAAGGTAAAAGGACACAAACTGTTGAAGCTCCGCCCCCTGGTCTGGGAGCAGCAGCTCATTTGCATTTAAAGCGACAGACACAAAAACGGTGTGTTTTTGCTCAGCCTCAAAAAGTGACAATTTTAACATGCTATATAAATATCCGTGGGGCTAAAACTTCACATGCACACTTTGGGGACATCAGAGACTTATTTTACAATAATCTTGTGTGACCTTTCTTTTGTATAAATATCTTTGTCACTTTTTTTCCTTTTGTGTCTTTTGTGTCCTTTTGTGTCCTTGCTGAATAAAAATAGGATTATTTTTAATCTTACTGACCGTATAATTTTGAATGGTAGTGAATATATATTTGAATTGTAGACTATCCCTGTCAATTATTATATTTAGAAGACTTTAAAATCTTTTTATTCTTATATAAAAAGTAGGCTACAGCTTGTACCTTATTTGACTAAATCTGACAAAATTAATGCAGTTTATTTTCAACGCCCCATACACACTGTAGCCTACACTAAACAGTATTTAGTATGAAAATATAATACTAAATACTGTATTACATGATATTGATATAGATTCCATGATACAATAGGCAATAGGCAAAAGCCTAGGCTATTCACTGTTTTTAATGGCCTATGAACACATGCAACAGATGACGTTGCTCTTTCTTCTGCGTCTCTTCCATAAGCATCGCGTTTTTAAAATGACCAGTTAAACAGTTTATTTTACAAGGTTGCGTTCCATTGTAGCTGTTTTGAACACAATAACGCACTTCACTCAGAGGCACTAGGACCGCGCAGCGCGTCGGAGCAGAGCGGCAGTAGCGTCTCTTTGTTCAGCGTGCAACATCTCTCCTCCTCCTCCTCCTCCTCCTCCTCCTCTCGCGCTCCGTCCGCAGTGACTCTCGCGCTCCTCATCATCACTGCTACACAGGGCTGGATGATTGCAGTGGCAGCAACATGGCTGTGAATCTCAGCAAGAACAGACTGGCCCTCTTAACAGCCTACCAGGACGTTATCAACGAGACGTCGGCAACCGACTGGTAAGATAAATCAAACCTGATTTAAAAAGACTCCTTTCTTTTAGTACGCTGTTACTGCATTGCAATTAAAACAATTAAGCTGGCATTCTAACTATATGCGGATGGGTTGCACAGAATGGGATGTGTGGATTAATGCGTCTGGGATGGATCATGGATCTCTTGTTTCCTATTTCTGGGGGCTTTTGTTTGATAAATCGATTTTAAACCCCTTAATTTTTTTTTTTGTGTGTGTTTTTTGGGGGGGTAGTTGCATTTTAATAGTGCATAGTTTGATACATTTTGGACCCTAAAATGACACATTTGTTTAATTTGTTGGCATCTTTAGCTTGCCTATTGGTGTAGCCTACTCGGATTTTACACTAGGTTGCAGTTCATGCTTTGACCTCCAGAGAGTTGTGCAAGGGATTCTGTACTGTTTGCTCAGTTCAAGGGAGTCTTCACTACAGCGCTTGTGATTTGCCAGTTAGAAAGCATGGCCAGATGATCATGCCAAAACCCAAATATTTGCAGCCTTCCTAATTATTTATCTACTGAGTGAAGTACATCAGTGGAAATAATGGATCGAGCTACTTTCCATTTGCATGGCAGGACAGGGATGGGCGAGGCGACGGCTGTCTGTCAACCTGTCAGCCGTTTATTGTGCTCTCATCTCTATCTTTTGTACCAGACGGAAACGTTACCTCTGTTATAATAATTACTTACATCCTATTTCAGCTTTTTGTACTGCGTATATGTTTTTTTGTATGGCCCTCGTGGTCGTGGACCCTGTACAGGGCAGTGTATCTCTTTGTGTTGAAAAAACGAAACTGTTAGTTCTGAATCATTAGTAATGCGTTGTTGGTTTAGCACCCCAGACAAAAGTTTGGTTTGGATTATTTTGAGAAAATGTGTTTCGTTGTACAGAGCATCATTTGGACCCTGACTGAATGACGTGTTATGAGTAGTGATAAACCAATATATTGGGCTGGCCCATTGATTTGGCTGATATTTGAGCTTTTTGAGATAATCAGCATTGACCAGTAGAGTCTCTGCTTGGCCAATTAACTATGGAGCCAGATCAGACTCATTAATAATTCACGCAAAAAATACGATTCACACATGCGTAGACAATTTCACATGCGTGAAACCTAATTCACGTACACACAAAAAAAATTCACGTGCGTGAAAAAAAAATATATTCACAAAAAGCAATTCACATGCGCAAAATAAAATTATATATTCATAAAATACATTTCACAAATGCAAAACACAATTCGTAGATATACAACTGTGCACAAAAACCTTTGAATCTTTAAAATGTACGAGTGTGTCCTTGAATTTGAATGTGCAAATCGTCATTCACATACGAATCGCCTTGGATGTGTGTGTGTGTATTTTTGAGACTTTCCTGGCAGCGCTTACTCGTAAAACAGAGCAGTCGTACTCTTCAGCCAATCAGATTTAAGCTTATCAATCGACCAATCAGTATCACATGAGGGCGGGCCTACCTGCATGTTACGTCATCAGCTTTCGACCAGTTCATGGCTGAGCAGAGGTAAGTGCAGTTACTCGTTCATTTCTGTGTTAACTGAAGTTAAAGAAGCTTGAGATCAGTTGATGCAATAGTTTATTAACTGCTGTTCAGTCCACATGTGAACATAAACATTTATTTTTAGTATTGATGGATTTTCATGTCCTGTCCACCACACATTCAACTGATGATAATGTATGTAATGACGTGCATATATAGGAGACATGTTTTGTTTTAAGCATCATATATTATGTAGTTTTATTGTTTCAGATTTCCGAGACAGATGATGTATGAAGTTGCAGACAACCAGAACTGTGATCTTACCATTCCTACTGTAAATCTTTGAAAACAGTCCTGTTGCAAGCCAACCATTTTGACAGTTGTTTCAACAAGAGGTTGAAAGTGATGCATTGTTACTGTATTCATTTGTCTCCTGCGGACTATATGTACACGCTCTAGGAATACAGCCTTGCTATGCATGCATTATTAAATGTTCTTGTCAGAATGAAAAGATTCAAAGACATAGTTAAATTTGATGTACACGTTTTATTAATTTTAACGTTTCCGAAATTCTTTGGGAATAAAATATATATAAAATGACTTCATCATGATTAATGTTCCTGTTACATATGAAGATCATGAACATTCAGTACAGAGAAATATACATCTCTTCCAGAGTTGTGAGATCCAGTCAGAGTCTACTTTGCTTTTAAAGTATATAAATATAAGTGCAATACATCAAGTGAAAAGTGAACAAATGAATTGTGTTCAATCCAGTCATCAGTAGACCTCTCTGTTAGGACATATCCGATTTTGTCCTGATATTTAAAATAGTAACAACCTATAGTACGAGAGGTGCAGACAGAGGACGTGGGAAATTAAGTGATGGTATTTGAATAGAGTTTACTGAGTAATCTTAGTCGCATAATCTTAATTGCCTCTCTATGATAAGTACCTTTGTCTTATCAGCACAAAATCAGATTTGCCTATTTTACTAAGCAAAGTAAAATTAAAGCTTCACAATATTGTCCTGTGAGACCTTAAGATGACAATAAAAAACCTTATTTAAAAACCTTAAGATGACAATACAGCACAAAACATAAGGAAATGCATGTTGAATATTGGTAACACTACAATATGGTACAATAACATTACTTAATGTATATTAACTAACCATGAGCAATACATTTGTTGCGGTGTTTGATAATCTTTGTTAACATTAGTTAAAAATATAGCTGTTTATTGTTACTTTACAGTGCATTAACTAATGTTAACAAGATTTTAATTAAGTATTAGTAAATGCTGAAATTAACATTAACAAAAAATAATTAAAGGCTGTTTACGTGCAGTTCATTATTAGTTCATGTTAACTAATGAAACGTTATAGTAAAGTGTTACCAATTAAGACATAAAAACAAAAGTATAAAAGAGAATAAAGAAACAACATGGATTAAGATGTTTGTGACTGCTATCCAGATGTCACACCAAAGGTGAGTAATCCTGAAAAATGCAGGGAAACAAGTGTTAACAAGAATTTAACATACACAAATGGCAAATAAACACTGGGTGCTCATTAAAAAGGTCTATTCGCCATTATAAGAACAATCTCGATGAGGCCAGTGCTGAGAGAGCTAGGGTGGGTATTGACCACAGATGATTGTTTTGCAATCATTAGCGTGATGATTGTAGCTGAGAGCTGTCTAAAATACAACAAAACAAGCATCATCCTTCTTCATTTTTGACACGATATGGGACATCTGATTACAACAACACTTGCTTACATCAGTTAATAGTTCATAAACTATTGCTTCAACTGATCTCTAACTTCAGTTAACACCGAAATGAACGATTAACTGCACTTACCTCTGCTCAGCCATGAACTGGTCGAAAGCTGATGACGTAACATACAGATAGGCCCGCCCTCACGTGATACTGATTGGTCGATTGATGAGCTTAAATCTGATTGGCTGAAGAGTACGACTGCTCTGTTTTACGAGTAAGCGCTGCCAGGAAAGTCTCAAAAATACACACACACACATCCAAGGCGATTCGTACGTGAATGACGATTTGCACATTCAAATTCAAGGACACACTCGTACATTTTAAAGATTCAAAGGTTTTTGTGCACAGTTGTATATCTACGAATTGTGTTTTGCATTTGTGAAATGTATTTTATGAATATATAATTTTATTTTGTGCATGTGAATTGCTTTTTGTGAATATGTTTTTTTTTCACGCACGTGATTTTTTTTTGTGTGTACGTGAATTAGGTTTCACGCATGTGAAATTGTCTACGCATGTGTGAATCGTATTTTTTGCGTGAATTATTAATGAGTCTGATCTGGCTCCATAATTAACAGTGTTAGTTTAAAAATCTACCCACAGCCTGGCTAATGAATAATAATAATTTTAATAAATGTGAAAATACATGTAAATAGTGTAGGATTTTTTTTTTGGGGGGGGGGGGGGGGGGGGGGGGGGGATTGGCTATAACACACACACACACACACACATGCATTGTGGTTTCATGTTTTATGGGGACTTTCCATAGACATAATGATTTTTATATTATTATATTTATATTGTATTTTATATAATATCCCCTTACACTAACCCTACATCTAAACCTACCCATCACAGATAGGCCTATACCTTTCTGCATTTTTACATTTTTAACAAAAACATAATTTAGTTTGATCTATAAGCTGTTTTACTCATGAGGACCAAAAAATGTCTCCACAAGGGCAAGATTTTTGGTTATTGACATCTTTGTGGGGACATACACACACACACACAAACAAAAGAAAATGGGCATAAAATCAATCACTTTTCCCCCGAAGGATTCATATTCTCTCATTTTAATTGAGATGTTTGTTTTCTGCATCAGCACTCTGTAATTTGCTTGATTATATATTCATAAACTGATGTCCCACAGTTGTCACTTTATGTGACATTGATTTGAAGGGAACAAAGACTTTCAGCCTCTGTAAACAGCTGCCTTCCTCTATATTCACCCTTAAACCTTGGTCCAAACAATGCTCCTGTTCTACGTGCGTAAAACCACATGACTATACCAGACGCAAACACAACTCTCCTCTTTCCTGTACCCACATAGTTGACATTATCATTGAGCTAACTCGCATTCCTCTTCCTGGTATTCATCCATGTGTCATTACAATACAACTAACACCACGTTATGGAGCCTTTGTGTCTGGAAAACCTTAAACGCAAAGTGAACTCTGTGTTTAAAAGATGAGATCAAGCCCAGAGGGTCAGCAGCATTCTACTAACCACCATTCATTGCCAAAGGAACCTCAGGGTAGGCTTCAAAACTGAGTAGATAAAGCTTCTAAACCTATTGAGGCGCATCGGTTAGGTAATCAAATTGTCCTGAGTGCATGTGTAAGGTTGGAGGGCGAGTTCCAGGATGTTTTTCATAGGCTAAGGGCTGTCATAATTATTTTAAAAGGATTTTGATGTGTGTTGGGTGCCGTAGGGTTTAGAAAAGAAAGCTTTTGAAGTTTGTCAAGGATAGGTGACGCCAAACCATTTGGGATAGAGACTTGGATATCAGAGTAATCTCAAATATCAAAGAATTGTTGCAAAGAATGTTCCGGCTGCTGATCTGAAGAAAGCATATGGATATGTGATCCTCAGACCTGAAGATGAAGGTACCAGACAAGGGTAGTGAAGCTAGTGGAGTATCTTCTGGTCACCAGTCACATTATATCAGCTGTCTATAGTGCTTCTGGAAGGAATTTTCCAATTTTTCCATTCTTGGTCTTGTTTGGTCCCCTACCCCACTCTTTAGCTCCTGTTGGGTCATTGCAGTTTTCATATGTCCATGATTTTGTAAATCAGGGGTTCCCAAACTTCAGTCACTTTGAAAACACTGCATTATAAGCTGTACACGTAAATGAACACAGTGCCACTCTTCACTCTGAAAAACGCAGCACAACAGACTGTATACATCAATTAAATCACAGCCTTTGTTTTGTTCATTGTGTTTTGATTAGATATATTTCATAGCTTTTCATTAACTCACTAACCTCCTGCATTTCCCTCACGGACCCCTGTTTGGGAAACCCTTTTGTAAATGATAAATTGTTTGTTTCAATAGATATTTCATGTGAACCATTTCAGCAGAGGTGGACCTGCGTACACGGTTTCCTTTAACTTCAGAGAGCTGTTGGAGATTTGTGGGGACCCAATCGCACTGCGGGGCATCATGGCACAGGATGTCTTGTGTAACACTGCAGTAGGAAAATGCAGGAAGAACACAGTTCTTGCAGATTTTACCAATGCCTTTTTTAAGCAAGTTACTCCAGTTTAAATTTCACAAACATCCATTATACAGTAGCTTATGTAATTCCAGTAATATAACTAGAGCTCTTGCATGTAAAAGAAAAGATTCCCAACTTGAATTTGGTGGGAAACATAATCATTCATCATGATACATATTATGATCATAACAGATCTAGATTAATGACTCAAAGAAATACACGATTAGCATCTACAATTGTTATTAAAGCTACTCAAGTGCTACACTCTTAAAAATAAAGGTTCTTTATTGGGATCAATGGTTTCATGAAGAACCTTTAACATCCATGGAACCTTTCCATTGGCCGAAAGGTTCTTTATAGTGGAAAAAGGTTCTTTTAGATTTTTAAAATGTTCTTCACACTAAAATAAAATGGTTATTTTAAGAACTGTTCATTGAAAGTTTTTTTTGGCGAACTAAAAATGGTTCTTCTATGGGATTGTTGAGAAAACCTTTATTTTTGTCAAACTGGTGCACTGCAACTTGTACATCTTTTTAAATATAACAAACAGCAACATTTGCCACAACCAAAACACAACCACTGCCTCTTCAGCCAGAAGAAATCTGCTCTTTTCAGCTAAGCTCAAGCCTTTTTGGTTTTTGTTTAGGTTTTCTGAGCACAAAGAAAGCACGTGAGAGCCCCAGAGACAACTCTTCTGTTTGCATTCGGCTGCCAAGAAATGTCGGGGAAACCACACAGAGGACTGGAGATTCATATTTCGCATGGTCTACCAGACTCTGTAAAATGTTACCATTTCCCTAAAAGTGTGGTGTGAAGTCCAGATCTCAATTTCACCTGAAAGGAGTTTATCTCCCACATTCCCCCAGTCTGATGCCTGCATTCCTTCTGCATCAGGTCACTATCTTAGTCATCAAGTCATTTATCATGCCGAACCAGTGCTGGGGAAGCTACATTAAAACTGTAGCTTGCCAAGCTACAAGCTACTCAACATTTAAAGTACTGCATTTTCCAGAAAAAAAGTTGCACTTGATTATAGGTTGAACTAAATGTTACCCTAGGGTCATTTTCCTGGTTGCATTCACACCGCCAGTAGGAACTCTGAAGTGGCGTAAGCCGCGCTTGTTGTTGTGAGTGACCTTTATTTTGACGGCACGGTGGAGATTTATTTTAGAACGCCTGAGCCCACAGCGCTCCCATTCTCCGTCTTTATTAGTTGTGCGATCTGTTTAACAGTCCTGTCTAGTATGTTATTAGATAGAACTTTTGTTCAAAGAAAGTAAACAGTATATGAAAAGCTATTAGCATTTGCCTCGTGGTAGATGCCCAATGTTGCTAGCTGAGCTATATAGTTCATATTGTGCTGGTTTAGACCCTACTCTGAAGTAGGAGCTAATTTAGTTCCCCAAAAGGAGTTCCTTGAACTAAAATTGTTCCTAGTTCCTGTGGTGCGAACACGCCAAAAAGCAAGTACTTCCGCCATTAGTTCTCCCAAACAGCAACATATTGTGTCGGTCCAGATTCGGGCCACATCGGGTACGCGTTGAATCCAAGTGTACCAGATGTGGCCCAGATCAGGGCCGACACAATAGCCGCTTTCCGACCGGAGGGACTTTTGCAGTTCCTAGAACCTAACGTTCCTATAACCCTTTTTTTCGCGTGTTCCGACCGGACTAAAGGGGCTTTCGCACCGGAGGAACCTTTTCATAGTTCCTAGAACTATTGGTGGAAGTACCCGGATTTTGGCGCGTTCGCACTGAAGGAACTAGGAACTATTTTAGTTCTAGGAACTCTTTTAAAGGAACTAATTGAGCTCCTACTTCAGAGTAGGGTCTAAACCAGCACCATAGGAACTATCCGTGACGTTAGTGTACGCTGATTGGCCGAACGCACGCGAAACACCAGCACCCGCCATTTAAAAAAAAGGCTGTGTAAACACACAGATTATAGCCTATATATTTACACCACAAACTAACTCTACGAACATGGATAACAGTAATAAGGCGCTTTCGGACCAAGTAGTTACAGGAACTTAGTTATAGGAACTGTCCACTTCTAAACAGTTCTAAGAACTACTCTCCCCCAAACTCGGTTTTGCTGTTTGCGTTCGCACTGGCCAAGTGGCCATAGGAACTGGTAGGAGGGGTAAGGGAGTGACGCAAGCACGGCGGCGGCGCCACATACAACAACAACAAACCAGCGTGGAGGAGGCTATCGGAATGTTCCTGTTCTGCCTTGCCGGGACCTTAATTACGAGTACGAACGGCGGCGTTTAAAGACTATGCTTGAGTTCTGTACAGAGAAACAAAGAAGACGAAGGCTCCAGCGTAATATGATCTTAAGTAATATAATGGAAGAAGATAGAAGAGCAGAGCGCAGGAGACAAACAAAACGACGGGTAAGTTTAGCAAGCATAGCAATTAGCTGGTTGAAAACGTTATGTTATGAGTTAGCATAGCATACATAGGCGAATTGCAACAGACAGTGAATAAAATGTGTTGACACTGGGCGTGACTTATAAGTTGAACCAATCAACGTAGACCTAGGGAAAGGGAACTAAAAAAGTCCTCGCTCTAGACTAGGTACTGAAAGAGTTATAGGAACTACGGTCTGAGGAACTAAAAAATCCCCAACTTAGTCCGGTCGGAACACGCGAAAAAAAAGGTTATAGGAACGTTAGGTTCTAGGAACTGCAAAAGTCCCTCCGGTCGGAAAGCGGCTATTGATGGGCCTCTTAACCTTTACGCTGAGGAGAAAATCCAACGCAACTTTGAGGGGACCAAGCGAAACATGATTATGTATTTCTGCTCAGCTAGCATCACTGGACATCAACCACACGGCATACGCTACTAACTTTTCATTACTGTCAACTTTCTATGTATGATAGTTCTATCTAATAACATATTAGACAGGACTGTTAGACAGATCGTATACTAATGAACACGGAGAATGCGAGCATTATTTGTTTGCTCAGGCTCTGGCGTTTCTCAGCGTCGTCAAAATAAAGGTCCGCCGCGCAGTCAAAATAAAAGTCACAACAACAAGCGCGGCTTAAGTCACTTCAGAGTTCCTACTGGCGGACAGTGCGAATGCAACCAGAAAACGTTCCTAGGGGAACCATTAGTGCTCGGGGAACCATCCTGGTGGTTAGTTCCTAGAACTAAATTCCTAGAACTACCGGTGCGAAAGCCCCTTATCTTTGCTGTCTGGGCTAGGAACTATGAAAAGGTTCCTAACCCTAACCTTATATCCTACTAATACTCTAATGAGAGTTAGTTGACATGTAGTTGCAAAGTTAGTAGAATATCTAAAGTGGACCATCCAAATAAAGTGTAACCAAACGGTATGCTAAAATACTTGAATTCACGGCACATTTTAGATGATAAAAAAACTTGGTAAAACGACTAAAAATATGGTAGTTCAACTAGTCAAACCCTTTTAAAAGTTAACAACACTGCAAGCTACTAACTAAAGCCAGGTGCACACTGTACGATTTTGGCCACGATTTGGCCGTCTGAGACAAATTTAGCAAATCCTAAAAGATTCCTCTGATCCTAGGCTAAAATCCTTGATCGTTAGTTTGACATGTTCACCGACAGCCAAATAATGACCATTGAGATCAAATTTTACCTCCGACGAAATTCTGGCAGTGTCAGAAGATTTGACTCACAGTCTTGCAGTGTGACTTCTCCTACGACGACCGTCAAATTGTCTTTGTTTTTCAAGACAAGCCATGACCAAAATGAACATTAGAGATTTCTTTGTAGCTACCATTTCAATCCCGCGTGTAACTGTCACCGAACCTGTCATTGATTGATGTAAAACTCCGGACAAGTTTTCTTGCGTGCGTGATCTTGACTGTCGTACAGTCTGACATCAATGACAACTGAGATCTTACAGTGTGACATGGCTTACAGCGATGATCATGTTCGTACAATCTGACGAGGAACTATCGTAAAGGACTATAATAAATCGCACAGTGTGCACCCGGTTTAAAGTAGATAACTACACTGTTGAATTAAAGATAAACAGTGAAGATGCTATTATTTAATTTCAAAATCAGAACATTTATCTCAATGCTAAATTTATATTGTTTTGCATAAAAGCATGTAAATTAGGCTGACAACATTAAATTTAACTTAATTTTACAATAAAACTAGGAAAAACACAAATTTCTGGAAATGTGTCGAAACAATAGTGACAAACATCTTTATTTAAGTAAATAAGTGACTCAATTAACTTAAACGAATTGAGCTTCTGTCATAACAGTAGTTTAGATGCAAAATAAGACATTTATTCTAATAACCACTACAGTGCCCCTTGTGGCAACGCTGAAAATGCAGTACCTATGTTTGCATTATGCATTGCAGTCTGACAAAGTTTGGAATGCAACGATGCATGAAATGAGTTTGCGTTTTTCAAAGCATCTGTTATCAGGTTTTTGCATCGAGTAAGTCTAAAGCTTTGGGCACATTAATGTGATGAAAATTTCCAATTGGTATTTCCAACTAAAACTGATCTTAAATGTGGCTGTACTCTGTAACAGTTCAGTTGTGATGCATACTGAAAGAAATGCAGTCTGACTGCAGTATAATTGAAGAGAGGACATGCAGTGTTATCACTTTCCAGACATA
This sequence comes from Rhinichthys klamathensis goyatoka, assembly GCF_029890125.1. Classification (NCBI taxonomy): domain Eukaryota; kingdom Metazoa; phylum Chordata; class Actinopteri; order Cypriniformes; family Leuciscidae; genus Rhinichthys; species Rhinichthys klamathensis. The sequence goes on from NW_026606717.1 coordinate 8,446,452, forward strand.
GTGGTGCGCTGTGTGGGTAGATGATACTTTGGCTTCTCTCTTCACGGACTCAAGGCTGTCTGTGAAAGGCAGCTGATTCAGATCATGGCTGTGTATTTTCCCTTCTACTCGTCTTGTGAGTGGCATATATTAATAACAAAGGCGGCTCCTTGCCTGGCTCTTGACCCTTGACATTACAGGAGTGCAAACATGTCCACATCCCAGCTCTGATAAGATCCAGGCCACAACATTCTCAAAGTTCAAAGTTTAGCATTTTCGACAGCTGGTAAGAACCGGGTTTTTTTTGTTTGTTGATTTTTCATTTTGAAATAACTCCTTTTTTTTGGTCAATATAATCAATTATCAAATAAAATAAAAATGGTATACATTGGGTGCACAAAAGTTTTTCCCATCAATTATATTGATTAATTGATGGGGAAAACATCTTTGCACCCAATGTATAACATTTACGTATTTTATTTTGCATTTACAATATATATACATACAGTAGAGACTGTAGATTAATTGCTGATCCATTGATTATCAAAATAGTTGTTAGCTGCTACTCTGTGCAGTTATTATGAACGTGCAGACTGTTATTTGCAGCAGAACATTTTGAGAATGAATGAGAACTCTTTTGTAGGAGTTTGTTTTCATAACCTCAGCAAATTTTATTCCATATTTAAACTCTAATGGAAATGAAACATGAAAATTTTTTTTTTGCGATTTTGCTGCGTTGGTTGTGGTTTGACTGTGCTTTCAGCTAATGATTCTTTAATGGTGGTGAACTGTTGATATACCAATTTGTGGTGTCGACAAGTTGTGTCAGAACTGCGACAAGCGGTGACTATAGAGGTGAGAACGTTTGGCATCTCTTATGATTGTTTTGGCAAAATTTAAATCGTGCACGGACACATTTTGCTTGCACACAAGAATGTGGAACAAAGAAATATGGTCATATGAAACCACCATATTGTTTCTCAGGAGTTTTAACTTCTGCACTGAAAGACATTAATGGCCATACAATTCCATAAAGGGAAAATCTTTTTTTTTTTCTGGACAGATCACCAAATTTTGTTCAGACAATGTTTATGAAAGGCCTAAGACGAGATGACCGATTCGTTTTAGATGGACTTGCTTGTGGGGCTGAACATCTGGCAGTTCCTTCTTGCACTAGATTAACTACATCATTGAGAAACTGGTTACAGTGATTAGGATGATTATGATGACATGGCACTTTTACATCTGGACAGAACGATAGACAGAGCCAAGAGATCACAGTTGGATGATAACAACTCTGCTAATGTGTTTTGGATGTACCGATAAACTAAACTATTAATAGTCTGCTGGTGATACATTTGCTGAAGAGGTTCAACGTAACATGCAAGCTCCAAAAGGTCTTTTAGACCTGTTTCATTGCATTAACAAAGATTTGTTTGAAGATTCATCCAAAATTTCATTAGACAAAAATGAGCTTTCAGATAGCGAGATCCCACTGGGTTCTGACCTGATGGAACTTCCCATCAGGAAACTCTTCTGCTAAAATAAGTTTCCCAGTTTCCCTCCGGTAACAGCTACTGACTTCCCCACATCAAAAAGCTCTTTGTCTTTTGGCATTGGTCTGTCCATTCATTTCAGTTTTGTTAGTTGATCTAATTTTAGCTGTGAACAGAAGACCAAAATGTAGTGGTCACTAATGGCTGTGAATATTTGTGATAGTTCACTCTGTTTAATCTTTAATTATTCAACTAAACCAGATGACAGGTCATGGATCTTGGAAATAAGTAACTTATTGTTCAAACATTTCCCTCAGCCCTGTTAAGACAATTTTCCGAAGTAGTTTACTTCCCTAAGTAGGTCTGAGTGAATGTACAGATTTTTGAGTCCATTCTCATATTTTACAGTCAAACATGAACAAGTGTTGGGAATTAACTTGAAAGATTTAAAACTGCCTTGTGTTCAGGACAATTTAAGTGCTTCATTGGCAGCACTTCTTAGAAGCAGACTAGTGAAATGGCATAAGATTGTCTAGGGTGCTTTAAAGTGGTATTAAAAAAAACATTGTCTCCATTCAAACGGACATGGGCACAATTTGCTTAGATTATATAACCGATTTAGCTGTTTTTGGGTCACCTAAGTTTGGTCAATTGAAAATTTAATCTTTTTTTTTTACTCTATGAAAATATACTCCCAGTGATAGCATTGAAAAAGCACACTTAGCACTTAGCACACCCTCTTTTTTACGTTGCTCTCTGGAAAACTTTGTTCTGATTGGTCAATCAAAGAATTCTGAGGTAAAATGTGTTTGTATAATGGCCCCAAATTGTATAATTTACTATTGCTTCAGGAATCTCTTTTCATACATAGCTGCTAATGCTAGTTTTATGTCAATCTTGTATCATTCTACGCCAACTTCTTATACTTTACAGTTAAATAAAAGTCAGAACTATACTTAATTTTCATATAGTTATTTATTTTTTTCATATTTTATTTGACTTGCAGTGGGATAATGTACAGTCGGTGGGTTGTAATAGCAAAATAAGCACATTCAGGACCCCCATTCCACATATTTTGCAATAATGACTGGCTGGTCATACATGATCACCCACTGACTGAATCTCTTGAAGGTGTTGATTAGTGTTTGAACTCTATATAATTACACTCTCTGATAAAAATAGACCTTGTGCGTCACTGTTTTTCCATTAAAAAATGATTTAAAGGACTTGTCTTATGCTTTATAATAACTGTTGTAGTAAATTGTCAAGCTACATTACTAAATTGATTCTATAGGTTTACTTGTTGCACCTTTAAGTGGACATCATTGCATTACTGAGATTGGATCTATTTTTAGAGTTGTTCTTCATTGAAGGTCATTTATCTCGCTACAGGCTCTCAATGGGGCTCTCAATAACCATCTGCACCAGTTAAAGCTTTAAGATCATCTTTCCTCGCTGAAAATGTCAAATTGCTGTGACGTTTCTGGAAATTAGATTCCGATCGAGGGGGAACTTTTGTGGTCTGAGTTTGAATTTGAATTGTTCCATGTAGAGCACCAGCATGACATTTTTTTATTTCAGAAATCTTTAACTCAATTGTCACTGATCATCAGCGATGAAGATATGAACAATTATTTTGAGTGTATTTATTTTCTTTGAATTTATTTTCAGTGACATTTTCAGTTTTCCTCCCTGGATTCTATTCTAGAATATCTTATTTTAAGCCAACAGTGATAACAGTTGAAATATGTGCTGAAAAATGTGCTCTAATCCTTTTTGAAAATGTATATTTATGTCTCTGACAGGGACTAGGCTTATGTTAGTGGATGAGGCTCGGGGATTTATGGGAAATGATTTGCTAAGTGTGGGTGTCAGTTGAAAGCTCAGAACTATCTGAGACTGGGAAGGAGAGGTGAGGTTTGAATCTGAATGAATCGTGAAGAGCCTTTTATATTTGAAGACGTTTCCTATGGCGTTCATAGTGCAAATGAGGGACAAATTTGGTCAAGTCAAATCTCCTTCATTTATATTGCTTTTACAATACAGATGTTTCAAAGGAGCTTTACAGTGATAATAGGAAAGTAATGGAACAGAGATTGTTTTGGCTGTATACAGCAGATCTAGAAGAAATACATTGTCCAGTTTAAGTCAGTTTGTGATTGATTCATTTCCGTTGTAAAAATCATTAGTTATTAACTTCGATGTTAAAGGAGAACTCCGGCGCAAAATGAACCTTTGGTCTAATAAAACATTGGTACCTAGTCAACCGTTCTCTGAGATTTGTTTTCATGATAATCGAATGTAAAGAGTTTTATCTCTAAAAACTGTTTAGCGTATAACGCTAGTAATGGGGGCATCTATTAAGTCAAAATAAATCGTTAGTTTACCACTAACAAGGCTCAAAATAGCCACACACGAACACAGTAACATAATGAGGGTCCCTACATGCAAAACGAAGCATTGAGAACTTTGTAAGTGTACAGACCGTTTATTAAGAAGATAAAGATAAAGACAGTCCACTTCGTGTATACAGACAGGAGCCATCTTTGGAAAACAGCCTCGACTAATCAAACCACGAACGCCATTCGTACAGTTCAGAAGTTCACTGAACTTCATACAGTTCAGCTCACTTAGCACGTCTTTCGTGGTTTGATTAGTCGAGACTGTTTTCCAAAGATGGCTCCTGTCTGTATACACGAAGTGGACTGTCTTCATAAAATATCTTCTTATTAAACGGTCTGTACACTTACAAAGTTCTCAATGCTTCGTTTTGCATGTAGGGACCCTCATTATGTCACTGTGTTCGTGTGGGGCTATTTTGAATCTTGTTAGTGGTATAAACTAGCGATTTATTTTTACTTAATAGATGCCCCCATTACTAGCGTTATACGCTAAACAGTTTTTAGAGATAAAACTCTTTACATTCGATTATCATGAAAACAAATCTCAGAGAACGGTTGACTATGTAACAATGTTTTATTAGACCAAAGGTTCATTTTGCGCCGGAGTTCTCCTTTAACACGTCTCACGTCTACGCTTACACAACACCATTTTCAACTGAAAATAGAAAACTTTTAATGCGTTTTGGCTGTTCATTTACACGACAACAGCATTTTGGTGGCCTGAGAATGCAAACTTTGAAATAGAAGCGATACCATAATAGAAGTGCAAGTTTTTGAAAACGATACCGTTATCATCTCTGTGTAAACTTCAAAAACGTGAATCTGTGAAACCGGTGACTCACTTAGGGTCACTTAATCTATAAATAAACATTTGGTCTTCATACATTTCATGTTTCTAAAGTCACTGGCAGTGGCTCAATCTTTTATCCTAAAATTTAGAAGTGATTCATGATTTCTGCGTGAAAATATTTGTACTCGCATTTTACACACAGAAATACATGTGTATGCACAGTTAGTGAATGAGACGCATTGCCGCATTGCTATTTACACATGCACAGATTTCTAATTTAAAGTGGAGTCGGATATGTTGATGTGAACAGCTCAGTGCACTGCAGAGTTAGAGGTGGAGGTTGGCGTCGCAGTGAGCACTGAGTGCCCCTGTGAAGACCATCTGGCTGTGTGCTTAGCCTCGCTCTCATCCACAATAACATTCGCTAAGATTAATTCTGAATCCTGCAACAAGAGAAGTTTGCTCGCCTGTCAACTGATTTAGGGGGATTTAAGGAAGAGGAAGATGTACTCCGAATGACCAAACTAGCAGTTCTAGCTATTTAAGCTCATCACCACAGTGGCCAGTGGTTGTAAGTCTGTTAAAGGCTGGCCCACACTAAAAGATTTACAAAAAATCTTATCAGATTTTTAAAATGTGAGAAACCACAAACATGACAATAATTAGATTTAACGGTTTTGTTCCTATAGTGCTTGGAGAGCCGCAATGTGACCCAAGACAGCACACCACACACTAACAGATTCCATTCTCAAACAACCAGAGTCCCAACTGTGAACATGGGGAAATCTCGCAAAATCTCTCGCGGCCAAACGTGACTTTAGAGTAAACCAACATGGTGGACGACGGGCCAAAAGAAATTGGTTATAATAGTGTTTGGACTGCTTTGTACAGAAAATTTGTGGGGGGAAAAGAAAAAGGTTTGGATGAAGTCGTGTTATGCTTCCGTCAGTAAGTTTTTGGATTTTGGATCGTAAATATTCAACATCTTGGATATTTACGATTTATTTAATGTTTATTTGACAGGGACAAATGCATAAAACATTGCTTTATAAAGAATACAAAGTAGATGCCATCCATACAGGTTTCTAGCCATGACTAATTTGCAACCCCTGTCCCTGGTTAGGCTTATACAATTAAAACAGAAATTACAGAGTATTGAGTTTAAAATGTAAGCTATTAAAATACATACAATAAATACATCCCATACATGAGATAAGATAAAGGCTTAGGTAGATGTAGAAATCACTATAAAACAGAGTCTAGACACATTTAACAATACAAGAACACACAAGTGTGCATATGTCTGTGCGTGCTAACATATGCAACACAATGTTTGTATGCATTGGGTTGTATCCTGTACAGTCAGTGTTCACAGAGTTGTTTCAGTTTCAGCCATTGCTTTAAATTTGAGGTCTGTGCGGCTCCCACGTTATTCAAATCTGAAAATCTGATATGATAATCATAACCATCAAGATAATCGGGACCTAGGATTGTGGGATGGGGGGGTTTAAAGTTATATTTCCTCATTGATAGTTTGTTGATAGCATTTGTCTGCACACGCTAACTGTGAATTTTCATATCAGCCAGGAAAATGGTTGAATTGTGTAGTGATGCACCAAAATGATTTTTTAACCAAAACACTGAAACCGGAAATAAAGTTTCAGTAATTAAACTTCACATATATACATCATTTTAATTTTCAGCTTGATGGTGTCCTTGCATTTAGCTTAGCTTAAGGTTTGGTTAAATGGATACCCTTGTGAAAAAGAAGTACACTTTAGCTTACTCTTAAAAAGAGTACTTATTATAGAAATAATATACTTTAAATTACGTGCAATTATACCCATTTAAGTAGGATGCACATCTTTATATGTAATTTCATAATTACTTCTACAGTCTTTGATATATGGTTAAAACCTACTGCCGAATGTAACGACAAGCATTTATGATAAACTAAAATATAGTTTATTAGTAATATAATAATTTCTTTTGAAACTTTTGTCATGTATTTATTTTATTTGCAATTACACATTATGATGAAGTTGCAATTTAGTAAAATTAAAATATATTATATAACAAACTACTTTACATGTGCGTTATGTTAATCAACATCAAAATAAGTGTGCTTTAATGCATGACAAAAGGTTATAATGATTTAAATGTACTTAAAACTTAAGTGTACTTAAGTGTTTTAAGAAACACGGTCATTATTTAAAGTGTAATATCTTTAAATACACTGAAGTGGCCTTTTTTCATTAATATGATATTATCTGTAAGTTTTTTTAATATCAGTGTTTCCCATACATTGATTTATCTGTGGCAACCCGCCACAATATCAACATTGACCACCACAAATAGATTTCAGTGCTTCCATTTCATAGACTGTCGCGGCCGGAATATATATTTTAACTTCTCATAATAACATAAAAGTCCTTTAATGTCGTGTTTTGCGCACTTCGCTCACGCAATCACCGCGTCTCAGTTCAAAGTGAATGAATGTAGTGAACTCATCTGTTCATGTGCTGCATTTAGCGTGCATTTGGAAACGCAGTTACACATTATTTTCACATTTACATAGCTAGTTGATGATTACAGCATTTCACTAGATTTGTAATGAGACGAGTTTGTAAACTTGTTTTCCACCAAAATAAAAGCTCGACTGCTTATTCCGTCAATATAAAAGCTCGACTGCTTATTCCGTCAAAATAAAAGCTCATGGGTTGATCTCTTGCATGTATAGAAATTAGGACAAAACTATTATAGGAATAATATTATATTATTATTATTATTAGTAGTAGTAGTAGTAGTAGTATTATGTAGTGTAATGTAGACTGAGACATTATATCACAACTAAAAAGAAGTTTGCACTGATTTTGTTCAATTTGCACACTGAATATGGGTTGGAGTTCTTCATTTTGAACTCTCAAAGTGTACCAGATTGATGAATTTAACTTTAAAACTGTATAACATTTTCTTCCGGGGCCATGCCCCTGGACCAGTGACCGAGGTCCACCCACCACAGATTATTAGGAGATTAAAAAATCCTGTGGGAAACGCTATAATATACGTTTAGAATTTGAAGTAAACAAAGTGCACATTTCATACAATTATGCACACTTCTTTTTCACAAGGGAGCCATTAACATTATTCAAAGTCATATGGCTCCAGTCCCTATCTTTTGATGATTTAACTCAGTAAATCAAGGTCTTGGACTTGCTCACCATGTCGGGAGGGCACAATTTGTCTAAAGGGCACGTTTTGGCAGGCCGGGTGGGTATTCAAACAAGCAGGCGGCCAGACAGGCTCCCAGCCTGGAGGGACAAGATAACAACCATAACATTGGAATCAGTACATCAGTATATTTAGACCAATGGCAGTCAGCTGGTCGGTTTTGGACACTCACACTACCTGTTGGCTCCGACAGGCTCTGTACCTGCCATTGAAAGAAGTCCAAATCCCTCAACACTGTAATCTGTATCAATCCCAGAGAATTAAGGACACAGATTTACACAAGTCCCCACATATGCAGGAATGACACAGTTTAAAGAAAAACACACAAAATGCATACGAGTAATTTTACCATTTAGGTCAGGTTCTTTGGAGCTTCCGGGGGAATTAGCCTAGTCCTTATTAACATTTAGATGCTAGAGAACCCTTTTTATGTCATTTCACCCAAATTATAATCAAATGGGTTCAGATCAGGCAGGGTTTAAAAAAAAAAAAAATTAATTCCAGGATCGTTTAACCACATGGCTGTACCTCAAGTGATTTGCTAGTTTAGGTCTTTTTGATTTAAAATTTGAGAGGAATAGGAGATATTCTGTGACAGGGGATTAGGGAATTGGGGCCAGATTTATTTCCCCACACACACAGAGCGGCAGGACAAATGCTGAATCGCATTCAGAAAGCCTCAGCTGAAGCTATTGATCAAGTGAGCTGCAACCTACTTGAGCCGATCAGAAGTTAAATGTCACAGAGACATGACTATGCATGAATGAGTATTCATATAGAGTATTCAATAGATCTTTTGATGATTTAACTCAGTAAATCAAGGTAGTTGATAAAAGGTAGTATTTAAAAACTCATAAAAATGGTGAAATGCTTTCCGTGTGGTATTAGTGTAATATTGGATGGCTATTGGTTGGAAAAGGCTCTCAGCCAATCAGATTTGAGATCCAGAACTAAGTGTAGTATAAATTATAATAAATCTCAAATAAAAGTTTATTTGTCCAGAAAGTTTGCGATTGTGAGGAATTTGTAGATGGCCGCAAGATAGCACTGAAAATACACGATGAACATGTAAGTTAAAAGAATACCAAACATTGATATGATTGAGTAGTTGTTTTTATTGCGCTGTGTGATATATATAATTAATTACACTATTCAATTCTAAATTGAGCCCTAGACCAAATAAATAGCATTTCAATATACGTAATACACACTGTTCAAGGTTGTGGTCAGTAAGATTTGGTAATGTTTTTGAAAGACGTTTCTTATGCTCATTTATTGAATCAAAAATACAATAAAATTGTGAAACATTATCAAAATGTTAAACGCCTGTTTCCTCGTTTATTAATACATTATAAAATGTAATTTATTCCTATGATGGCACAGCTTCTTATTATTATCAATTTATGGGAGAAAACAGTTGTGCTGCTCAATTTGATAAATTGAAAGTTCAAAAGAACAGCATAATTAGAAATAGAAATCTTGTAACATTATAAATGTCTTTACTGTTACTTTTGTTCAATTTAATGTTTCCCTGCTGCTGAATAAAAGTATTAATTTCTATTTAAAATTAATAAAAAAAAACATACTTTTGTATGCCTATGGCTGAAAGTTGCTAGTAATATTGTTTTAGTGTCATCATTATCACAGTCCCAGTATTCTCCGGTTATTTACAGCTAAGTGAGACAACAGATCGACAGTTATGGTGCAGGCTGCATCAATAAAATACACACAATTGATTCTTTAAAGCAGTGTCTCAGAAGCAATAGTGTTTCTGCAGCTGGAGATTGATTGTCTTTGTGTTTCTATTCCTGTGGACGTTGTCCTTCCTGCTGATTATGAAGGCATTTTACAAAGTTCGAAAAAATGGATGTTAAGCTAAGAGATTTGGAAGCTAAGAGGAAGATTTAGGAGGGGAAGACTGAGAGAGTATAATGTGTGGATATAAGAATGATTGTAGATCTTAGCGTTTTGCTGAGGTAAGCACACTGCTCAAACTGATGGGGCAGAGGGGGCATGAGGGGGATTGATGGGTACCGGTTTAATGCCAGGCCATAGAGACACCGCTCTGATCTGTTCTTTCTGGCCGGATATAAAAACCGACTACACCCAGACGGTATATCCAAATCTACCCCGCCTAATTCATCACTGTTTGTTCTGTCTCTTGTACCGGGTACAACTTAAACCTCATCGGATCACCCACCCAGTGTCCAGTCAATGGCTGATTCTTTTGCACAGACTTTTGGTGGCAATGCTAAAGGCCTTTAGCTGGGGGATGAAACTGCACCAGGCCACGTCATTCCTGGCAAGGGATCTCTTTTCTGCTCTGGTGGGGGCAACCGGATTGCCGCAGTGGAATTTTAATACCCTGCAGGCATCAATCAGTCGGAGAGGAGCTCGGTACATTCCACCTATGTTTGCCGTTTCCTGTCGCCCTTCTTGGTCATGTTACAAATTGGTGTGTGGCAAAGAATGCCAATTGGACTTGTGTTAGAAATGGCCAAGAACATATCAGACGTTGACCACAGCCATAAATGTACACAATGTGTTTTTTTTTCTAAGGTTGCAGCCAAAGTTGAATTATTTTTGGTTGCATATATAACAGACAGAGTTTCACTTTTGCAAACCCTTGCTGGTTTTCTGTACATCCTTGGGACGAAACATGCCCATTTAAACCAAATTGATTTAAAGCATTCTCTGACGCAGAATAAGAGTAAGGAATATTGACAAATAAGACTGTCCATAATAAAGAAAAGGAAACATCTTTCAAAAATTTAGTACGTACCGAGTTTTTTTGTGTATTGTTTACATTACCGTAAAACTTCAAATAATAGCCGAATAGACGCCTGTCTCTTTTACACGCCTGGTGTGGCTGCAGGTTTGGGTAAATAAAGGCTGGTCTCAAATAGAGGCCTGGTCTGTTTTTTAGTTTCGGGTTGTATTTAAAGCTCCAGTCCGTAACTTTTTTAAGTTAAAAATAATCCAAAATAATTATATTAAAAAAAACTTATTCTGCCAGTGGTCAAAACTATCTGCTTGCCATAGCTAGATTCAAAACGGTTAGCTTGTAATAATGATTTTAATTCCAGTGGTACTGGTGGGTTTCCGCGGGAAATTCGAGCATGTCTTTGCGTCATTACGTCACACCCGTACACATAAAGAAGGAGTTTCGGCTAGCCGGCTATACTGCGCGTGACGAGATGTTTAGATGTATAGGCTTTTCTCGCAGCACTTTACATAATTAAACTTATGGCATCCGGAAAGATCCAAACAACAATCATCAGTGTCAACTGGAGATTCAGCAGTTATAAAACCCAAAAGACTTCGTACTTCGGATTTAAGGTGGCTAGAGAAAGAGAAAGAAACCGTCTCATGCGAACACAAGGATTTAAACATCGGCGGGGCTTTTGAAAAGTGCGTGAACTCCGTGTTTTGAAGGGGTTCGAAACGGAAGAAGAGACGGCCTTTTTCTGCTGAACAAGTAAGACATTTCAATAGTTCAATCATGTAACAGTACGTTTTCTTAATTCACACAGTTATGGAGTTTCCTTTGTTGTGCCTTTCTCGTTTTGCTATTATGGAGAATATGAATTCTGAACTACACAGGTAACCATAAAACACGTTAAATTTAACATTAGTCACGCAATGCTGATGTTGTGAACATGAACAATTTGAGAACAAAGTAGGCTATAATTTGCACGGTTGCTGTAAATCGCGTTGATTAAATCTAACGAAGCTTATCATGTCGAATGCTTTTTCCCCCTTAGTTGGTCAGAACAAAAATGGATTTTACTTACTTGTTCAGAAGACATTTTCTTATGAAAATTCTTATGTTGGTCAAACTTTCAAAAAGTGAATCTGTGATTCTGTATGACAGTATCCACACAGCGCGGTGACTGACAGCAGCACTCGCCTCAAAGCACTGTGTTCATCCGCGCTGTTTCATGCCGATTTACAACCCACGTAAAGGTAATAATTCCGCGAATCACTGCAGTTACAGATTTCGAACAGAGAGATGGCGACAAAGAGGAAAAGATACGGACTGCAGCTTTAATCTTCTAAAACCCGTCAGATCGTCTGCTTTTTGGCGGCCGCCAATTCAAATGTTTGTCCCGCCAAAGCCTTTTTTGATCGGTGAGTGATGTAGACTAGAATGACTGCTGCGCATTAAAACGAGCTTTCTCTGCACGAGCAGAGAAAGCGCTCCGGCCGCGCGCGCGCACTCTCACGTCTTCAAACACGAGCGCTTTCTTGGTCTCTCTCCCTCGCGCATATTAATAAAAATCAATTGACACGATAGTAAAAGGTCGGAAGTTTCACATGGAGCATTTGGACATTTTTAGAGACTCTAGGGCTACACTCAATGAACAACATCTCAAAACTAAATTATAAAGGCCTGTCTCATATAGACGCCTGTCTCAAATACAAGCCGGTGCAGTTCGACGATTTGGGAAAATAAAAGCCCGGGCTACTATTTGAAGTTTTACGGTAAATAACTAAAAAATGTCTTGTGGTGTAAGTATTTATTTTCTAAACACCATGAATACATGTCAGAGTACACATCTTTATTATTTATTGGAAAAAAGTTTTGGGGGAGTCGCACCACATGACATTTTACAACATGTCCTTGTCATAAAAAGGTAACAAGTTCTGTAATATTTCTTATCAATAGCTTTAAAATCTTTCTTCTTGAGAGAGCAATTTTTTGATGACGAGCCATTCATTCCTCTGTCCTGCAGAGCCAGAAACCGAGCCAGAGTTAGATCTGCACAAAATAGATAGGTACTTTGTGTCAGTTTTCAATGGGATAACAGAAGGAGACAGGTTTTTCAAAAATGTGAGTGCTAACCTTCCTTTTGGTGACACAATGAGTCAGCGTAAGGTTATGTAAGTCAGGACTTCCTCGTTCCTTAATTACTAATTCTTTTGTTCACGTTTTTCAATCCCTTTACCAAAGCCAGCTGTTTTTTTAGGAATTGTTTGAACAAGAAAAGGTCTGCCAATGTCAATGCCTTTCCTTGTCCGAGAATAAAAACGCCACAGTGGATATCTTGCCTTCATTCCGAGAGTCAAGATCCGTGATTGATGCGGCTACAGGAGTCTAGATAACTGTCCCCGCTAAATTTAGCCATGAAACGACTGGGACTGTAATTGAAAACGTAAGAGGGATGTTGCACTTTTTAAAAAAATCACGATCCAATCTCTGATCACCCTTCGAGATTAAAGTGTACCTAATGATAAAAATAACCAAGGATTGACCCGGACATGTCCTGTACTTTAAAACAGTTTTTCTTTGCCCAGATTCTAATGTCCTCCCGACAAGCAAACCCATATTTTATATAATCTTGGTGATATTTTTGTTGCATGTTTTTGTCCATGCCTTTCCCCCCCTCTGAAGTCAAAGTCATTTAGAGACACAGCAAACCAACAAAGAGCCGAAGCAAATTGCTGATTGATGTACCCAAACCCATGTGTGGTTCCCATAACAAATCCTACTTGTGATGAGAAACCTCACAAATAATCCAGTCCTGAAATGTTAGGATGTTTAATTTTAACCCAGTTTTTGGACCTACAGGGCCTGAGATTAGTTGTCAAGTCCATCCAGATCCATTTCCCCTCGAGAAGGGTCTGGAAGCTTCTGTGGGTGTTTTGCGTGGATAACAGGATTTGCCCCAGTTTCACAAGAATGGCATCAGCGCTGGCCTGTGATCACAGCACAGTGTTGGACAGAATGGAGTGTGAATCTCTCCAACTCCTAGTGACGGCACTGGTGACATATTTCTGAGATTGCAGTGCCCCAGAAACACATGAACTTCACGGTACTGCAGTTGAGCTAAAATAAGGGTTAATGGTTGTGCTCAACAGGGGCTTTTATTGGGGTATTTCATAGTCATGCAACAACTTCTTTGATTAAGATTGAAACCAAAACTTCTGGACTCAAACCAACTCAAACGGAAAAATGATTTCCCTTCTTTGCAATAACTAACCGTTATTTTTAGAAGAATCCTAAGAAACCCTGAACAATAATAGTAGAAATCCTTGCCAACACCAGACACTACTGTATATTATCTAGTATTATGATACAGTTCCACCCTTCTTGGATCAATTAAGTAGGCTATCAAGTACAAATCATCAGATCTTCAAAATAGACAACTCATCTTGATCTGAAGCTCTGAGGATTTTGAATTCAATTTTAGGGCAGCACACGTACTGTAAGCAAAGGGGTTTTCCACAAAGCCTTGATGTATAGTCTTGGTTGGCAGACGTACAAAGAGTATGTCCTGTTTTCCCACCTGTTTCTCCCTCTCTCCCATTCACCATCTCTGCTTGTCTCTCTTTCTGTTTCACAGATATGACACATTTATTTTCATTTTCACTCTTTTTCTGTGCTTTTCCAGGCCCAGCACTTGCTCACAGCTATGCTTTTTTTTGTTAATGTATACCACGTATACATGGTCCTGTCATTCGGGACAGGAGTCGGGAAGAAATGTCACTCACAGATTACCCGTGCACCACTCGACTCGAAGGCAGTGTCATAGCTAATTTGACTTTCAGTTGTTACAGGCATAATTCACCCTAACCTCGGTGTATCTCAATGTCGTGTTCGTTTTCCTTGTGGTTAATGGTCAGAGAGTTTTCCAAGGGTTATGCAAGCACATGACACAGCAACGCAACAGACCGTAGTCAGTTCAGATGCTATATGTTATGTGACGCTGTATGTTATGTGAGGGATGATAGTACAGTTTGATCAAAATGTCATATTATCTAAAAAGGGAAACTTCCCACGCACAGAAACGAAGCTCTGTCATCATTTACTCCCCCTCATGTCATTCCCTGTGAAAAAAGAAGTGCACTTAATTGTATTGAATGTGCCCTTGTAGTGTACAGTACTTCAATAGGGTTTTTCCATTGGCTTTTGGAGTTTATAAATAAGCTCTGTGACAAACACATGTTACATGTAGTTACTGTAGTAATAACTATATATTATACATAATTACATGCAACTAACCATAAACCAATCCCTAACCCTAAGTACATGTAGTTAATCAGTACCGCTGCTAGCCATTTTGGTGCCCTAAGCATAATTCCTTTATGATGCCCCATTGTACTTTCACGATTGGTTGCTGATAAAAAAGGAAATGACCACATTTGGATCCGACAACATTGTACAGGAGAGAGAGCTTTCCAACGGTAGGCTATATGTGATGACGGTGCAGACAGCGATCCTGGAGCGTAGATTTAGAACGCCAACTGTTGTTGAATTTATGAGAAATCTACGGACGCAAATAGTCAAAGTGTAGTAAAATAAAGACCTAAATGTGTATTTTGGACTTTTTTTCATCACAAGTCTGAAAGAAGACATGTTATTGAAGACAAATAGCCCAACATCCCCAAATTGACCAGTGAAAAAAACCCTGATGTTTTTGCCTGCCGTGTCTCCCCTTAAGATGAGAAAATGATGACAGAATTGTCATTTTAGTGTGCCATCTCTTTAACAGCCATTGAAGAACAATGCAGTGTAGCATAAAAAATTGTATAGTTGGCAAAGTGACGCTGTGGTTTAGCATTGACTTCAGTCTTGACTTTATTAGTGCACTCGATGATATATACTTACAGTGCTCTAATCTTGGCAAAACTCTCTCTCTTAATCCATTTCAAAGTTCATGGAAGCTTTGCACGCTTCCAGAATTAGCAAGAGGTCCTTAGGAAGCACGGTGGCAATTTTTGGGACAAAACTCCCACTCCTAGGCTTATAGTGTGCTGGTGACCAAGAAACAAATCTGTGTCAAGCCCTAGTAGAAGCAGTCTGCTGACTCACATACTAGCATCTCCTCCCTGAGAAACAATCATCCTCGGCTCTTTATTAAGACTGATCCCTTATATATTCAGAAGAAAGACTGTTTTCACCAATGTAATCCATATGCATTGCATCCTGTTTTTCCTAATAGCTGGGTAGTACACATGGGCTGTAACCACAAGCCAAGTCATCTGTGGCTTCAACATGTTGTTTTCTCCCTCTGACAGATGGCTAGTCAATATTCAGTGTGAAATGGTGTACAAATCGTGTTTGTTTGCCATTTGGGCTGTGCAGTTTCAATTGCTGACGCTGGTGAAATCCATAGAGGACCAGTGGATATACTATTACTCAATGTCTACTACAGATCTTCCTCCATTTTGAGTTTCACTTTTGTAGCTTTTTATTTTTTCTTGAAAACCACTTGCTGGAAAAGATTGATTGCACCAGAATTTTCTGTATCGGCACTGTACCTTTAAGACTTTTTCAAGGTAAATTAGCTTTTTTTTTGGTTGGCTAACCTCTGAAAAGTTCACATTGTCACATTGTTCACATCACTTACTGAATAGGCTCTGATATGCTTTAAAATGTTGATATTACAGTATGTCTACAGCATCCCTTGTGAAGTAAAAGACTACTTTTTATGAAAACAATATACTTGATTGCATGTTAATTTTAATTAAATAATTTATCATAGTTTCAATTTATATTAAATGCTATTAGCTGAATTGTAGTGACTTTGATTTTTTTACCCACTTAAGTAGGACTTAAGTGCATATTTAGTACATGTATGTCATTTCATAATTACTTCTGTTCTTTTTGAAATATGGTTAAAGTGTATTGCTGAATGTACTGACAAGCATTTATAGTTAACTAAAATATACTTTATTGACACTCATAAATAAAAGGTCCTAAATTAAATCTGTTCATTATATAAACCCCTCATATGGATTGGTTTTACGATCTCTTTATGAACTTTTTGAAGCGTCAAAGTGGTAGTTGTACTGTCAATGGAGGGACAGAAAAAAGCTCTCAGATTTCATCAACAAGATCTTCATTTGTGTTTCAAAGATGAACGAAAGTCTTATGGGTTTGGAAGGACTCGAGGGTTAGTAATTACTGAAAGAATTTTCATCTAACTAACCCTAAAACTAACCCCTAAAGGATTTGTCTTGGCTATTTCCTATCATCTTCTAAGGGAAATACCAAATTGGGTGAGAAACTGATAGCTTTTTCTGCCACCCACGGTCTTGTGTTTAGAGATGAATCATGTTTTTTGCGATCCTGTCTGAATTTTAATCATATTATCATGGTCACAAGGGGGTAGATATGATTCAGTCAATAACTGTAAGAAAAAAACAGACCTCCAGCACTCAAAGAGCTGCCACTTCGAGAGCTATTTGTGTTGTACAAAAAGCTGAACAATTTGCTCAATCGTTCATTGAAATTTGCACGCTCGGATTTTACGAGGCCCTTAATTTGTGGGCAACACAACACCAAAGCAACACGGCTGTATAGCCAGCCAATCTAAGAGTTTTATGACGTGTGACTTAATCAAACCTCCTGTGGGTATTGTTCCCTTTTTCACTGAGGTGTTTGTAAAACGTTAATAGACAGATGTGCTCAGAGCTGGATTTATAGTTCGAGTCGGGATGGTAGAAGGGTGAGTGGGTTGACTGAAGCATCAGGCTATTCTGGATCATTCTTTGTTGTTCCTGTTGTCTTACTCACTGCTGCATCTGCCAGTTCCACCTCTTTGTTTCCCAGTGACGTTTCTTTTGTGTGTTTCTGTTTCATTGATGAAGTGGAAATGACCCCTGCTGATGTGGTATCAGCCCACTCACTAGTGGACATCTGGACAGTCCCGGCTGCACTGTCCACACAGATGGTCCTTTCAGAGCGACTAGTGAAAAGATCGCAGGCCAGCGAATGCAATGACATTTGAGAGGCTGATGAAAGCTCAACTCTTGCCATTGATCCCGCGTAATTTACACTCCAGAAAGGTTTTTTAGGACCAGTAGTATTTTTGTATTGTTTCCCAGTTGAAATATTCAAGCATCTTTAAAACACAATATATTTACTTGAGAAGAAAAATGAAAGATACAAATTCAATATTTTGAAGTAAACCTTACTAACGTTTATTAGATTTACATTCAGTTTGATGTAATTTAAGCTAAAATTACTTAAATTTTTTAAGTTCAGTCAACTTGGATGTTTAAGGCAGGTACTTTTTTTTTTCTCTACGTAGTGTATGAAAAGAAATAGTCTCTCTTGCTATGCGGTAAATTATACTGGGCAGTTTTTTTGAATGATTTCATTTAAATTCGTTTTTTTTTTTTTTTTTTACAATTTTATTAAAAGAACCAGTTTATAAGAGTCATTTGTTTCTGGAATCAGGCTACTACACTGGTCATGGCTTTTTTGATTCTTTAAAAAGAACTGGACAACACTGGTAACCATTGTTGTGTAAGTTATTCTACAAAGTAATGAATTACTAGCTACTAATTACACCTTCAACAGTGTTATTAGATTACTGTACTAAATACTCAATGTAAAAAGTATTGGATTACTTGTTACTATTTACTTAATTATTCAACTTTGACCAGCTTGACCTTGACATGAAATTCTTTCAAATAAATAATATAAAATTGCATGAATTATTCTTGAACTGACCAAAGTATTTAAAGGGAGAAGGTTAAATTAAAAACATAGTATAAAATCATTTTGATGTTAAATCTATATAGAATTGGTTTAGTTTATACAGTATTTAAATTACAGTAATTAATTATTAGTAATACAAATATGTATTCCAAATACATTTTTGGTATATTTATTTATTTGTATGTATATTTATCATTACACTTGGGTGAGCATGACTGTAAATACAGTTTTTACAAAGTCCTTTTCTGTGATATATTTCCTTTCAGGTTTGTATTGGAAACGCACATCATTGCACCTCATGATTGCCTCTTTACACCTCAACCAGGTGTTGTTGTCTCTTCACCTTTAGACGGTAACAACGGGTAGTCCTGGTTATTGAGAGCGCTGCCTGGGTTTGTTTTTCAGTATTTCGTTGCTTTGGTATCGAAAATGGTTTATCAAGCCTTGAAGCTGAAGGCAGGCTTGTGGAGTGCTGGCCGTACAGTGTGTGCGGTTAAATATTCTTGGTGGTGAAAGGTCCAGATGGTCTGGTTAGTGCAAAAGTCCTGTAGACTGCATGTCACACACTGCATGCTTCATAATACTGTAACCTGCCTCATTTGATTAGTGTTCTGCTGCGAATAACAGAGCTTTATGTGATGGATTCTGACTTTTTGTCAGCAAACGAATTATCAGCACTGGACTGCAGTTGACTGATAATCAATTTGGTTTATCGTGGAATCTGTCAGTGAACTCGTTGTTCATAAAGCATCGATCATTCATTTCCTTTACAAATATGCCTTCAGGCTATGCTATGAGTGATTACGATTACGATTGTTTGTGTCCACACAGGCCATTTGCAGTTTCAGAGTTACTGGCTGTATGTTTTTGTATAAATCTGTATGACTCAGACTTTTTAGAGGCCCCTCATGATGGTATGAGCTCATTAAATTTGCATATCTATTAGGGGTGGAACGGTACACAGAAGTCACGGTTCGGTTCATACCTCGGTTCAGACATCACGGTTCGGTACGATTTCGGTACAATGGAGGGAAAAGCAAAACAAAAATGCAGAAGGCATTGTATTTCTTAAATAAGTTTTATTAATAAAGGCATAGAACCAGTTTATTTGTAGTGCACTGACAATAGTTTTATATAATTAGTTTATTAATTAAATTAATAAAAAGACAAAAAGACCTTGCGATATGTTTGGTAATTGTACCTGAATTAATTTAAAATTAATTTTTTGCTATATTTCAGATCAATATATTTGTTTTCCTTAATTTTAATTAACATTATTCATTAACAATGTAACATTATTCTCATCTGAATTATAAATAATTGATTTCTGTATAAAATAATACTACCATTAATAACGCATTCGATTTTCTTTTTTAATCAATGTAGAATGTGTAAGATTAGTGCTCCGAGGACGAGAAATGAAAACCAATGCGATGAATGTCCAAAAGATGGGACCCACAGACTGTTTTGAAATGGAGTTGGATAAATATGTTTTGCTTTTAAAACAGTGTGTGTGTGTGAGAGAGAGAGAGAGAGAGAGAGAGAGAGAGAGAGAGAGAGAGAGAGAGAGAGAGAGAGAGAGAGAGAGAGAGAGAGAGAGAGAGAGAGAGAGAGAGAGAGAGAGAGAGAGAGAGAGAGAGAGAGAGAGAGAGAGAGAGAGAGAGAGAGAGAGAGAGAGAGAGAGAGAGAGAGAGAGAGAGAGAGAGAGATTTTGGTTGGGTGACAGTTGTAGGTTACAGTTTGACAAGAGTTTACAGTGTGACAAAAGCACAATGTTGTGTTTTATTGCGAGTGTACACAAATATAAGTAAACACTTTGCAGGTTTAATGATCTGTATGAACAAAATGACGGAGTATGTTTATGTTTCCACTGTTCGATCGCGGCCGCGCCTCTCTCTCTCACACACACACACACACACAAACACATGCCAGCATTGCAATCTTGACATCGCAGCCTGTTCATTATGTGGTCACACCAAACACGAATAGAGCGTTAAATTCGCGTCTATCGCGTCTAGTTCGACGCTAGTCCAAAGCGAATAGGACGCGCGTATAAAGCCAACGTTTGAAGTGAACGCGCGTTCAGAGCAAAGCCGATGGTACAGATTATGTGTCCCTAAGGAACCCGCGTATCTAACAGTAGTTCCGCATTACATTAATTAATTTCCACGCGAGTTTTATTTATTTTTATACCGTGTATTCTCCGTGTAAATTCGTGCACCGAACCGTGACCCCCGTACCGTTTCGGTTCGGTACGAATACATGTACCGTTCCACCCCTAATATCTATGAGTAGCCTTTTCAAACTTTTTTTGTGTGCTTTGAAACAATGCTTTTCAATTGGAACTCTCCTCGCCACTTAACTGTACTGTTACTTTGTCACAGTACATATTATTTCATGTTATGGCCAATAAATATTTGTTCAGTTTGTTTTCATGGACTTTCAGTTGGTTTTCATCAGTCACATGTGTTCTTTGTCTTTGTTTACTTCCAGTCATCGGTTGTCATGGATACTCATCAGATCATCACACCTGTTCATTATCTCCTCATTATCACTTTGTATTTCAGGGTGCGTTTACGCGACAACGATATGCTTAAAACGGAGAGGTTTTTCCTTTGAGTTTTCTGCGTATAGACGACACCATTGTCAAAACGATCCCCATTCACACGGATCCGCGTAAACGACTAAAAACGCTGTATTCTGCTGCCAGGCCATTAGATGGCGATGAAACACGGAATACGCATGTGCGCGACCTCATTGTCTTCAAAGATTCGTGTTTTTGTTGTTTACACGGTGACCGTTTTCAAAAACGTGCACTTTGAAACCCGTTTTCAGGCACCCAAAACGCTGTTGTCGTGTAAATGAGCGGCCAAAACGCATAAAAAGTTTTACGTTTTTAGCTGAAAACAGTGTTGTGTAAACAGCCTCCAGTTCCTCCTGCCTGTTTGCCTGTTATTTGAATTATTATTATTAAAACTTTGTGTTTGGAAACATTATATTTGTCTTCGTCTGCCTTCCTGCAACCATCCGTGACTATATTAAATGGCTGATATTAAAATGTATATTTCTTAAATTTTGTCTAGAAAAACGAAAAAGATAAAGCACTAAAATCAATCTATTTAAATGTCAAGTGAGTTTAGGCATCACAATATTGTAATGACAAGTATAAAATAGATATTCTTTTTTTGTTTGCTATTTCGCTATTATTCGTGTTTTTAAAATAAATACTGCAATTCTATAGAAAATAAGAAATGTTGATTTTGATTTCATGGTGACTTTAATGAGATATCCAGGGGTTTGTATCTCTTTCATGCCGTATATACGCCCACTGAAATAACCAGACCAAACAACTCAAAACAATCTCCACATTAGATTAATTAACAGTAACACACAATTACTGAAAGAATGGCTGGCCATGTTTATCATCCAGTGAATTGTTTTGGAAAGCGTCTGAGAGTGAGATGCCGAATGTGTCATGCGGTGGAGTCCCGCAGGTGGTGTGATTGGGAACATTTTTTTTTTTTTTAAAGTGGAACTCGAGTAGCAATAAGCAAACACTGTAATTGTGTTTGTGTAAGGGGCAGTGCTTCAGTTTTGACCATTCTGATTTAAATATAGAGATGAAATGATTAGCACCCAGCTGGTGTTAAAGTGGTTTGAACTTTGAATCAGAAATTAAAATGATGTGATCTTATTTTATTTAGTTTTAAAACAAAATGTGTAGTTTACATTACAGCAATTGCAAATTGCAATAATTATTTACTTTTCTAAAACAGCCAAGAGCATGTGCAATACAACTGTGATTTTATAAAGTTTTTTTTTTCACACCCCCCCCCCCTAACCTTTCATGCTTAATGTCAACCAGCCATTATATAGTCTGGCCACAGGTTCCAGTGGCTGTTTGCACTTGATACATTTCAGTTTTACTCTCTTTGCATCGGCTGAGCGTCTGCACAATAAATGGACACACTGGCATTTGGAATCCAGCACAGAAGTTCAGTGGTCATGCTTTCACATGCACTTCTCGGCTAAATGTCACTCTGCAAGAGCTCGTCTTTGGAGCTCTCGCTAGCCATATGGAGCCAGGGCTTGTTCTGGAGGCTTTCACTCACGCCTTCTTCCTGGAGCTTTTTACAGTCACCTCCAAGAGAAGAACACAGCGTTTCCGCGAGCTGCCACCTCCCTCCTGATGCATTAACTGCCCTGCTGGAGAAGACAAGAGGACAACAGCTCCAATTCTTCAGAAGCATATTCAAAAGATATTATAAACCTGTTGCTCTTGTCCTCATATGTTCTGGTTTTCTGTCTTAAAGGGATAGTTCGTTCAAAAATGATTATGTCATTATTTACTCATCTTCGTTGTTCCACATTTTGTTCCATACATATTGGCTGAAATTGGATATTTAATTATACATGCTTATTCCCCTTATTTTAACATTTAATGACCTTTGTCGTCAATTCAGATTACCCAACGCTCACTTAAAGTTAAAAACATTAACAAATGATCACTGCGACAGGTATGATTACGTTTACGGCACTTCTCATTCATTTCTATGGTATCCACAAACAGTGATTGACTGTCGCACAACTCTGAACGAAATTCAATGATGTCAAGGCTGTAATGTGATTGGTTGTCAGGGCACATGTGATCCAAGGCAACGGACCCTCTACTCGTATCTTCCAATAATAAGACCATCTGTGGCGGGGCCGGTGGTGCGATGCTTTTATTAATATTTATATTTCGACAAAATAGCATAGCACACACTACAATAAGGTGTTGTTGTTGTTAACATATTTTAGCACTTTTTCTGGGGTGGAATTTTTGTTAAATGCCTGAAATAACCCTATTTAAAAAAAAAAAAGAACCATACCAAAATCTATTTAAAATAAATTTATGTCATATAAATTATGCTTCAAATTCATTAACATATTTATTGAAACTGCACTTAAGACTTACTGATGTAAAATTATAATTAAACTTTATTCTGAGTATTTCTTTATTGCACAATGCACATTTCTTAATATTAAGCCTAAATTGTGTTTTAATATCATTATTGATTAGGATCGTATGATCTCTGTATAATATCGGCCTTTAAATAGAAGATATTTAAAGTGTACCTAAAGCAATAGTTCCACTTTAGCACAATCAGGTAAACTTAAGTATATCTTTAGTTGCACTTCAGCACTATTTCTGCACAGTGCATTAAGTACAAAATGAGTTGTTCCAATTTTGCGAACTTTAAGTATACCAGTTTAGTATAGCAAAAGTACAATTGCAGGGTATTTTTATTAAGTACATAAATATGCAAATGTATTTGTAGTGTACCTAGCACAAAATAAATGCATTTCAAATACATTTTAGTATATATATATATATATATATATATATATATTTTTTTTTTACTTAGGAAGGTATGTGGTTCGTTGTTTATGATCAGGCTTTTGCAAACTATCCTAACTCAAACTTTAAGGGAAGTTTTGGAGTTGTTAGAATCTTAGTGATGGTGATATTGAACTACGTGGCGTAGTTCGTTTATAGGCTACGTTTTACTTTTTACTTCTGGTGATTGGTTTTAGGCTTCGACATTCATAAAAGTTGTGTTCATTAGTGAAGATTGTCATGGCAAACAACAAGATGTGCAAGAATAAAAAAAAATGTGTTGGTCGCACAGCTTATTTTCGGCGATATTGTCAAAATCCAATGGAAAAATCCTATTGGGTTTTTGTCTAGGGAACCAGTGTGATGCCGACTTCCGGGTTGCCTACAATAATACGTCATCACCGCAGCGCTCTATTTGCAGACAGCTGAGGTTTTTTACCTGCGTGACTGTTGGTGCTTGGCAACACTGATGTGAACAGGTTCGCTGCCCTCCCACTGAAGGGTCTAATTGCATGTGCATGAGAGCAGGCGGCACCGTTCTACACTTCAATAAGGAAAACGTCAGTGCAGCTTGACTTCACCCACTAAATGACAACTGGAACCAGTATCCCATGTGGGTGTGCAGCCTCCGTTGTCCAGGTGCGAAGAATCTGGCGTGCGCATTACAGTGGCCTCCATCTTCTGACACTTCCTTCAGGCAGATGTGACACTATATTTAGCATCCTGCTAGAGTGCTGTTGAATTATCCTACTTTTTTTAATGCCATCAAGCTAAGTGGACTCTTTTTAAACATGTACATGTTCAAGGCTTTGAGCAAACGGCCCGAAATTAATATTAATATTTGGTTCAGTTGCTTTTAAAGAGATATTCCGCCCAAAAATGACAATTCTCTCATCATTTACTCACCCTCATGTCGTCCCAGATGTATCTGACTTTCTAGACTTTTTTTGAGTTTGAAAAAAATAATCCATCTCTGTGAGTCCTAAAGGTTGCTTTTCAAAAACAACACAAAACCAACATGACAGTAATCCATACAACCCCGGTTGATGAATTACGTGTTGTGAAACTCGTGCAAAAAGTGGCGTCTTCTGCTTCCACATCACTTCTTGCGCGACATACATCACACTTCACAAAGCGACGGTTTATTGTTTAAAAAGTTAAAAATATAATAATTTTTAGCTTCAAAAGGCATCGATTCATCAAGTGGGGTTGCAAGGATTACTGTCGTGTTGATTTTGCATGATTTTTGAAGGTCCCATCCACTTGCATTATATGCAGATGAACTATTTTTTTTTATCTGAAGAAAGTAAGTCACATACATCTGGAATGGTATGAGGGTGAGCGCATGATGAGAGAATTTTAATTCTTGGGTGGAGTTTCCCTTTAAATGAACATCAGAAGCAGGATCTTGTTGAACTATCGTTCACACCAACTGATAAATATAACTAAAGTTTTAATAATCATTCGAATTCTATGGGAACAACTATAACGACAACGACACAGTAACAATAATGTTGGAATTACTTGCTAGAAAGTTACTGATGAACCCTAAAATCATTGACAGCCAATCAGAATCCACCGATTTTAAAAAGCTTGAGCATTTAAAGTGGCAGGCGACATAACTGCTTATAATAAACAGAATGTTATCACGTTTTAGTTATCATTCTTGGGATGAACTGGCCTGAAATCTTTCTTTAAGATATCGATTGTCTGTTGAAAGCTAGCCGAGAGAAACCGGCAAACTATTGCCTGAAGGAAAAGCAAAAGGTTAATGTGACTGGCCGGATTGTAGGGTGCTGACCTTGCAAGACAGCTCTCGTATTCTTCTGCTTGAGATAAATAACACTCGTGTTATTCACGCCAAGCACTTCAGCTCAAGGAGCTAACTGTCTCCCCCAAGACCAGCTGGGTTTTTAATGCATGTCTGAAAAGATTCGAGTGTCCTAATCAGAAATAACCATTAGCAAGATGTGTCCTTGTCTCTTGTGACTCGAGTGAGAGAAAAAAACCCCTCAAAATGGAATGCTAATCTGCTGTTAGCATTAGTATCGAAGCAGGCATAAAATGGGCGACATGGAAAGTGACTATGACCTCAGAAACCACAAAACTGAACCGCCTGCTTGTGCAGTGACATCATGACCACATGACACAGGCTGAAACGGACCAAATGTGGGATAGAGCATGGAATTAGAGAATTTCACTTGGGAAATATTACTGTTAACCTTCCAATGCAGAGACAACTGGCCGTTCCCTCGTGTGTAATACAGTATGAAATGTGTTTTGCATATTGTTCCAGGCTTTGTTTTGCTGTTGGGGATTGGAACAGGAACAGTGTGTAACTTCCGGGCACAGTTTTAGCACAATTTGTATAGGACTGCAATGCTTGCCGTTGATTTTTATGAATAATATTTGAAAGAGATGATAGAGTTTTTTTTATATAGTGCCCTTGTGAAAAATAAGTGTGCTTAATTGAATTTAAGTATAGTAATGCACAATAAGTGCATACTAATGAAATTAAGTGTACTTAAAGAGAGTACACTTTCATGACTATAATTCTTTAAAAAGTGCACTTTGTAATGTCAAATTTTACTTTAAAGGAATAGTTCACATAAAAATGTCTCTGAAAAATTCTGTCATAATTTACTCACCCAACCTGAATGTAATTTCTTTCCTCTGCTGAATACAAAAGAAGATATTTTGAAGAATGTCAGTGACCAGACAGTTGATGGACCCCATTGACTTCCATAGTATTTTTTTCCTACTATCCTACTATGGGGTCCATCAACTGTCATACAGGTTTGAAACAACTTAAGGGTGAGCAAATTATGACAGATTTTTTTTTTTTTTAAGTGAACCATTCCTTTAAAATACTTTTTAAATCATTGTGTTTTAATAATCTTTGTCATGCTTTAAAGACGTACACTTATTGTATGCACCCTAATTGTATGTGACTAACATACTAATGCACATGTAAAGTACTTGACAATAATGTTAACAGTAGTGTTATTCAACATTACATTTAAAGTAAATATATTTAAAATGTATTAAATTGCAACTTCATCATTACACATTTAAATACATTACATTCAAGTTTCAGTAGAAATGACATTAAAGTATATTTTAGTTTAACCATAAATGCTTAACCATATTTCAAAGACAGTAAAAGTAATTATTAATTTAGATATAAAGATGCACTTAATCCTACTTATGTCAAAAAAACTCTCTTAAGTTCTAATAAGAGCATTTCATATAAAATATTAAGTATATTTAAAAGAATAATCATTTCCATTTACAAGTATAAAGTGTAGTTCTTTTTCACAAAGGGTGGCAGAACTGCTATTAATCCTAAAAATACAGTTGGATGTACGCCCCAGATATTAAATCTCATAAATGAATCAATCTCTTACGTCACTGCAGCAAAGACACAGTGTCAATTCATGTAATGGGATGAAACGGACTATGAGTTCTTGGAAACAGGACATTGCATTTTGTGGCCTTGAGTGGACGGACGTGTTTTAGTGTCTTGAAACCTGATTATCCAAAGGGAATTGGACAATAATTTCATATGAAACCTTGCCCAGCCATTGTAAAGTGAAGCCGGCCTTTTCCGAAGCAAATGAGAAGCCTCAGATTAGTTCTGTGACGGCCTTCTTGGCAACAGCCTGAAGACAAGCACGTCAGCTTGGTTTTGTTTGCCGATTCAGTCCCCAAACCTTGTTTACAGCTGACCATCTGCTGTTGGTAAGGCTGGGACATATCCTGGTGGACATTTCAGCGGTCAGTTTTAGTTCTGACACTGAAAGGGAGAACAGTCATGCTGTCTCCAGAGCAACAGGGAACACTCAGAAATCGGCAAAATTAAAATTACTGCCAGATTAAACTGAGAGTGGGTAAAACATACGAAGGACATGAAATGTAGGGTTGTCACAATAGCAAAAGTCTGAATTTTATGACACTCGATGCCAAAATTAATTTGCTACTGCATGCACTACTTTGGCCCTGTTTACACCTGATATTAAGATGCGTTTTAGTCGATCGGATCACAAGTGGACGACGCTAAATACAGGTGTATACAATACAGGGTGTAAAACTTTTTGAGCTTGTCCACTTTCTACCACTTCCAGTCTTCCATGTCTTTTTGTGCTGCATTTATATTAGGCTACTAAAAATGGATTTTTTAAATAATTATATTTGAATATTTTGTCATGCTTCACAGAAGTACACTTATTTTGATGTGCTGGCTAACATAGTAAATCACATGTATACTTGATTATAATGTGTGTGTTTGGTATTACATTTGTACTTTTGTTGTTACAAGTTTATATATTTTATATGCACTAAATAGCAACTTCATCATTACAAATGTGTAATTACATATACATTTAAGTTTCAATGGAAATGCCATTAAAGTATATTGTAGTTGATCATAAATGCTTGCATTCAGCAGTACACTTTAGCCATAATTAAAAGACAATAGAAGTAATTCTGAAATGACGCACAGTTACATATACATATGTATAGTTTATTTGAAGTTTTTAAACTATAATCATTTTCATTGTAAATAGAATAAAATTAAGTGTACGAAAACATTACATTCAGTTTGCACTTAAGTATATTACTTTAAAGTAAAAGTATTCTAAAGTGTACAAGGGTTTTATAAGCTCAGATATGAGACTTAATTTTGGTGAATCTGCTTGATCGTGAATGACGATAACTTCAGCATTTTGATGACTGCAGACAAACAGGCAGCTGTACCCCCGAGGATGGAATTAACTTGCACTTTAATCACTTTCTTTGTGTGTCCTTCCATGTGGCAGTAGCACAACTTGTTTAAATGAATTGTGGGGACGCTCTTTTATGCAGACAAGCAGCCTCATTTAAATGACAATGTGAGTTTGTCAGCTGTGATTGGATGCAGTGGAAGTTCCGCCTAAATTATCCCGGACTCACAATTAGACTTGGCATCAAGCGACCGACATCTTTCTCAAATGTCTTAAGTCAGATTAAAGTGCATTTTCTTTTTCAAATCTTTTTGTGGTTATGGTACATTCTGTTTTTTATCTTTCTTTTTTTTTCTTTTCCTAGACTAATCCACACTGCTCCAAGAATAGATTTTCATCTTTCTCTTTGGATAACTCTACATAAGGCCCTTGACATGAATGATTTCAAGCGTTTTTTTTTTTTTTTTCTATTTCAAATCTATGCAATTTTCCTGCCGGTTCTACATAAAATAGGCCCTTTGAAGAGGCGTGGGTTCCCTAATTATAGAAACTCTTGAAGAATAAAGTTTTTTTTAGTTATCACTCATCCCTTAACTGAATGAAACAGATGTAACTGTATGTTTGTGTGTGTGCAGGCATGAAACATCTCGGCTGTTTAAAAGAGTAATATAACGTACACTGTTTATGCATGCACAATGTGTGTAGTGTTTCTGAATCTAGAGAGCTTGAGTAAGCATTAAGTGCTGGAGAGGGTATTTATGTCTGACAGAGTTTGAGTCAGAGCAGCGCTGATGCTGGATGGGATGTGACCTGATCTCCATGAGGACCTTGTGACCCCGTTTCTGCATTAATGCATCTCTGTATGCTGTTATTTATGTGTGAGCTAGGGTGGATGTGTTTAAAGTTGACATTTTTTACATTTTACTTCTGTATTGTGAGGGATTTCAGGATATTCAATGAGAGCAAAAGTCATGTAAGAGGCAGGACAACTTTTTTTTGCAATAATATGCACTGATGAATCATGTACAGTAAGATCAGGAACATGCATTGAAAAAATAAATAGACCCTGCATAATATTGGGAGAAAAACATTCTTAGTGTGAAGAACATTTTAATAATCTAATGGAAATTTTCCACGGATGTTAAAGGTTCATGTAACAATAGATGCCAAAAACGAATCTTTATATTTCAGAGTATAGGCTCAATGTCAGCATGTTTGTTATATGTATGTGGGTGTGTTAACCCTCTGGGGACCAGAAACGCGCCTGCGCGTTTTGCCGTTTTTTTTTCACATAGCAGAAAAATAGACTTAAAATACTCTGTTGATTTTGATCGTACATATAAGTGTTATACATCAATCGATCCTGTTAATTGTCTATTATTTTTCTGTATACTCACAATAAAAACAAAGTTTTGTGCTTTTTGTCAAATAAAGAAAAATAAACATGATGCGAGTTTTGCCTTCTCTCTGTCAGTGCAGTCCATTCTGAAACACGTCCGAAAAATTAACTCTAACTCTGCAAATACTTGTCATACAGGCACGAGAGATTTTTCTTTATGAAGCTTGAATTCTCTTCTTTTCAATGATGTAATTTATATAAAAAACAAATATTCTCAGTTTATGTAATCTGTATGAAAAGAGAGTGCTGTCAGATTTTTTTTCCCCAGCTCATTACACTTCATTACGCGTTAATCTGACACGCCCATGGAGGACGCGCGCTATTCAAACGCAAATGTTGAGGCAAGCCATGACAATGCCCACATCAGCCGTTCCACCGCGGCGGTAAAATGTGGGGTGTATTTTCTGCCTTTTACCGCCAAGAGGCGCTACAATCATAGACTCTGAAAAGTGTTTGTTTATTCTCTCTAATGCGTAATCTGCTGCCGCACCGCACTGATTCAGAGCGATTGAAAGCTGGTAGCAGATGAATTCAACAAGTGAAACGTAGTTAAAATAATTCATAATCACAATACTGAAATTAGGCTACTGAAATGAAATTGAATAAATAATGAAAAAGTAAAACATTGCAATAAAAACATTTACAGACGTACAGACGATAGCTCAGTGGTTAACGCAACAACACGAGCTTCGAGGAGCTTCAATCGACTCGAGATCGAATCTCAATGTAGCATACATGTTGTTAACCGATGTTGGCCAACAGCGTTTATATTTAACCTTCTTGATGCTTAAATAGCTAACTGTTTATAACTGTTTACTTATTTAAAGTCAAGAGTTTTGTTTAATTATTATTACAACATAAATTTGCTACATTCCTGGAACCGCAGCGCTGCACAAAGGACATAAACTGATGAAGGAAGATTGTCAGCCGATTGCATCTGAAAATGAAGAAGCACGTCTTTAGTCTGCTAAATTATTGTGTAATGTAAAAGAACACTAAAATTACTTAAGTTTGAAACCAAGTTCGAACATTTCAAGGTTTAAATAAAGTGTCGGGACAGTTTTTTTAATTTAAAACAGGGTTGCATCGGGTTTAGAGTTTATTTCTTTTGCGATGCAAAATAAGAAACACTAGGCTAATCTTATTCTTGCGACATTTTAAATTTGTATTGCCAAAGAAATGACAGCTATATTAAACAATTAAAACAGTAGGCCTACAAAACGAAAATTGTCCAAAGCAACATAATTAAATTAAAACATGCGTTTTTCTTTGCCTCTCTCGCGCTGAATCTCTTTTTAACAAGTTTATTTAGTCTCCCTCGCTCTCCATATGAAAGAGGAACATTAACACCTATGCCTATTGTCCTGCGCGCTTGATACAGCACTGAACTGTCCCTCCAACCCCCCACCGGCTATCGGAGTCTGAGGCTGATTTAACACAAAGAGAAGTCGCAATTCACACTTAAATCGCTATTCTAGACAGTGTTGATAATGAAGGAATTAAATGATTTAAGTTACATGTAGCCTAGTGATATTTCTGTCATAAAAGTTTATTACTAAATATTTCATTATTTCAGTAATTGATGAAATAAAACTGGTTTGGGCCAGCTTTTTCCAAGCAAAACTAAATATAATCTGAAAAAACGCATGTTAATTTGTTTTCATGAACAAAATGTTCAACTCAATATTAAAGTCTACATGGATCTTTGGATCCTTTCAACCAGGCATGCAATTTGTGAATTAAGTTTTTTTTTTTTTTTTTTTTTATTCAAATAAATATCAAACCACGGTGCTTCGTGGTAATGCTGCTAAATTAAATAACATGTATTGAATAATTATGAACTTAAATGAAACAATATCGCAACATTTCAACAAATACATTATTTGATCTGTTTTTACATTTTAATTCAGGGCGATTTAGCCTGCTACATTTAATTAGAGCGAGATTTTCACCCTTGTCATTTTCTCATTGGGAAGCGCTTACAGGCTACATGTTTGAGTACATCCTCTGTACCTCTCGTTTTCATATGGATTACATAATCAGATAACATTTATTAGCCAGAATATTTAGACATTTAAAGGCTTTAGACAGAGCCGATTTCTTATAGTGACTGAGCTGAAGTGGCTTTCGGTTCATTTTTGTGACGCGCAGTTCCCGGAGACAGAGACGACAGATAAACTGTTTTTGTCGTTAGCAAAAGTTCGAATAAAACCCGACTTTAGAAAAATGCATAGGGCCACTCGGCGTGGTCTGCCAAAACACTTAATTATAAACTTCAATATTTCATTCAAAATAATCTCAAAACGCTTTGTGAAATTTTGAAAAGCCGTGCATGCATTAAGGCCACTTGAACTAATGAACAACTGAAACGCTGGTTTTGATTTTATTGTTTGTCGTTGTTTAAACGTGCTTGTTGCATATCTCTATTTTATATTTGATATGGTCTATTGGTGAAGTAGCCTATAGCATTGATTACTGTGGAGGGAGGAGTGTGGGGATTCAAATAATTCAGCAGAAGCAGGGATGTTTAGACCAGAAGGAAATCCCCGTCCCTCCTGGCAAATCACACTTTACTTAAAACCATGTTTTTAAAAACTCTAGGTTGTAGGGAATCAAAATAATAATAATAATAGGCCTAATAAAAAATATATATATATATACTGTATATAGGCTATATATGTAAAATTACTTTTTTTACAGAACTGCTTTTAAAATTACGATTGGTAGCCTCGTACGATTGGTACAGATGCAACGTCGTTCTGTTCGATACTATTGTTCCTAGTGTAAAATGGAAATGCATGGTAATTTTATTTTATAAATATAACCAAAAAACTGTATGGTGTAACAGAGTTTTAGAGCTAGACAAATCTCTCTGCATTAATAAATATAAAATTTGCAGTAGACCATGTTTGATCGGGATTTGAACCCGTGTCATCTTGATGATCGAACCGTCAGTTCTACCGCTCGGCTATGAATTTTCTCACTGAGGAAATGCCCAAACGTTTGTTTCTCACATGAGCGAGAAAACGTTTTGTCGTTAGCCTGTGTGAGTGTAGGCCTACTTTAGCCTACCTACATGAATAAAAGTAGACCTTTTACAGTTTTAAAAGATGATATCTTATCTGTATGACCAACAATTACGCAGTAAGTTCTTTTAGCTGTTATGAGAAAAATAAATCCAAATGAACGCGCCGCCGCGTTTGTCAAACTCTAATTGAACATGCCAGAATAAAGCCAGATTTTAGAATAATGCATAGCCACTCGGCGTGGTGTGCCAAAATACCCTAATTATAAACTTCAATATTTCATTCAAAACCATCTCAAAACGCTTTGTGACATTTTAAAAAGCCGTGAATGTATTAAGGCCACTGGAACCAGGATCGTAACTGAAACGCGCTGCATGTCTCAATACAGGAAGCGCTGGTTCAGATTGTATTGTTTGTTGTTTAAACGTGCATGTTGCATATTTAAAAATATTTGTTTAAAAATAAATGTTTGTTGTAGGCTTATTTGTAAATTACCATAACTTGTAGAATTTCATCCTTACTGTTAATTGACATTAGCCCCACTTACGTTTTGATAAATGTCCCTTTGCGCCACCTGGCGGTCATTTCGCGAGCGACTTTGAAATGCGACTGGTTTATTTTTATTGTATTGGTCTACTTTAAAAAATAATACTTTATAAGACATTTATGGGAAAATACTATTTTCTTTTCAAGATGTTTCCAACTGTAACTTTGAACCAATTCTGTAGAATGGCCCATATAGCATTTGACCAGGATTTGTTTCCAGGTATGACTAAAAATGTGCTTCTGGCTTTCATTTATATTTTGATTGTTTGTATATATATATATATATATATATATATATATATATATATATGTGTGTGTGTGTGTGTGTGTATATATATATATATATATATATATATATATATATATATATATACATGTAGGCTATATATATATACAAGAAAGAATGCAATGACAATATATATATATATATATATATATATATATATATATATATACACACATGTAGGCTATATATATATATACAAGAAAGAATGCAATGACAATATATATATATATTGTCCTTACATTCTTTCTTGTGTGACACCCCTGAATGAAAGGCTCATTATTATGCAGGGTCACTGTCTGAGAACCACTTAATTATTCATGATAGGGGTTGGGCCGTTCCGCCCATCCGCATATTGCCTTGGCAAACAAAAAAAGGTTTTTCACAATTTAAAACAATCTATTGTTTTATGTGAATGATTAGGAAGAATGATTTTCAGATCATTTTGAAGCAAAAACTCTAGGCAACAACGTACATTAGTCAAAAGTCTTGTGGACTCATATTTAGTATGTTTTTTGTGTCCTTATTTCAAAAACTTTATTTTTTAGTTTTTTCAATAACCACGCATAAACAATATTCTCTCAAAAATACAAACATGTACATACATGTTGCTCACACATTATGGTAGACCTGTTTGTGCTAAATAGAGTTTAATTTCACCTGTGCCATTAATATGTTTATAAGCAACTGAAAAAAGCACAAATGTCAGAGCAAGTCAAAACATCCAAAGGGCCCCAAAAACACTCTGGTCCCCAGAGGGTTAAGCTCCACATCATCATTGAGTCAGTTGTCGATTATTATTGCTCACCCATTATTACTTCACAGTCACTGGAATCTATGGAAGCTTGTTTCCGCCACAGAATGAAAAATAAAAAAGGTAATTGTGACTTTTTATCTCCCAATTCTGACTTTTTTTTTCTCACAATTGCGTCATATAAAGTCGCAATTGCAAGTTATAAAGTCAGAATTGCGAGATATAAAGTCGCAATTGTGTGTTATAAAGTCAGAATTGTGAAAAATAAACTTGAAATTCTGACTTTTCTTCTCAGAATTGCATGTTTATATCTCGCAATTCTGATTTTACGACACGCAATTGCGACTTTATATCTCGCAATTCTGAGAAATAAAGTCAGAATTGCGAGATGTAAATTCAAATTAATATGTTTATTTCTGTGGCGGAAACTACCTTCCATAGGAATCCCCTGGAGTGGCTGAGATTGGCTTTTATTCTTGTCCTATTGTGGAAAATCTTTTTCTCCCACCCCGGCTTTTTCCCCCACTTTGGCATCCCCATCTCCGAATCCCCATCTCTACCTTCTAATCTAACTTATTACTCTGAAACTCAAAAATGGAAAACCTTGTGGAACCCGTGTAATCACTGCAATTACGAATAATTATTCCTCAATGTTGCACTGAAGTGGTAATGAAAGCAGATAGCTCAGCAGGTGGCTTCTATTTCCTCTGAGGTTGCCCAATTTATTGATACCAATAGCATTTTCACCAGCAGCACATGGTCATTTCCTCATGGATTCCAGGGTCTTGCTGTACCCATGACTATATAAGGGTATTTTCCCAGCTTCTCGACCTCCTCCCAATGCTAATACACCGCCACATACTCCCAACACATTCCCAGACTGAAGAAATAGTTTCGGGTATTCGCCACCCCCTCTCAGCCCCTCTAGTTTTACAGAACGATGACTAAACAATGATGTCACCATGTTTTAGCTGCGGGTCAAAGGGCGACATAACTCAGATGCCCCTCCTCACGTATGGTCGTCACAAACAATTAAGTTCACTGCGTCCTTTTCAGGCCTGGTAGAGCGGTTGATCTGCCTCTGGGATAGTTTGCCAATGTACCATCTAGAGTCATGTTGCTCAAATTCCTTCTTCAACCACACTTTCGAAACAGGCTGCTCCTGATTACAGGCCATGGATTTTCCAGAGATGTGCATATGATTCATATGCCTCATAGACAGTCTCTAAAGCCTTATCAATTCAAGTGTATTTTTTTGGCATGTCCCTGAAACGGGAACATAACATGTGAGGTATTTTAATCCAGGAAGAGCTCGAGAGTTTTCGCTGTAGATATCTGGATATCCTGAGAAAACTTTGTCTTGGCTTATCATAGTGGTAAAAAACCCTGTGGAGATGAGACTTCTACTGAATTTATCTGATTTTCTATAATCTTGTAGCCTGGTTAAAACCAGGCCATTCTCAGTTGTAACTGAGTTATGGTCTGGCAAAGCGTCATAGACAAATCATTTCCAGAGGGGCGTCACCAACGGACGTCGCGGATAGACCTAAAACCAATCAGAGCGATGAAGGAGATGACGTATGCAGAGCGGGGGAGAAACATCTCCGAGTGTTGTTCTTTGCTCGGTTTTAACTAAAGGGAAACGTTCAAATCGCTTAAAACAGACGCGATAGCTGATTCGAACGAGTGATGTTCGACGGCGGCATCCATCTTTGTAATGTAGGCTACAGAATCTGCTTCAAAATCCCAGCGCTGTCGTCATCGTGTAAAGCCCGCCCCGACGTTTCTGATTGGTGCCTCGATTTCGTCGGATTGGAATTGGGCTTGAATGAGCTCTTTGCCAGACTAACTTTCAGAGCAAATCTAAATTTGCCGGAAGTTGTCTGGGTTTTACCAGGCTAATAATTTTGAGGATGCCACATGAATAAGCCTTCAGTCATAGTTCTCCCAAGGAAATGTCATGCATCGCCATGCTTGATGTTGAGGGGGTTTATTCATACTCATACAAATTAATGATTGACTTTAAAGAGGTGTTGCTCTTGTGTTTAGACTCTTTTGCCGTGTTCGTGCTACAATTTATTGTATTTTCCATTACCTAGCACATGGGTAAGAAATGAACTTTTCCATTAAGGGCCAATATTTGCCCTATGGAATTTATTGCCATGGCCTTTTGCAAGGCCAATTTGTATAATTACCTCATTAAAGTTATCTCTGTTGTCTTTATTTATTATTAATTAGATTGTTTAATGCTGCTCCAATGTTGTATACATGTATATTATATTATACAACAGTTGCATTATGTAAATAGCCTACATAAAGATTATACATTATAAAAAATATATATTTTTATAATTATAAAGGCAGGAATATTATGACAAAAATCATTATTGTCGATTACTGCAGATTAGAAAATAAAGACTTTATTTTAGTAGCATATTCAAACTGGGAGTACATTATACACAGAAAGTGAGCAAAGAATGTTCCCCGTCACTGAATTTGTCCTTACAAAATGAAAATTCTGTCATTAATTACTCACCCTCGTGTCGTTCCAAACCCGTAAGACTTTCGTTCATCTCCGGAACACAAATGAAGATCTTTTTGATGAAATCTGAGCGATTTTTTTGACCCTAGACAGTTCATAAAAAAATCGTAAAACGTAAAAAAGAATGTTTAGTCCAAATTTTCTGATATGATGAACAGATTGAATTTGGATTATGGCAGCTGTGTAACACGAGAATGAACCTCATTGGTTCTCGCATGGCAAGCGAAAATGCTTGAGCTCCCATTTATCACAACTGATGTGTGAGTTGATGAATGTTTATATGTGAATAAAAGCCTAAATTCGATCTGTTTAGCGTATAAAGCGAACGTGTCTCTTCAGAAAAAATTTTCCCCCTAAACATTTACTTGGGAGCCACTGGATCCTATAATGAAACAGAGCCCGGGTCCATCTGTCTTCGGTTGGGCCGTAGAGTTGACATTAGCCGCTTAAAAAAAACCCCAAAAAAACCCTGCTAACTAAATAGTTATGAAAAGGATATTACACGAAAGCATCTTACATTAATCATTCAGGTCGTTCATGCTCACATTCCATTGGAGTGGTTGAAGATTCACCAAGATCCACATTTTTGTTCTCATCGAATATCCTGTTTTACTTGGAAATATGTCAAGGTTATTGAAGTAAAATGGTTTGTGAATGTCATTTCATGTTGAGTAATGTTTCAAACATTTCAAATCATTCTCTCACTTCTGGTAACTTGGTTTACGCACGTTCACAATTCCAAATATTTGTGAGTATTTGAGTTGCAGTCCGAAGGCCTTCATTAAACACTTTTCACAAAGATGCTGTGTGAATAAGCTCCGACCCAGCATGTCCAAAAACAGGGCGAACAAATCTGCAGCCCTCAGCACAGTTTCCCAGAAACTCATTTCCTTTGCACCAAGGATCTTTATGCAATTATGTGCAGAAAATGAACCAAGTTTTTTGATCATCTTCCCTGAAGGAATATTTGTCTTGGTCAGCATAAGGCTTTTCCACACATGAGGACTTGTGCAAAATGTTTTTTCCATATGTGTGGCAAATATGCTCCGGTTTTTAACACACGTTTGCTCGGTTTGTCAGGAAACCACGGTGCATCAAGATCTGGAATGATCATTAGCTTAGCAAAACGATATTGTTGTTTCTACGGCTTTCTCTTTTGTCACAGTTGTAATTTTTGAGCATTACACAGATGCTGGGTATTTCCAGAACATTAGCAGATAAATCTCCAAAATATTCAGTCTTGAGAGCAGTGAATTATGGCAGCTCAGCCATTTTAGATGCTGCATAGGAACCATGCTCCCCTATGCATTTTATGGGAATTTTTGGTTGCCATGACAACACAGTGTGATATGCCTGTATATCCTGATATTCTGTAGGCCTATATGGTTGCGTAAGGGTAAAGTCACCTCTGTATTTTTGCACTTAAACTCAGAGCTTTCTAGAATCATAAAGTGATGTTTCATCAAGCAGTCTCATTTATATTTCAGAGTCAAATACATATAGTGTACAGTACGTTATGCACTCAGTGTTGATGTACTTTACAGCTGTAAATGAGCTCGAGCCTCTGACTGGATGTCGCTTGACTGGACCGAGCTGTGACGAGACAACTCAAGAAGCTTGCACTCAAACTGACAAATAGACATTGACATGCACATGCATACACACAAATGTCATGCTCAGATGAAAATGACCTACTTGTGTCAGCCACTAGAACAGTGACAGTCGGCAATTTGACCACATTTCTGGGGACATTACATGCTTTCACGCTGACACCGTTTTGTCTGGGCTGGTATCGTTTTGTCTCTCTAAAGTTAAATGAAGGCACAAAGGTTTATATTGAACTTCATTAGCAGTTTGATTTCTCTTATGAAATGTATTATTAATTATATATATATATATATATATATATATATATATATATATATATATATATATATATATATATGTATATATATTATATTGGGGCACCCAATATAGTTAAATCATTAAAAACTTTTTTTTTTATTATTATTATTATTTATTTTAGTTTATCTCACTAAAAAATGAACCTTCCTGCTAGTAATTTAATAATTTGAGCTCAATTTGTGCATTAAACTAAACATTATTGCTATTTCCCTTTGATATCACAGCCAAACATAAAATGTAATATTGTATGTGTTTATACTAAAATAATATATTATAGCACAAAGACATTCAAGGCCATGCGTTACAGTGATTTTTACCAGTTAAGCATTATAAAGAGTATTACAAAAAGTGCCATAAAGCAATAAAGTGCCGTAAAACTGCAACAATTATATTATATTATATTATATTATGTTATATTATATTATATTATATTATATTATATTATATTATATTATATTATATTATATTATATTATATTCACTCAAATGTGAGAGCAAAAGAATACATTTTTTTTGTCAGGAAATTTATATTATATTATATTATATTATATTATATTATATTATATTATATTATATTATATTATATTATATTATATTATATTTAGGGCTGTCAAACGATTAATCGCGATTAATCGCATCCAAAATAAAAGTTTGTGTTTACATAATATATGTGTGTGTACTGTGTATAATTATTTTTAATACATAAATACCCACACATGCATGTGTATTTAAGAAATATTTGCATGTATATACTGTATATAGACTGAATGTAGCCTATATATAATGTATATTTTATATAAATATAAACATTTTATATATAAATAACATATATTTCTTAAATATATACGTGTGTGCATTTATATACAAAATATTTATACACAGTACACACACATATATTATGTAAACACAAACTTTTATTTTGCATGCGAATAATCGTGATTAATCGTTTGACAGCCATAATTATATTATATTATATTATATTCACTCGAATGTGAGAGCAAAAGAATAATTTCAGTTTTTTTTTTTGTCAGGAAATATTTATTATATTATATTATATTATATTATATCACTCGAATGTGAGAGCAAAAGTTATTATATTATTAAAATTATTAATGTCATGACTCATGTCATTTCATGTTATCTGGAAAAACTAAAATTATTCTTTCTGTTGCATGAAATTAAGTCGACTGTCCAGTTCCACACACATAATGGGTTTAAAACAGGTGTTTCTGGTGTGTTGAATTGGCTAGTCTTATCTGGCAAATGCACTGCGTACTAGTGTGTGTGTGTGTGTGTGTGTGGACCTCTGTGGAACATCCTAATGCAGTGGGCACAGACTGGAGCATGAACACACCCCTCCAGCAGAGAGATGCCCGTGGACCAGTATTGCCATGGTAACGGCAGGGATGCTGCTGGCTGTCCTAATGATGCTCTGCTGGGAGTGGAGAGGGCAAGCTTCAACTTGTTCTGAAGTGAGGGTAGAGAAGAGAGCATGAATGTGACAATATGTGTTGCTTTGTGTCTGCATGTATTTGTGCACAAAATCAGCTCAAATCACTTGTGGACTAAGATTATTGCTACTCAAGTGTGTATGGTTTGTGTGCACAATCACATTGATGTAAATTCGTCATGTGTGCCGTCCCCCAGTCAGCTGGGACAGTTCGGCTCAGGGTAGCAGATGTCTGCGGTAGTAGTTCACCTCTATTTCAAAACCTGCTATTGATTTTCCTTGTTTTTCACCGTCTCATAACCCCCTCCCCCACTTCCCCTTCCCCATCTTGTTCCTTTCTTGGCGGCGAGGGGAGGGGGCTTCCTGTCATGAATAAGTCAGCAGCTTTTCACTTCTAGCAGTGAACAAGGTTAAGCTTAAATTATTGATTTGGGGATTTTAAGATGGTCTGAGGAAAACTGTCCGGGAAAAGAGGAGACGGAAAAATCCACTCCAGATTCCAGACTCACACACACGTTCAAACATATGCTTATAGTCATGTAACGGACAGTTGACATAAATCAAACATTGATATTTTAGGTTAAAATGTATAAAAGAAAATGTACATCTTGCATCCTTTTTTTGTGTGTGTGCGTTCATTCACTAGTTTGTCTTTTTATTTGATATACAATTTAATCGCAATGCACAAACTATGCAATTTACATTTAGCAATACAATGTACAAAATACAATTATACAACACCAAAAAATTGATTTTGTGCATCCAATATCATCTTAATTAGTCCAAAATATCAGTCCTCTAATATTAGCCGATACCAAATTGTGTAAATTGTGCATTTCCGATTGTATACTGGTGAAGTAAAATAGCATGTGTATCCTATTTACAGTGAAAACAAGCAAATCTGCCAAAAAAAACATTGGCATTCTCCCAGTTGTTCAATTGCTCAGCAACAGAATCTGCATTTTCTTATTTTGAGAGGTGTGAATAACAGGACCCTATGTGTGAGTATATGTGCAATCTTCACACATGATATTATTGAGACTTGGTTCGGAATCCCTTCGTCATGCTGTGTCCTG
The DNA here is from genome assembly GCF_029890125.1 of Rhinichthys klamathensis goyatoka. Classification (NCBI taxonomy): domain Eukaryota; kingdom Metazoa; phylum Chordata; class Actinopteri; order Cypriniformes; family Leuciscidae; genus Rhinichthys; species Rhinichthys klamathensis. The sequence continues at coordinate 8,487,884 of NW_026606717.1, forward strand.
CTGACATCTGTCCGTGTGTCGGCCACGTGTCGCTCTGACCCCTCGACTCATGACCCTTCCCCCCCGACTCCAGCCCGCAGGCTTACACTGCCAGATGCGTCCATCTGCTGCTTTCTCTAACCCTTTCTTTCCTTCTTCCAGTCCACAAACCTTATTAAGAGTGCATGCCATATTTAATTGTCCTAAAGGAATAGTTCATCCAAAAATATAACAATTCTGCCATTAAACTCTCCTTGTTGGGAATCTAAATGGCTTTATTTCTTGTGTTAATAGTTAAAGGACAGTCTGAATATTAACCACAGCAATTTTGGAGTGTCTAACTCAATTGCTCTAGCGCCACCAACTGTCCAAGTTTGCACTCACGTTTATGTCAATGACTTTTGAACCGTAAGGGCTAGTAACAAAAAAAAATTCTCTAATTGCTTGATAGATCATCTTTAGACCATGCCGGCAAAAAGATACGATATACAAAGTTATTTTCGTGTACCGCATCTACAAATTAGATGGCATGATACCAAGAGGCTGTATCTCTGCAATGCTTTGGCATATTGACACCAAATTTTGCATGTGTCATTGTCACCTTACTCTGACCACACCACATCAATTTGGTCACAGCGCCACCTATAAGCAGCGCTTGACATTAACTTTCTTCGCTCACCAGCCACTATGGCTAGTGGTTTTCCAAAGTTACTAGCCACTCAGCATTTCCTCTGGCCACAATTTTGACATTGATACCAAGAGGAAAAACTGCCATATAGATATTTTTAATACTATCTCATAATTTGGCAGCAGGTATATTAGGCTGCGATCACTTTAAGAACTGACACACGGATCCATTATACTGATACACATGCATTTTCTTTCTCAACTGTTTATGTTCACTTAAAACATAACTAACTGTGTTTACGTAAATTCTCACCATTTTGACATTGTTTTCAGTGTATTTGACTGTTTAAGTGCAATAAGCAGCGAAAAAGAACTCAATTTAGTACTGAGAGGAGGCTTTATGTGCGTGCACTTTGGGCGTGAGCACAAAATCTGCAGGAATGAGTCAAATTAAGCGCAATCCCACGGCGAAATTCAAGCCATGTAACACCAACAATATTCATCCAGAGCAAATGAAACGAGCGAGTGAGGGGAGGCGGGTTTGTGTGTCAATTCGCTGTCGGAGAGAAGAGAGAGCGAGAAAGTGCAGCTGGTATCGTGTGTATTCTGCGGGAAATGAGTACTGGAAGCGTTTCAGTGTCTATGTATCGAAAAATCGATATTTTTTGACAAAACTTCATTGCACTTAGTTTAATATTTCAGATGCCTTTTTTAAAGACTACAATTGAAAAAATGTATATAGATTTAACGCGCTAAAGTGGCGAGTAGGAGTGACTGCGTTGCACGCCACTGCTGAAATCCACCGGCATGTTGCGGATTGGTGGGTGTTAATGTCAAGCCCTGCCATTAAATCATATTACTAGTGCTTGTATTCATGTTTTTTTTGCTATTTCGCCTAAAATCATCTTCATGTGTCTTTAATTGCTCATTGTTGAAGTTGGTTTGATGCTCCCAACCATGCTGGCATAACTTTTCGTGCCTTATTTGTGCTTATCCCATTAATTGCTGCTTGTATCTGTATTTAATATTATTATTATTATTATATGATAATATACTGCTTATTCAAATAATTATATTTATTTATTTTGTTTATTTTAAGAAACCGGTTTTCTTTTTCTCAAAGCTTTTTCATCACAATTTTCAATCGCTGTGTTTCCTGAGGCTACACAGATTATTTGAATGAACATCTGGGCCGTGTGTTGGAGACCAGCTCCGATCTGGCCATGGGACAGAGGTGACGATTTAGTGCTGGACTATAATCCAGCATCAACCCTAATCAACCGTGAGCCCAGAACGAGAAGTACTGTTCTAATTCAGGCCATTTCTTTATCTTTAGCACCTCCTTCGCTCTTTGAAGTGCATGTCATTTCCCCCTTTAATGAGCTTTTCCTTTTTTCTCTCATTTGTGTTCCAATTAAAACGTCTGTTCTTCAGCACATCAAACGTAGTGCATATATAAACGCACAGGGCTGATGGCGCTCGATGTGGCCTATTAATGGACATTCTTAGATTGTAGTGTATCACAGAGGCTCCATGGACTGTGAGAGTTACATAAAGTCTCATTTATGTTGTTTCTCCCATTATTTCTTTTGGATGTGCGACTCATTTTCCTGCAGTTTAACAGCCGAAAGATAGATATTTTTGTGCATGTAGTATTATCAAACAAAAAGACTTTTCAGTACTTTTATTTTGAATTTATGTGATTTTTTTTAATCCATTTATTTTCACATAAATTCTTATACTGTGTCAATATTTTTTGGTGCAGAAACAGAATTTGTGTGAAAATAAATGTATGTTCTATATTAGGGCGAATGCGGGATTGAATTTTATACACTACTACTGGACCTGGAAAACACTTTTCCGTTTGGACATTTCGGGCCCCACTGTACTGTAATGCAGTTTTCCTAGTGTTATTAGTTTTACTGACTTGATGGGTTTGAAACTTTGTTTTTTTATTACTGGCCGTATTGGCCTCTTTGAATTATGATATTTTTATATCCTTTGATAATTATATTTAGACGCCATCTGCCTCCCACTGTTGATTTGCAATCCACTGGATTTAATTGCATGAGCTCCTCTGTGGCTGGACGTTTTGCTGAGCTTTGTTATTTGCAAAGAGGCAATCTCTTTGTGTGTGTGTGTGTGTGTGTGTGTGTGTGTGTGTGTGTGTGTGTGTGTGTGTGTGTGTGTGTGTGTGTGTGTGTGTGTGTGTGTGTGTGTGTGTGTGTGTGTGTGTGTGTGTGTGTGTGTGTGTGTGTGTGTGTGTGTGTGTGTGTGTGTGTGTGTGTGTGTGTGTGTGTGTGTGTGTGTGTGTTGTTTTATGCAAGATGCATCTATGCATTTTATTTTGAAGTTATTTTTGAGTACTAATAATATACAGAAATATATACACTGCCATTTAAAAATTTGGGGTATGTAAGATTTTTTTGGAAAGAAAGAAATTATTACTTTTATTCAGCAAGGACTCGAGTAAGCTTAAGTAACGTAAATGACTTTTTTCCCATTTATTGACTGATTTATTTTTACTTATCTCACTTGCACAAAAATAGATTCAGTATTCCTCAAAATGAATGAAATCAGTGAAATGCTACGCAAACCTCCAATAATTAAATATGTTAAATAAAACACATATTTGTATGGATTTAATCTCACTTTATTGACCAATGTGCTTGCTGCTGCTGACCTTCGGCGATTTAGTTCAACCATAAGCAAAAATTACTTTAGATTTTTTGTTTTTATTGGTGAAGTAGGCCTAAAAAGCGTTCAACTTTCTTCTCGTGCATCCTATTCTTCTGCAATCCAGAATGGCAGCACAGCTGAAAGGTTTGTTTGAGCGGCGCCCTCTATTGTACACCAGTGAATTTGCATTTCCTTCAGCCTTATTATTTCAATTTTGGTGTGAAAGGGCCTTTACATTTGCCACAAAATATACGTTTTTTTGTAATTAAAAAAAACCCCAGCCCAGCCCATGTGAGAAAAAGAAACTAAGTAACACAATTAGTTACTTTTTAAGGGAGTAACACATATTGTAAGGCATTACATTTCAAAGTAACTTTCCCCAACACGCCACACTACTACCTTAAGAGTTCATAGTGTTAGCTTAAAGGGGTTGGTTCAGGATTTTGGACATCGGGCCTCATTTCCAAGTTAGCCTTAGTGTTATTTATCAGTGGAGACAGTTTTCAAAAATTTTCATCCAGTCGTTCCAGTTGCATAGTTCGCCGGTGCTAGGCTAGCGCGAGTCAACGGTAACTGCTAGCCTGCCATTAAAAACAGTTTTACCCACTCCACAATACACCAAAAGCAAATAAATTATAACGCCAGACTATCGATGTAAATGTCTGTTGAGAGAATAATGTTAAAAATCAAACATAGATGCGCGAACATACGGAAGTTGACTGAACATTCTCGGCCACCGCGACATCGCGCAAACACAAGCACACACATTCTCGGCCACTGTAGCCTACACTAGGTAACCAACAATATCGCGCGAACACACGTCGTGATCATAGGTCGTGATGGAGAAGGTAAGTTGGAAGAAAGCTCGTCTAACATTTTTAGGCTAGAACATTTTATATATATAGCCCATCGTATACATTATTATTGATGGCAGTCAAAAACTACTTTGCAACCAGGCCAGAAGCTTTGGCTAAGGGAAATGTTAGTGGCTATGGGAAGGAATGAAGATGTATTTCTAAATTTTATTTTAAATGATATATTATACTGTAGGCCTATTAGTCTTTCTAGTTACATTAAGGCTAGCCTACATGTATTAAAGCAGAGTGCTCTGGGTAAAATTTTATATCCTGTCAAAACATACATTAATCATTGCCATTGCATTTGTATTTTTCAAAGATGTCAGGGAAAAATGCAAAAAGATTTGTTTTTTCAAACTGTTTGGAGCAATTTGTGTAATTTTGAAATATAACATTAAAGAGTATATTTGATGTGTTGAATTGCTCTGTCATTTATCAGATTTACCAATTGTTATAATTGCAATTTGTGCTGGTTTATTATGAACAATGGGTAAAATTGGGGGGCGGGGATGGGCGGGGCTCCACTGGGGCTCCTCCCATAACCGCATGTGATCTCACTCCAAGCTTTTGATAAAACTTGAGAACCCTGCAACTGGAACAACTGGATGATCATTTTTGAAAACGGTCTCCACTGATAAATAACACTAAAGCTAACTTGGAAATGAGGCCCGATGTCCAAAATTCTGAACCACCCCTTTAAGGTACTAATAAGGTAGTGCCTTATTGATAAGCTAAAGGTAAAGTTTTTGCATAGGGACGGGTGTATATCTATATTTTTCATTTATATACTTTATTACTATGCAATATTATATTGGTTATTATTGGACACCGCTTTGATAGATATCAACATAAGGCATTGAATAAACCATGTTTGTCTACAATCTATTTATATCAGTTTCGGCGCTTCCCCAAAGCACACCTGATAATATTTAATCAAATCTGATCAACATATTCTTTCCCACACGAAACACATGAACTACAAAACCCGTGACCTTTCCTTTCCAATGTCACAATGCTTCTTCCTCTTCTGCACAACAAGAAAGAAACTTTCAGTACTGCTTTGAGGGACATGTGCATTCACTTTAGAGGAAACTACCTGTGCCTTGTTTCTCATAGAGGCAAGATATATTACACATGTGGTATCAGTTTATGAGGCTGTAGGAAACATTTGGGAAATGTTTGATTGCTTTGGCTTCCTGGAAAAAAGAGCGCAGTCATGGGTATGGGGGCAGATTGGACACGGCGACCCTCGGAGAAACAATCAGATTAGTAGCCCCTGCTTAGGCGTGCGGCGGAGTAATCATAATGACATGGTCGAGAACCCAAAGCCAGAATGGAACTAATTGCAGCTGTGTGGAACTGACCAAATTCCATGCACATTCTTTTCTCGTCCTTTGGCATACCTTTTAATTTGGCCATTTCTGTATGTCTGCTATGTAATTAACAATGAGGAAGGTCACTAGCCGATACTTTTACTTAAAGCATTCACATCTTTGTAGCATCGGGGTCAGTGAACCTCAAGAGTGTCTTGTTTTGTTTCATGTCTTATTTTGAAGTTTAATCACAGTCTTGGTTTCTGTTGGTCATGTGATTCCTTGTCCTCATGTGATCCTGTCATGTGCTTCCATAGTCTCAAGTGTCACGTTCTCATTGGTTCATTCATTGTTCATTGCTTTCAGGTGTGTCTTGTTAAGTCATTAGTCTTTAGGCTTGTTCGACTGATCGGCGTCTGACTTGAAATTCGAAATTTTGTCCGACTTTATTCTTGTAAACAGATGCTGCATTAAGCAGTTCATAAACTTGTTTCGAATGATTGCGTAATGTTAAACAAGATTACACTTTAAAGCCTTAAAATGAATAGCATTTCTGTAATCGTTTAACCATTTATTATGTAATATTTTTATTTTGTTTGTCGTGGGACACAAAAGGTGTTTTCTCAGTATAGTTCCATGCTGTGACTGACAATAGAACCATAAAATACACCAAAACGGCAACGTAAATTCACAAAAGCAATCAATTTTGTTTGTGCGCTGTAATCAAAATCTTTAGAATCCGTGCGATTGCGAGGAACAGACCCAAATGCGAGCCTTGATTCAGCGATCTTAATCTGCATTCTCAGCTGCGACTGTAAACATCAAATCCCGCACTCATTATATATTTAAAAATGGCCACCTCAAGAAGCTTCACAACACGTTTTTCAGCAGTGATATCAAACTCTCGTTGGCTCTCGCCGGCTTCGTCACAGACCGCAACATTCTGTGTTTCCGAGGATGTGTTTTTGATATGTGCGCCTTCACGGAATGGATCAGGATAAGATTTTTTAGTGATTAATAACTTACAGTAAATTTTGCTCTGTGCCTCATACAAAACTATTATATACCCACAGAGGCGACTGCAACATGTCTTCATTTGGACTACTTTTGGTACCGCTTGGCATTTTTACAATGAATCACCCCAAACAAATTTCACAAAATAAAAATGTTCTAGTTTAGAAATGAAATTTATGGTCATTTAAAGAAGAGGTGTATTCAAGTTATTGTATATGGTTTGCATTGAAATGTGAATAAATGAATAAAACAGAACGAAACGAGCACTGCAGTAGGTCATGTAGTGTTATTAAGGCAGGAATGCCTCAACGTTTCATTCACGCTAAGGGAACGCTTTAATTAGCATGGCTATAGAGAGTTTGTTCGCATGTTTCCCACCCTGCGAGACAATAGAGGAGCCCCCCACTCTGGGGCTTGAGCAAATCGCGCTCAGCTTCTCCCTGGGCTCGTTGACGCTCTGAGCCGCGTTTCTAGGTCATGAGAGTCTGTTATGAATAATAAAACGAGTCAGATTTAAATGGAATATTTATAGAAGCGCACAACAGCAAACGCTGCACCTCCTTCCTGTATTATTTTCTCTGATGTCTGCGGTATTTCTTATTTCATAATATTTCCTCCATCTTGTAGTCTTTACCGTGGCATATTCAGCTCTGTGTGTGTGTGTGTTTACCGTTATGTTAGCCAGGGGGATCGTGAGACAGACTGTGAATGAGCCAGGGACCTAATGACTCAGGCTGAGGCCCCTGACGGGAATGGTGATATTTGGTTGAGGGGAAATGGTTCGGTTAGAGGTGATGAAAGAGGAACTCGGGAGAAGGAGAGGTTTTCGAATTCTGCCCTAGATGTTTAATTGTGGGACCACTCGGATGGAAAACAATTAGAGCGTAGTCAAGTAGGTCTATTTTGGTGCTGTAGGCTATATATTTTCCAGTGAACTTATTTTCAGCTCCTCTATAATCAACATAATAATCGCAGGATCCAAGGAATCACATGTGATGGATTGGAATCTGTCCACTCTTTCTGTACTGGATACTCACAATGCATGACCTTGCACTGGGGGCCAGTGTTATTCTCCTTCAACATTATTGTGTCGATCAGGCTCCTCCATATTCCAGGGTGCCTGTGATAAACCACACACTAAAATAAACATTAAAGGATCCAGCTGAACCATATTCACTCAACCTATGAGTGAATCTCAACTCATTAGTACACTTTTATGAGTGCAGCCTTCTGCTTAGGGTCTCCTCCAAGCAACCCCCAAGCAACGATCTGGAAAGCACCTACAGCCGCCGGACAGTGTAAATATGGAGTTGCCTGCATGTGTATGTAGTATAATTATATATATAATTATATATATAAGGAATAGATAGTCTATTTTCCTCTTATGGCTGATATTAAAACATTTTAAACTTTTTTAACTGGGTAATGTTGCTGTTTGAGCATGAAAAAGGTCTGCAAAGTTAAAGCACAAAGTCAGTAAGCACAGTTTCTGAACTCCCTGAAACGCCTCCATTGTAGTCTTGAGTTTTCTTCCGGGAACGAACACATCACAATATTCCTCATTTACATAATTCCCACCCAAGGTCTATGCAAAATAAAAGGGGCAATGCCTGGTTGAGTTGCGTTAGAAGTGTGTAGTTGCCATGTCCAAGAGATGCTGTTTTTTTTTCACCCCAGATCGACATTTCCTAAGCACGTTTGAAACAGTTGACCAATCACAACACACCGGTCCTGCCAACCAATCAGAGCACATTGCGCTTTTCGAAAGGAGGGGCTTTCGAGAGACCGGGAAAACACAGGGGTGCAATTCTCGAAAGCATTGTTAGCCAACTATGGTCGCAAGTTTCGTCGTTACCAACATAGTTCAACGATTTGTCGTTTCCCAAAACCATAGTTCCAACGAACATTCACAAACAGCATCGCAAACTTAAGAGGTTGGAACCAAAGCTCTTGGGCTGATATGTTTTTTTTTTTTTAAGATTCAAGCATGAAAACCTATTCTAGTAGAGCCCAAAAACAAAATCAAGACTTTATAAAAAGGCATAATATGTCCCATTTTATCATTTTGCCTGAATAAAATATTGAAAACATTGAGAGATTGTGGACTTTCTGGATTAAATAGCTCTATTATTTTTGGAATACTTTTACGCTTTTCCACGGCGTGGTTCGGCTCGGCTCGGCACGACTCGGCTCGGTTTGCTTTTCCACTGCAGTTTAGTACCGCTTCAAAGTGTGTGGGATTATAGACTGATCGTTATAGTTGCACCGCCACTACTGACGTGACATCATCGTAAACACGACACAAACAAACAAGACGGTCGTTTAAAGCAAGTCGTTTAAAAAAGTTGTGCGAACAAATGATACTGCGGACGGTGACTGTTGCTGACTATTTATGTAGTGGGCTTGGTGTCTCGTGTTGCAAATCCAATGACGCTGGTAGTGAGGATTCTCTCTGACCAATCAGTGATCTGCAGCGTTTCCACGTCACATTTTAGTATCGTACGACTCGCTTGGAACCTCAACAGAGGTGGTACTAAAAAAAGTACCAGGTACATTGCGTTTAATACATGTTTATTGCATTAAATGACATTACATTATTTTCAAACAAACAACGTTAAGAGCATTGGATGCTGATGCACAAGTTAAATTGTAATTAACAAATGAATGATGGCAGAAGCCGTTATGCTGCGAAAGAACGGATACTGTCCTAATGCTGATTTCTGGTAGATGTCATTCACTAAAGCTGATTATGTTTGATTAATGATGATTATTAAATGGCCGCTGCACACAACAGTCCTCGCATTATGACACACATTCAGATGAAATCTACATATTTCAAACACATCCATATCAACCCTGTGGACCTTCAGCCACTCTGACATGCTTCTCCGTTCTACCCCCATAAACATGTGACAACATAATTATTATTTAAGAGCTGTAGAGTAGTTTTACCCTTGGCTGCAGCCAAACTTTTTCTCTGCCAGCGCTCCAGAATATTTGCATAGGATTGTTTGCATTATAATAGGGGTCTCTTTGTAAGCCTGTCAGTATAAAGGCTGATAAAGGCTGGAGGATAGTGTCAGGTAAGTGTAAAATCTGCCTGTTTGTGCTTTGGACACGTTTTTAGCCTTGCGAATTATAAAACTGGCAGAAAAGTTCCACAGACTTACTTTGATTAGAGCAACCACCTAACAACCATTCACAAGACCCTTTCAGATAAAAAGAAATGCACTGAAAACCACTTAGAACAACCAAAAAGCAACACCCTGTCTTACACAACATATCACAATGGCACTGGTATCCTTGTGAAAAAGAAGTTCATTTTAGCATACTTTTAATGAGTACTTTTTGCTAAAAATAATCAACTTTTATAGAAAATGCTTAAAGGGATACAGTAGTTCACCCAAAAAATGATAATTCTGTCATCATTTACTCACCCTCATGTTGTTCCAAACCTGTACGAGTTTCTTTCTTCTGTTGAACACAAAAGAAGATCTTTTGAAGAATATTTGTAACCGAACAGTTGATGGCACTCATTGACTTCCATAGTAGGAAAAAAATGGCTACCATCAACTGTCTGGTTACCAACATTCTTCAAAATATCTTCTTTTGTGTGAGGGTGAGTAAATCGCATTTTTTTGTGAAATATATCCCTTTAAGTGGGAACTACTGTAAACTTAATGTTTTTGTACACTTTAATTGTATGTTAAAGGGATACTCCACCCAAAAATGAAAATTCTGTCATCATTTACTCACCCTCAAGTTGTTGCAAACCTGTACGAGTTTCTTTCTTCTGCTGAACACAAAGGAAGATATTTTGAAGAACGATTGGAACTTTGGCACCATTGACTTCCATAGTATTTTTTTTGTTCTACTATGGAAGTCAATGGTGCCAAACTGTGTTTGGTTCCAATCGTTCTTCAAAATATCTTCCTTTGTGTTCAGCAGAAGAAAGAAACTCACACAGGTTTGCAACAACTTGAGGGTGAGTAAATGATGACAGAATTTTCATTTTTGGGTGGAGTATCCCTTTAATTAAAATGAAATAAAAATGTATTAGCTTATAGTTTAAATTATATGTAATGCAATAAGTCGAACTTAAGAGTTTTTTTCAACACACTTGAGTAGGAATTAAGTACATCTTTATATGTAATTTCATAATTACTTCTATTGTCTTTGAAATATGGTGAAAGTGTTCTGCCGAATGTACTGACAGGGATTTATTGTAAACTAAAATATACTTGTATGAAAATGTAATTTCTATTGAAACTTGCATGGCATGTATTTAAATGCATATTTCTAATTACACATTTGTACTGAAGTTACAGTTTAGTAAAATGTATTAAGTGGCCTTTTGTTTCATATTATAAAATATTAATATTAAAAATATTATATTTTTTGCAAGTAAAAAAAAATAAATCTGGGCACATTCAACCACAGTTTCTAAACCACAAAGTTTCTGTTTTTATTAGACTTTGGGACAATATATTCACAGCATTGTACATCAGTTCATCTAAACAGCAAGACACGCCATTTTCATCCATTTCCCATGCTTCATGCTGTAGCTTACGGCAGGAGAACTTCTGTTCCTCTCTTTGTTGTCTTTACTAGCGTAGCAGCAAACTCCCACTCATTCTTTTTGCAGTGATGTGGAATGAGATTAGCTGTGCACTACAGTATGTTAATGATTATCTCCATTATTTAAAGAACGACACATCAAAGCCTTGGCATGTTAGAAATGCGGGGATATATTTTATCTGAGCGTACACAATTCATTAATATCTCTAGATATCGCGATTCGCTTGTACCAGAATCCTTCTCGCTTTTGCAGGTAAGCGTGAGAAAGGATGAAAAAAGCAGCAGATGCACTTTTATTAGAAGCATAACAAGTACTAGTGCTCCATATTTTATCCTCCTACACACACACACACACACACACACACACACACAGCTCTCAGATGACAGAGGATAATGCCTTTTTCTCCTCGGAGCTAACAGCACCCTCGTCCCAGAGTGCACTGCTTTGGCCTTCTGGATAGAACGCATTCCAGTCTGTCTGTACTGTAGAGATGAGTTTGGTAGCACTTTATTTTATAGTCCTCTTCCCAATGTACATACTATATACTTATAATAGCAGAAAGTGTAATGCATTAAAACAATTTTAAAATCCGCAAATATTATAATGCATTTTGGTTGCAATTATTTATGAAAAGATATAATGCATTATAATATACATTATGAATACTTTTATAATGCATTATGCACAAGGGCTTTACGTAAAACCAATATTTTAGTTCAACCTCCTTCATAACTGTTATTATTTTTGCATCGTATTGTTGTTGTTGCTGAATTTTTTGATTGAATATCCGCTTTACTGAATGTTCTCCTCTTTCTCTGTTCTCCAGGGCCTTATACACATATGAAGATGAGAGTAATGATTTGATCCTGTCTTCATCGGGAGGTAGGCTACATCTCAACATACCTCCTGTACAAATATAGACCATCTAATAATAACCGACCAGAATCTAGTCATGCACAAGCAATAACTCTGTCGGCTGTGACTGATGACATTCATTTGCATTGTTGATGTAGCATGATTGTGCCGGTGAACGCCGCCGTGCGATTTGTATCGTGACACGGAAGCCAAACGCATTAAATGTGATATTAACACTGTTGGAGTTGTGCACAGACAAACATCTTTATTGATTTGCAGCCTATCTTAAAACTCAAAGGACTGTAATCCTGCCATCTACGAACCGAACAGATCCCAAACACTGGCGTCAGTAACCGTCACTCAAATCTCACGGCGTTTTCAAACTATTATGGCCGATCAAACTGTACGGTCTCAGAGCTGGAGGAGGGAAACCTGTCATTTTACTCTGATGACAATCATTTAGTCCGTGACTGAGGGAAGGCTATTATTAAGGGCCGTGCTGATTAGCACAGAAGTTAGATTTGTTGTGGGAATTCTGTTTGCAAGAGATTTCCCGCAGTGTTTATTTACAGTGAACAGTTTGATTCTCTTGTTCCTGAAGTATTTGTATCTGAAGCCATCATTTTGCTGCAGTTTTCAACATCATATCTGAGCATTGTTAAAAATACCTGTAAATATGACAAAATGAGAATGATGCAAACCATCCATCCAAACTTGAGATAACGATAAAACGAATAAAAAGAAAAAAGATATATAGCTCAGCCAATCAGATTTCAAAGCAGAAAGGATCCAATTTATCCAATTGCAATTTCAAATGATCCGTTTAAATGCCAGCAGCCATATCACCCTGTAGCCCAAGACTGGTTGCCCACTGAGCCTGGTTAGTACCTGGATGGGAGACCTTCTGAGAAAACCAGGTTGCTGCTGGAAGAGGTGTTAGTGAGGCCAGCAGGGGGTGCTCACCCTGTGGTCTGTGTGGGTCCTAACGCCCCAGTATATAATGGGGACACTATACTGTCAAAGAGCACCGTCCTTCGGATGAGACGTTAAACCGAGGTCCTGACTCTCTGTGGTCACAAAAAATCCCAGGATGTCTTTCGAAAGAGTAGGGGTGTAACCCCGGCATCCTGGCCAAATTTGCCCAGTGGCCTCTCTCCATCATGGCCTCCTAATCATCCCCATATATATGTATATATATATACCAATTGGCTTCATCACTCTGTCTCCTCTCCACCAGTAAGCTGGTGTGTGGTGGGCGTTCTGGCGCAATATGGCTGCCGTCGCATCATCCAGGTTGATGCTGCACATTGGTGGTGGTTGAGGAGATTCCCCCTTCCATGTGAAGCGCTTTGAGTGCCAAGAAAAGCGCTATATAAATGTAATGAATTATTATTATTATTATTATTAAATGACCAGGATTGGTATTTTATTTAGATCAGTTTAGTGTGCTCAGAGTTGGGGAAAATTGGACATTGAAATCAAACACATGGAATTAAAATTGTTTTATGTGGGCAGTAAGTAGTGGGCTCACTGGTATGTGTCTGCTACTTTGTGTAATTTACTTTTTCCGGAGCAGGAAAGAACTTCCACCAGACTGTGTGTGTGTGTGTGTGTGCGTGTGTGTGTGTGTGTGTGTGTGTGTGTGTATGAGTGTATTCATGTCCGTCCGAAACCCACTCCAGTGATTTGTGTCTGTCTATTGGCACATTTATACCTCTCATGAGAAGCAGTAGCTAACCGATCAGTCATGGTTGGCATAATGGGCCACTTAAATAAGAAACGTTTGCAACTAATTTTACAGAATTGTATTAAGAATTATTTAGTTTTAACAGGTTTTATTATTTTGTTAATATGTTTTTTTAATTAAAAAAACATTTAGATATTCATAAAATACTCCTACTAATATATACAATATATATATATATATATATATATATATATACATACATAAAACAAGATACATTTATTTCAGAAGCAAAACTGCAAGACATTAAGACTATTACATGTTTAGAGAATATCTTAAAGTATTTTGAATTGATATAAGTATTTTCTTATCCCAATGTAATTTTTAGTGAAAGTTTATGCTTAAAAAAAAGAAAAATACTTCATTTTATTCTCTGAAAATAAACGTAATATCTTATGTCTTATATCTTAAGTAAGTTTATTTTGTTTTTAGAATGTTTTGATATTTTATTTTTATTTTATTTTATATTTGCATTTTTTAATTATTATTTTTGTTTGTTTATTTATTGTTTGTTCATTTTTTGCAGTTTAGCACAGTTTAGTACTGTACACTACTAACTGCTATAAATAAAAATGTCTCTAACTATCTTACAAAAGCAGAAAATATTTTTACATATATCCCCCACAATCCTATTTCCTAAATAGAGTAGTTAAGAAATGACTACTTCACTAAAGATCCAACATTTAGAAGATTAGATTAGAAAGCATGTTCTATTACTGTGTGGTCGGGCCAGTATGGGCCATGTTTTGACTGAAATACAAGAAGAAAAAAAAACAATACAAGTATTATTATTATTATTGCAATTGCTACACTGCCAACTGATGGGAAAAATGTACTTTTCTTTCTAAACTCTGTGATTGTTGTGTTTGACAGATGGCGGTCTGGCAGAGATCGCAGTCACCTTCGATAACACCCGGATCATGTACGGTTTCTGCAGTCTGAAGGAGCCCACGGCAGCCCTGCCGCGCTACGTCCTCATCAACTGGGTGAGATGACGCAACAACCTGCGCTCAGTGACACTGACATATTGCAAGCCGTTAGCAAGAACACTTCAGCTCTAGAGGTCGACAAGGGCAGAGCAGTCAACATAACCACAGTCAATCGACATCAGTGCCAGTCTTTAATTATACATGCATTCTTTTATCTTACAAAAGTAGGAAATCATTTTGTTATGGTGGTGGGAGCGAGCCCCAAGTCTAATCCATATATTTAGCCCCCACAATCCTGAATTAGTAGTTATGAAATTACTACTGTGTTTTGCTAAAGATCTAAGATTAGATCAGATTAGAAGATACATTTTGTTACTGTGCGGTCAGCCTGATATAGGCCAGTATGACAGTGACTTGAAGGCATTTCGATTTTTGAACATGAGTTGGAGAGCGAAAGATAGATGAATCACTGTATAATCTTGCTTAGAATAAACTAAATGTAAGCCTCCAGTCATTATTTTAGCTCTCCAATTAAATGATTTACACTACCGGTCAAACGTTTGGAATAATTACGTTTTTTGTTTTATGTTTTTGAAACATTAAGTCTTCTATGGGGGCAGTTGTGGCCTAATGGTTAGAGGGTTGGACTTGTAACCCAAAGGTTACTGCTCAAGAAACATTTCTTATTATTATCAATGTTGAAAACAGTTGTGCTGCTTAATATTGTTGTGGAAAATGTGATGCCCTACCATTCAAAAGTTTAGGGTAAATAAGATTTTAAAAAAGAAAGAAAGAAAGAAATTAGTACTTTTATTCAGCAGGGATGCATTGTTTCCACAAAAATATGAAGACTGTTTTCAACAGTGATTATTAATTCAAACATTATTAATAATAGAGCACCAGTAATATAATTGAGCATTATCATTTCTGAAGGATCATGTGACACTGAAGACTGCCGTAATGATGCTGAAAATTCAGCTTTGCCATCACAGGAATTAGTTACATTTTAAAATATGTTAAAAATAGAAAACAGTTATTTAAAATTGTAGTAATATTTCACAATATTACTGTTTTACTAAATTTTTGTTTAAATAAATGCAGCATTGGCAAGCATAAGAGACTTAAAAAAAAAAAAACGTAATTATTCCAAACTTTTGACCAGTAGTATAAATCAATCAATTTGAAGTTTGCACCAGTATTTTGAAGTGCATACAAATACTGCATAAAAAGCAAAGTACTATATATTGCACACAACTCATATGAAAGACACTCTTTCACTAAATACTTTCATTATTTTCTTATGTTCGTTTAATTACAAGCATGTTTTTTACTTTGTATTTTTGTACTTATCTCTTTATGTCACAGCAATTATTTTAAATTGTGTGAGCTTCTTTATTTTGAATGGGTGCTGATCAGAGAAGTCTCTCTATTGTTAGTTGAATTATTAAAGCGACAGTCTCTCTTTAAATATATTGGCGCCTTGGAATTGCACCTAATGGTTGCAGTGGAACACAATATTCACCTCCTTTTAAGGTTCAAGGATGTTATTATCAATTTTGGGTTTTCTGAATGCAGTGGGAGGTTGAAACTACCTAGGGGAGCAATCTGAGACAATTATATATTGGCAGTACTCTGAAGTGTGCTAGACTTTTTTTTTCTTTCTTTTTTTTCATTCACACTGCAGTTGAATTCTCTGAATAAACACATACTTGACAATGTGTGTTCAGGTTGGTGAAGATGTGCCCGATGCCAGGAAGTGTGCCTGTGCCAGCCATGTAGCCACCATAGCCGAGTTTTTCCAGGTGGGTCTCCCCAAGGTAAAACAAACATCTTTTACTTCCCTTTTAAATTAGGTAATGACCCATTTCAATGACATATGAACCCATTGTCACTCATTTTGTCATCATCTATCCTCTGAGCATGCGAGGAGTGTTAGCTGTTAGGTTTAATATTTTCTGACTTTCCTGAGAAAACTGTCTGGAACGAAGGAAATGTGATTCATCCAAAACAATTTTCTTTGTTAGTGTTGGGCTGAAGCTAGCAAAGCAGGTCTAGTTCACCACAAAATCAAAATATATATATATATATATATATATATTTTGCATGAAGAAATAAAAGATCATAATGTGACATTATTTTGGTGATTAACCATGTTCCCATCCAATTCCCATTTCCTTAATGTTTACAAAATCTAGTTCTTATTATCATAATGCAAAAAAAGTATTTAAATTAAAGTCTTAACATTTACAAGGTATTTACATTTCATTGAAGTTCATTTGACCTACCCTGCCTTTACATAATGCAGATTTTTATAATAAAAAAAATGTGCCCAAACAATATGATCTTGAATCAAATGGGAATCATCATTGAGAATAATGAAGATTAAATTAAAAAAATAAAATATCTTAATTTACAACAATGAGAATTGGTGAGGAAATATGGCAAATTGTCATTAAAATAATTTTAATTTAATAAATCGTCTCAGGTTAATATGTAACCCGGTTCCCTGAGAAGGGAATGAAATGCTGCGTAATAGAGTTGACACTATGGGAACTCTTCTGCATGACTGGTGTCTGAAACACATGTGTAAATACACCAATCTTGATTGGCTAATGTGATGTCAAGTTATGTAGCAAAACATGTAAGCATGACCATAAAAGGGCACCTATGTCAGGGAATCTCCAGATTTTGATTGTCTGAAGGAAGCCACAAAGACATGCCCGAAGTGTGGCAAGCAGTGTCTCATTCCCTTCTCAGGGAACCGGGTTACATACGTCATCTGAGACATTCCCTTTTGAATGTAACTCAACGTTGCATTATGTCATTGCCGCAGTGGGAATGTCAATAGCGACGCTAGCCCACTGAGGAAAGATGCCTGCCCATCAAAGCCAAAGTTGCCAAGCTGCCGCAAAGTCTTAAAAAAAATAGAGGAATTATTTTTATTTTTTATTTTTAAGATTCCCTCGTGAGCGAAGATGGGGCAAATGGCCCGTCAGACACCTCCACCTCCCGAATCACCAGGGGTGGCAGGATAAGTAGAGGCGGGGCCCCAAAGAAAATCTGGTACACAATGTCGAGGTGTGCCCAGATTCCCCCTGGGAGGGGACGCTCTTAGGGATTTTGGATAGTGCTTTGTAAGATGCTACATACCCTGGGTGGAGTGAGATCTGACACCTAGAGGCGAAGCCATTCCACACGCCTCATAGGCCAGAGAAATTGCATCGGTTATTCAATGCGAAAGGCATTGCTATGTGAACAAAGACCCCCTTGCTGCGACCTCTAGGTAGACCGGGATTTAAGTGCATAAATGCCACTGGCCTGAGCGGTAGACGTAAATCCTAAGAGTGTGAATAGGTGAAGCCTTTCTTGATCCAGTGATTCATGCAGCGGAAGAAGAAGGCATGAAGTATGACCAGATGTGCGGTCGCATAAGCGTGACTATTTCTAACTCCTCAGAGCCAGATGCGGACAGCATTGGTTCCTTGTTCAGATCAGAAGAATTCGCAAAGCGAACTTTCAAATCCAAAAAGGATCCTCTGAGTAAGTGGATATAGCAAGAGAAAGAGGGACACCCGTCTTAAGCTCCTCCAACTCAACCTGCAAACCCCATGATCTAAGCCGCCGTGCTGCCTCAACAGGCACAGAACCCCAACCAGAAGCCTGACTCCCGTCCCTCAAGAAGAGAGCCAGGAAGGAGCGGTAAGCCTTATGGAGAAATGCTCACAATGAATACAATCAGCCCCCTTCAAGGACTGACCAAGCATGTTTTGAATGTAATCAGGTCTGGGGTGCAAAATCCAAGCAGGAGGGGGTTATTCTAAAAGGTCCTGCAGATCTTCTGCTCTTCTAAAGAAATAATATAGTAATTGAAGAGCCACTTAAAAAAAGTCAGAGCCTACTCTGTGGCTGACTCTAAGGGTTCAAATTGAGCTTCTGATAAACTTTTCAGGACCACAGGAAGGTTTCAAGAATGAACTTGCTTCCTGCAGATAGGCCTCAGCCGTCTGGCACCATGAAAAAAATGGAGACATCAAGGGGTGCTTCCCTACAGAAGCTCTAAAAGAAGGTTAGGTTACAAGGCTAGGGAAATAGCTGCCACATATACCTTAAGGGGCAGCAGGGGCTAACCCTGCTGAGAGGTGTTTGTGGAGGAACTCCAGCAGTGTACCAACAAGGTAGTGGGCTGGGTTCAAGTGGTGGTTTTCACACCACGACTGAAAGATCTGCCATTTTAGGGCATACAATTTCCTTGTGGAGGGAGCTCTGGAATTCAGAATCGGCCCAACAACCTAATTTGAGAGACCGGAATCTATGAGCTGGTGCCCCTCAAGGGCCAGACCCAAAGTTTCCACATCTCATTCTGGATAGATCAGGATTGATCAACCCCTTCAGTTGAGACAGGAGGTCTCTCCGGAGAGGAATCTCACAAGGAGTGCCATCAAGGAGAGACACTAGATCCTAGAACCAGACTCTGGCTGGCCAATATGGAGCCACTAATAATAGGTGGACTCAGTCTTGGCAAACCTTTACAAGAACGTACAGAGGAAGCCTCGGCCACACTAGTACCGTGGAGTCCAGCCCCAAACAAGCTGGAGGTGTGAGGGTGAACTAAAGGGGACAGTGGGTCGACTTCTCTGAGGCAAAAAAGACCAGTTCCTCTTGACCGTACCTCTGCCATATGGACTCCACCACCTGTGAATGGAGTTGCAATTCCCCGGGCCTCAGTCCCTGTCTCGACAGTATTCCTGCTGCCAGATTTGCAAGCCTTGGAAGACTGCCCTCCCCTTATGACTCATTGAGCCTTTAATTTCTCAAACATTTTTAATGACTTAGCTTATGCTGCCCATAACGGGCAACAAACATGCCTGTTTCGTGGTCGAATCCCATGTTACCCTAGAAAAGTGGTTCTCTGACTTGAAGATAGTACACTTTTCCTGAGGTTCAGCCTCAGACCTATGCACCTTATATGGGAGAGAACAACACCTTAATGCCGAGCCGCCAACTTCTCTAACCAGGCTAGGATCAGCCAGTCAATGCAATTCAGTACACGGATGCCCATGAACAACCTTAAATGTCCTGATGCCCTCTGAAGAGGGAGGTGGGTGCCACACTCCGGCAGAATTTCTGAGCAGAGTTCAGGTGGGATCCCGCTAGAAACGGCTGCTTCCCAAAACACTGGTTAGTGAAACAGGTTCTTGAGGGAAGAATGAGCACCCAATACTGTGGTGTGACACACTTACCTCAGAGGGACCTTGCCCTCAGGTCACTGAAAGCCATAATAGATAATAGAGATAATTGTTCAATTCAGCTCCCTGAACAGCTTACTGGCAGGGAACAGCCAAAGTTTGCAACTATGTGTCACGGATCTATGAGAGAGGACTCAAGCGCAGAATGAGTGTTAACGGGTTTTATTGACAAGACGAGAGATGGTGGGTGAGGAGGTGATAACAGTCCAAACAGTAGGCAGGGAACAAAGCACAATGACAGGCAAGCTGAGAGGGTGGCCGCTGAGACCAGCGCATGGTGAGCAGGCTGGTGTGCTGTGGTTGATGTGCAGCACAAGGCCAATGGATGCAGCGAGAGCCAGACAGGATCATACAGCACACGTAGATAGACTCACAGGGCATGATCAATCACTGCACCTTTCTTGCTGCTTGGCAGAGAGAGGAAGCAGCTGGAGAAGCTCAGCTTGCAGGGCTGGAACAAACAGGAGACACAACAGACACCAGACAATGTATCCAGGCACTATCTTCAATAAAGATAATGAACAATAAAAAGCGATGCACAAGGTAGCACACAGAAGTACACTGTGGCAAAACAAGAGGGAAAGAGAACACATTATAAAGGGAGCTGAGAACATGAAGAACATGTGTGCACACTTCGACAAAGAACAGGGGAGCACACTCAGACTAACGAGGACTCATCAACAAGGTGGCGTGGTAATTGGTAACAAGGATGCAGGAACAGAGGAGCACATGGCCAACACAAACAAAGACAGAGCCATGTGCTCAAGCACAACACAAACAAAGACACATTGAACAAAGACAGGACTGTCAGTGGAAAACCCTGACACTATGGGACTGATTGAAAAGACAGTGCCCACATTTACCATGGGGCAAACTGCTGTAACAACCTTACGTGTCCACAACACTCCGGCAGCATTGCTGGGTGGAGATTGGCTGAAACCCTACTGGAGATTGCTGTTCCCCGAAACACCATAGGTGTTAAATACATACTGGGCAGAATCCCTCAGGAGACTGCTTCTCCCCGTAACGCGGAACTTGATGGGATAGCAAGACAGCTCCTTGAGGCCATCGAGGAAGATTGAGCGCCCATTTTATTGTGGTGTATATTAATATTTACAGTATATGCATAGAAACAATAGAAATACTTTTTTTCACTGAAACGACTTTAATTAGAAAACAGTACATTTATTTGCAGTATATGCATAAAATATCTTTTAAATAAGTTTTGTTTTGTTGAATGACACTTGGTCATGTTTTCACGAAAGTGTTCATTTCAAACATTGACTCATAATGCATAAATTTTTTACTAACATGTTTTTACTAATATGTTTTTTAGTGCTTTTCAATACCACCTCTGTTGTTGTTTAGGCTTTCTTTATGGCTTTGTTTAACAGCATGCCTCTTTAGCTCTGCAGTAATTCAGTCCTGTGCTCCAGCAGATAAGAGTAAATCAAGTCATGTGGGTGGGCCACAGAGTCTTGGTGGGTTTGTTGGATGTGTGTGTGCTCCTGAGTGTATGTACCTAACTGCTGGTATTGTGCAAGAAGATGTTTTTAGATGACTAACTCGCTCCTCTTCATGGCTATTGTATTGGAGGTGTCTGTCGGTGTGAGGCATCTGAATGGGGGGCCGCTCTGCTTTTCAAGCCTCTCAATCTCTTCAACGTGGGTGCGTGGGTGAGAAAGGGAGAGAGAGAGAATAGAGGTATTGAGGTAGAGAAACTCCACGATAAAACATCAGCGAGACAACCAAGGCCGCCGCAGAGATTGTGCTTTTGGGTTGAAAGAGAGACGGTGCTATCAGGAATGAATTGATCTAAAGTGCCAGTCAACTCACCGGTTGCTCTTTTTGAGCTACTGAAAACATTGATGGCAGTATTCATGTAGCTATGTCAGAGAAATACACATGAACTAGATATAGTCGGTTTGTTTGATATTCTTACAAAAGCTAAGTTAGAGCTCTATATTCTGTGATGCTCTCACAAGCACATTGAAGACTTGTTTTGTCTGGCATGAAAAGCCTAATTGCATGTGAATGAATCATTCATACTCATTCATAGTTATTCCTTCATATGTTATTAACTGCAGTTATTCACTTTGGACTAATTCTTTCATTAATTATGTTATTGATGAGTTAATAATGTACAGCACTGTTCAAAAGTTTGGGGTTAGTATGATTTTTTTTTAAGTTTTAAAGTAAGGTAATACTTGTATTTATCAAGAGTGCATTAAATTGATCAAAAGTGACAGTAAAGACATTTCAGATAAATACTATACTATTTATTGAAGAATGCTGAAACTCACAATTTCACAACAGTATTAGATACAGCACAACTTTCTTAAAAATTGAAAATATTAATAAATGTTTCTTGAGCAGCAAATCAGCGTATTTTAATGATTTCTGAAGGATCGTGTGACACTGAAGACTAGAGTAATGGCTCCTGAAACGAATTCCATTACAATTCCAATGGAATTCCAATTCCATGTTTTCAAATAAAAAATGTTTTATTTTAAATTGTAATAATATTTCACAATATTATTGATTTTGGTGTATTTTGATCAGATAAATACAGCCTTGGTGAGACTACATTACAAATCAAAAACATTACAAATCTTACCAACCCCAAACTTTTGAACATTAGTGTAAATTTTGTTGCAGTTGCACCAATTGAAAATATGGCACGGCATTCGCTAGAAAAAGTATATCTTAATATTTTATAGCCTTATTTTCAATATATGTGTGTATTTGAATAGAAAATGCCACATGAACATATTATTTGTAAAAAAAAAAAAAAAAAATCTTAAATGGACATTTATTACCATTTTTTTTACTGGTTTGCGGAAATTAATCAGACTTACAATCTCCAAAACCTCTTCTTTTTAATGGTGGCACAAACGAGTCACAGAAGAAGACTTTTGAACCAATCCCATTAAATACACAGAAATGAATCAAACACTGATGAGACTTTTGCTACTGGACTGTAATTTTTTAACATTTCCCTCACAACAGTCTCATACAAAGTCACATGACAAGGTAGAATCACAAGATGTCTTTAGGAAACTTGTCAAGTAGAGTTGGTCAATGCAGCCTGATGCTTTTGTGACTTTCTTCTTTTGTCTGACTCTCTTGTGACAGTTAAAAGAGTTCTCGTCATTTAAATGCACGGTTAATGCTGGTTGCCAGGTGACGTGTGTGTGTGTGTGTGTGCAGCAGTACTACTGATGAATTTTTTCTCTCTCTCCAGGGTGTTGACGTCGTCGTGAACGCTAGCACCATAGACGACATCGACCCCTCAGCCATCGGACAGAGGCTGACCAATGGGACGGCTCCAGTGGCCAGCCCAGTGTTGAGCCGCCTGCGAATGAAAGACGAGGAGAACACAGAGAACGTTGTGCGTGATTGGTGACACAAGGGCTTGTTTGCATGCACACTGGAAAGGGGTCAAATCAAGTTGTCTGTGAATGGCTCTCTAATAGTGTGATGTCTGACACAAGGGCACAGCCTTGTTGCTGTTTTTAGAGGAAAGTGCTCTTAGTGCACATTGTTGATTCAGAGGAACTGAAACAATGATTGCTTATGTACTATACGAAACATACTTTAAAATAACCCAGATCCTTCCTGGTGTTTTGCTCACTTATCTGAATGACGTCTCTGCCAAGTATACACTACGTCAAAAGTTTGTAAGAATTACAATTTAATGTTTTTGAAAGAAGTCTCTTATACTCACGTTAAAAAGAGTAATATTGTGAAATATTAATACAACGTGAAAGAACTGCACTGTAAATTATGATCAATAAGTTGTACATTGCTTTGGTTTCACATTACTTTAACTCATCAAAGTAACTTTTTTTTAAAATTATACAAGATTCATAAAATGTTTTTAAGTCAGTTTAATGTCATTTAAGTATTGTGATTTGAATATCATTTAAAATGTAATTTATTCCTGTGATGGTGAAGCTGAATTTTCAGCATCATTACTCACAAAACATTTCGTGTTATTATCAGTGTTGAAAACAGTTGTGCTGTTTAATATTTTTGAGGAAACCGTGATACACTACCATTCAAAAGTTTGGGGTAAGTAAGATATAATGCATTAAATTGATCGTAAAATTAAAGACATTTATGATGCTATAAAAGCTTTCTATTTCCAAAAAAATGCTGTTCATTGAACTTTCTCTTCATCAAAGAATTCTGAATAAAAAGGATCATGGTTTCCACAAAAATATTAAGCAGCAAAAACTGTTTTCAACATTGAAAATAAGAACTTGTATTGATAACTAAGCACTAATGGGTGGCAATTGAGCAGTAAATCATCATATTAGAAGAGTAATAATGCTAAAAAAATTCAGCTTTGATCACAGGAATAAATTGCATTTTAAAATATATTCAAAATAGAAAACAGTTATTTTAAATTGTAATAATATTTCACAGTTTTTACTGTATTTTGATCAAATAAATGCAGGCTTGGTGAGTATAAGAGACTTCTTTCAGAAACATATAACATATATGTATGCTTTATTGTATCCTTGGTTATACCTTAACGTTTCAACCAATAAAATTCAAGAACCAAGTGATGTTGGTATAATCTAATCACAAAGCTTTGTACATCTTTCAAACGGTCCACAAGGATAGTAAGGCCAGAATGTTTTGGTCTTGTGGGGACATTTTTTGGAAATTATGTTTTTTGAAACTCTACATCTGTAGAAAGTTTTCCGTGATGGGTAGGTTTAGGGTTAGAGGATAGAATATATAGTTTGTGGAATATCCCCCAAACATGAAAACCCAACATATGTGCTGCTCTCTAGCTGACTTTATGTTTGGAGAAGAAACAAACTGTCCTCATAGTGCCTCCCTTGGATCAACATGTTTGTCCTTAGCTGGCTGTCCAATTAAAATGGCCAGTACTCACACTTCCCCTTTCCTCCTGACCACAGGGCACCACCTACCAGAAAACAAATGCAGAGATCGAGATGAAGAAAATCAATCGAGAGGAGTTCTGGGAACAAGCCAAGGTAGAGATGTGATACCTCTGTGTTTCTGCTGCTAAGAAGCTTGATCTGTGACTGAGGATGGCAGTGTGAACCACTGTAACCAGTGTCTGCACAATGTGACGCTTCATCGGACTAGCCTCTTTGTTTTAACATTGATGAGGAAGTGCGTCTGTCAGGTTCTTTGATGCCGTTCAGTCACTAGCAAACTTTTATTTATTTTTTGAGAGGGTCTTGAAAAAAAAAAAATCATTCTTTTTTTGTGCATAGACTTCAATCCTAAATGATGAAAATTCATTATAAAAATTATTTTATTTTAAAACTGATCATCAAAACAAAGAGTGAAATAGAGATAATATTTATTGTGTGTAAAAAAAAAAAATCAATATACATTTTTATGAAAATTATGGTTGAAGCAGCAGCCACTAATTTCCCTGATTATGTTTTATATTTATATGTAAGAAATAGTGTACTTGTTTCCCATTTTTGTTGTTCATTATTTTCTAACCATACTGTAATTTTGACATTTTAAAAATGATTATTATTACTATAATTAATACATGTTAAATGTACATTATTTTTTTTAAAAGTAATTAATATTTTATTTCAAATTGTTATTAGTATTATTAATAATAATATAATTTGCAGTATTAAATTATTATTTAATTTTGTTATGCTAGCTGTTAAAACAACAGTCTTTCAGTTCTTTACATAAATGTTTCAGATGTTGATGTTCTAATATATACTGTGTAATATATATATATATATGCGTATATACACATACACAGTATATATTAGAACATCAACATTTGAAATATTTATGTTAAGAGCTGAAAAGTTCTTTACATAAATGTTGATGTTCTAATATATACTCTTGTGTGTGTGTGTGTATATATATACTGTAATTTTATATACTGTATATATATATATATATATACACAGTATATATTAGAACATCCACATTTGAAACATTTATGTAAAGAACTGAAAGACTCCTTTGTTATATATATATATATATATATATATATATATATATATATACACAACTAATAATTACAATGGAAAAAATGGAGGCCTGTGTCCTTTACAAACATTGATTCACTGTTCAGTATTGTGTTCTACAATGTTTAGCTCTATCTAATCTTATTTAAATACATTTCACTGATATCTTTCTGACGTGTGTCTGTTTAAAGCGGGAAGAGGAGTTGAGAAAGGAGGAAGAGAGAAGGAAGATTGCGGAGGAACGGCAGCGCTTTGAAGCAGAGAGGATGGAGCTGGAGAGAAAAGAGCAAGAGGATCGAGAGAAGCGGTACCGCGAGAGGGAGCAGCAGATCGAGGAGCACAGGTAGGAATGACGCCACAGTCGCCAATACCCATGACCCTCAGCCAGACATTATTATGATGCTATCTGTGTTTATATGCGCGGTCACAGGAAGAAGATGCTGGAGGACGAAGAGGCCAAAGAGAGGTCAAGGAATCAACCCTTGATTGTAAGAGTGCGTGTGCTTTGCATACAGTAAACCAGGTTTTGTGTCTGAAAAGATGTTCTGGCCTGAAAAATGCAACGAACGCATGATAACCTATGGGTGGTAAGACCTATGACCCATGTTTCTTCAGTAATATTGTGCCTGTAATTGTAAGTGGACATATGTGACTGCTGAATGGCCGTGGGCTGTACACAGGCTTCAGAAGTATTTACACAAAATCAGTTCAGATTTATTGCACTAGTCATTTGTGAAGTAAATAAGTCACAAACATCGGTATGTGGAGGAACCCACATTTAACTGTTATAAAAAAACAACTTTTTGCTGCCCCCTGCTGGAAATAAACGTGCACTGATTCTCTTTACAGACAGAGCCCAGCTGTGAAGACCCGAACCTGGAGAAAAAGGAATCAGAGGTTGAGGTGGGTTGAAACGGAGCTGTTAGAGCCACACTAACATCGCTTCATTTCTCAGATAAGTGTTTTAAAAAGGAGAACAGACCCTAACAGGCTGAAATGTGGAGCAGACTTGTGTTATGTGTTATGATGACAGATATTCTGCTGGGATTTACATGTGGGTCAGTGGGATTTCTCGGGCTATTTAAAGACAAGTGTGTTTCTGCGTGTGTGCAGTCGATAGGATCTTCATGATGAGAAGGGGCCAAAAAAACCTAATGCAAAACTTTCTTACCTGCGCAGCATGTAATTATTACATTTAATACACTACCGGTCAAAAGTTTGGAATAATTAAGATTTTTTAAAAGGGGTTTTATTATTTTATAATGTTTCCTGAGGTGCACTTATAATGTTAGTATGATTTTTACAGCAAAACTTGTCATAATTTAGAAATAAAATGCCATTGCCTACCCTGATTTAAAGGAGTAGTTCACTTTTTAAAAAACTTTTGCTGATAATTTACTCACCCCCATGTCATCCAAGATGTCCATGTCTTTCTTTCTTCAGTCGAAAAGAAATTAATGTTTTTGATGAAAACATTCCAGGATTTTCCTCCATATAATGGACTTCAATGGTAGCCAAACGGTTCAAGGTCTAAATGACCGTTTCAGTGCAGCTTCAAAGGGCTTTAAACGATACCAGACGATGAATAAGGGTCTTATCTAGCTAAAAGATCGGTCATTTCAAAAATAAATAAAAAAGTTAAAGTTTTATAGGCACAAATGCTCGCCTTGCGAACTCTCCTGTTCGAACTCGTTCATCAAAATGAACAAATCTTTTTTCGAGTCATTGACTCGTTCATCAAAATGAACGAATCTTTTTTCGAGTCATTGACTCAGTCATCAAAATGAACGAATCATTTTTCGAGTCATTGACATTGAGTCATTGAGTTTGAACAGGAGAGTTTGGAAGGCGAGCATTTGTGCCTATAAAACTTTAACTTTTTTATATATTTTTGAAATGACCGATCTTTTAGCTAGATAAGACCCTTATTCATCGTCTGGTATCGTTTAAAGCCCTTTGAAGCTGCACTGAAACGGTCATTTAGACCTTGAACCGTTTGGTGCCCAGCAAAGTGCATTATATGGAGAAAAATCCTGGAATGTTTTCATCAAAAACATTAATTTCTTTTCGACTGAAGAAAGAAAGACATGGACATCTTGGATGACATGGGGGTGAGTAAATTATCAGCAAAAGTTTTTTTAAAAGTGAACTAATCCTTTAAGCCTCTGATTTGAATGTGTTTTAAGGGGCGTGTCTGTGTAAGACTTCAGTGTTAACGCCCACTGCTGTGATTGGCTGACAGCTTTGCATAAGAAATAGCTACATGTGGAACTCTCTTGAAAACTTCTACTAAGTTTTTACTAGGGATGGCCCGATACCGATACTGGTATCGGGGATCGGGCCGATACTGTCCTAATATACTCGTACTCGTACTCATAAAAATTCGCCGATACCACGCACCGATACCACGTACATTTTGCAAAACGAAACTGGCCGCCGCGAGTGCTTTGTCGAGGTGAACTGAGGCATAGGAAAGTATAATGTCGGCGGTTTGGGCTCATTTCAAGATAAGGGATGATGACAACAGCAAGGCAGACTGTGAGTTATGTTCAGCTAAGGTGTCGAGAGGAGGGAAAGAAAGTACATCGTTTAACACCAGCAATCTATTAAACATCTGAAGACGCATCATCTGATGGCCGAGCGCGCGCGCGGGCGGTAATGCACTCACTCTGTGTGTGCGGGTGCGGGAGAATAAAACGATTCGCGGGACTCCCGAAAAAACTAGAAATATCTATGAATAAAACATAAAAACTAAAAGATTTTTATTCATCTCTTGCAGAAAAGCAACAAGAATAACTACAACAAAATAGAAACGATTTAAAGGCCAGAGTCTATTCATAACATGGTTACAGCGTTGAGCGATGTAGCCAATCACAGACATATGTGTTGATTTCTTGAACGCAATGGTGAATCAGAAGCATTTAAGATGGACTCCCCTCACCGCTCAAAACGGACTTTTTTGTTCAGTGCTGAATTCTGTATGCTGGCAAATCCTCTAATTATAACAAACAAAGTGTGGATATTATGAAAGATTGATTGTGCAGTCAGCTTCATTGATAATAACAGAGATGTGTGAGATCGCGAGGAACTGTCAGCTTTTAGGATTTATTAAGGGAGCGCACTTTGCGCGCATTCAGTCATGCCAGACCATGCACGCAGTAGCCTGCTTGCTTTTATGTTAAATTAACAGTGGTTTGTGTGTTAATACATTTATTATTTTACTAATTTTTATTTATTTTTAGACTTGTTAAAACAAGCAGAGAAGAAAATAAAAACAGTCTTCTAACCTGTGTTCTAAAATATAGTCGTCTTCTTTTCTGGGAGCCTATTACTTTGCGGTAGAAATATCGGTATCGGTACTCGGTATCGGCAAGTACACAAATGTAAATACTCGTACTCGTATCGGTTTGAAAAAAAATGGTATCGGGCCATCCCTAGTTTTTACTATTACAGCTCTCAAGGTTATCTAATCATGAAAAGTGTTGATTATAGCATTACATTTAGATCGTGGCGTGAAAGGTTGCAGTGATGAGCATTGTAGCCGATCGAACACAGACATGTTGAGCACATGAATGCAGTGATCTCATCATTGCAACTCGATTTCTGCCCACTGACGCATGCTTTCATCATAACTAACAGTGCAAACACAATGTAAATAAGAGATTCGTCGATTATTACGGGAGTTTTGGCGGGAGTCCAGAACTCAGTCACTGAAAAACATACGCTGCTTGATTGACAGCTCCAGCAATTGTGAAGGGAGTGTTATTTGATGGCTTTCTATAATATAATCACAGTTTAAATAATAGATTATTTTCATCCTACTAAGAGATACAATGTGAACTTGACCGTTTAGTCACTGGTTTGATTTACTGACACATAGACAAAGAACATCTGACAAGTACCTCCATGAATCATTTCATATCAGAAATCACTGATCACAGATCAGACATTAGAATTAACACAGTTACTTACATGTTGTGGCGATACTGTCGTGTCAATGTCGTAAAAGTCTGTTTGCAAAGCCTGCGCCGAAATTGCGACTGATTTACCAAAGAATCCACAGTGAAATGTACCGAATGCAAATAAATAATGCTCAATTGAGACATTCACATTGTTGAGAATAAATAACCACATTCCTAGCATTAGGATCCTTTGGAAGGTATTGGTAATGTTATTTTTAGTCCAGTGATCCTGTATCGCTTTTTTTTCCTCGTTATCGCACTAACACACCAGTGGGCGGTTAGAGTCAACGAGTTGTTATCTGATCTTGGTTACAATAAAAGCTGTTTTTGGAGTAACAAGGAAGTTTCAGTTCTGAAACTGGAAATAGGATATTCTTATAGTATGGTGATATAGTACCTCTTAAATGTTAAAAGCTCAAGGGAATTTTGATTTCTTGATTTTTCAGCATCATTACTCCAGTCTTCAGTGTCACATGATCCTTCAGAAAAATCACTCTAATATGCTGTCATGGTGCTCAATTAGGCCTATTATTGGTGCTCAGTTATTAATAATGCTTCTTCTTATCAATGTTGAAAACAGTTTTTGCTGCTTTTAATTCCTTCAAATTCAAACTTTATTGTCATATGCACAGGAAACAGTCGTCACACAGTACAATGACATTCTTATTCTGCGAATCCTCCCAGCAACATCAGACATCAATTAAACTCACATAAATAACAAGTGACTAGACATCATTCCTTGCTGAATAATTAGAAAACTATTAATGTTTTAATCTATTTTCAACATTAATAATACAAAAAAGAAGCAAATCCACATATTAGAATGATTTCTGAAGGATCATGTGACACTGAAGACTGGAGTAATAATGCTGAAAATTCTGAATAAAGCTTTGCATTACAGGAATAAATAATATTTTTTTAAAAAATCATAATTATTCCACAAATTAACATTTGACTGATAGCATTATGTATTAAATATTAAATGTGTTTATAGGAGGCAGCAGCCATCATTGCCCAGAGGCCTGATAACCCACGGGAATACTTCAAGCAGAGAGAGAGAGCCATAGCCAACAGTGTGGACATCTCACCAGTCACCACGCACAGGACCGGTAAGATCATAGTGAAAGGTGGAGAAGAGGAGGAGGAGGAAGTGCTACTAATGCTCTGTTTGTCCTGCTACTTGCTCTTCACTTGTCTCTCAATCTGTCATTTAACGAGAATTGAACAACACAACTCAGGAGAGACCATCTGTCTGAAATCTCTGCTCTGAATCATCATGACAGATTTCTAAGGGTCATATTCATATAGTTAGATTATATAGATATTGATATGTTTCTATAGAGAACAGAGGTTAAAGAGAGAAGGATCTAAACTTCATATGCTGGCTGGCTACACGTTATTGTAAGCCACAGTTATAAATGTGAGAATGTCTTTGGATTATAGAACAAAATATCAAAGGAAGTGGCAGCATATACAGTATGTGCTAAAACCAGTTGCTGGTCATTTTGATCAATACAAATACCCAACATTTCTGTGTTGTATGTATTTTTATCTTTAATCAACATGCTAACACTATGCAATCCCGTTTGGAATGAATTGGTTGATTGTGCTTTGCTAAGTCATAAAGTTTGCTGGTTGATGTTGTTTTTAGTTGAGAAAATGCTTTTTTTGGTCCAAATTGCTGTTTCGCTTATTTTCAACTTTATCACAATAGCTTCAATTGTGCCTTTTGGAGGCTGAGTAGATCAATGCTATTTTAGAGAAACCATCTTAAACCAGCAAACCACCTTAGCCTAGTTTTTTTTTCAACAGGGATGCTAAAACAAAGATTGATTTACTGTCAAAATGCTTTATTAGTGCCTTTTTCCAACAGACTGTATGATCCTGCTGAACAATGCAATATTATTTACTGGGTGATTTTCTCATTTCATTGTTTATTTAAGATCATAGACTTTTCAGTGTTGGAGTGAATGTCAAACTCCTCACTACCATCTGATGTTGAAGGGGTGTGAGACCATCACACTAACAGCTGTTTTCTTACCTCTCTCCTTACTTTCTTTCTCTCTATTTCTTGGTAATTTCTTTTTTTCTTCTTCTGCTCACTCCATCCTTTTGGTTGTTGACATTTCCTTTTTAACCATCCGTCCATTCCATCTCTCCTTCTGACGATCCTGGATCTTATTTACCCTCTACCCAACCGGTGCACATCCGTCATCACTTCTGTTTTGTTTTGAACTCGTGCTTCTCTGTCTCTCTGATCTTTCACTTTTACACAAATTTCCTCCCCTCTCTATCCCTGGATTTATTTCCTCATGTCTATCCGGTTTGGTCTTCCTCTGTCACACCTGTGTACGTCGCTCTTTGTGTGTGTGTGGGTGTCCATGTGTCCCACACGATGGTCCCGTCTCCCGTTTACCAGGCCGCTTGGACAGTCCATTCTTGAGGCAGCAGCACAGTCCATCCGATTGCAGCCCGCCCCCTTCTCGCACTCCGCCCCATAAGCGGCGGCAGCCAGGTCCACCTGGTAGGTACTGGACAGATCTTGCTGAGGGCCACTGCATCAGCGTAGGATCACCAAGTCACCAGTCTAGCCTGTAGCCACTCTTCTTACTGAATTACCATTTTTCTTTTGGCTTCCTCTGCAACACTAAGCTCATTCACTGTAGCTGCACTGCACTGGGACGCACTAGGTCTTCCAGGGTTAGTATGTGCTAGCATTAAAGGGATAGTTTGCCCTAAAATTAAACGCCTGTCACTATTTACTCACCCTCATGATGCTCCAAACCCTTATGACTTAGTTTCTTCTGTGGAAAATGAATGGAGATATTTTGCAGAATGTTCAAGCTGCTCTTTTACACACAATGACAAAAAAAAAAAAAAAAATTCTCATGCAACACAAGCAATCAAATCAACTTTAGGCATTCTGAGTTGATGCATTTAAGAAAAATTGACACGCAGCCCAACAAGGGAATAATTCAAAGAAAAAAAGATGAGAACGTGCATCCGTCGTGTAAACAATACAAAACTTTTGCCTACATCATGTGAAAAATGTGCACATTCAGGCTATTTTGAACAAATGTGCATAAATCACATAATAGGTTATACAGACGCTTAGAGGTCTCCATAAAATTAAAAGAACAAATAGCCAAATATGAGCCATATACTGTCATATGTGCTCAACGCTGCAAATCACATTGTAATTAGAAACCTTTGTTGGTCTGCAGGGCGTGAACACACATTATGTTTTATTAACAAAGTTCGGGATGAGCACATTCAAATAATCTATCCAATCAACTCGTCATCCGCAATTACCACCTCTATCTATCTATATATATATATATGAATCACCTACATTCCTCGACAGTTTTCAGCATCCCTCCACCACCCCGACTCCTCACTCTTGGCTTGTTCCTACCACAGTCAGGAACACGGGGGGAGTGCTCGGAGCGCTCTCCTCGGACAGCACGCCAAATACACACACCGTTTATTCTATCTGACTTATTTGTAAGTGTGAACTTGTGAAATAAGCACGGGACCGTTTGAAAGCAGCTGCCTATCAGTGGGTACCGAACTGCGTTGAAATAGTCTTGGCTATTGGACCCGCAGTATTATTCCACCCGTTACATCAAATATTAGCGGTTCACCCGTCGGATACCCGCGGGCACCCACCAGCGTGCAGGACTCGGACTTCCGGGGCTTGATCGGGCCTCATCTGGGCCTCCTTGGGGCCAATAGCCAAGGGTTTTTTGGCCTGCCGAACACTTTGGTCCAAAGCGAGCCAACCAAGGCTTAATGCGTTAAAATGTTGGTATTAATACGTAACACTTACAGGTACAAAACATTTTACGTTTGGATAGATGCTGCAAAAGTAGTCCAAATGATGATGTGTTGCAGTCGAAGTCCTCTCTGGCGGGAGTTTTGTGTAAGGTACAGTGCAGAATTTAAGTTGTTAATAGCTGAACATCTTATCCCGATCCAATCACCCGAAACTGGACATGTTGCGATCTGAGAGCCAATGAGCGTTCGATATCCCTGCCATAAAACCTGTCGTAAAGCTTCTTGAGGCAGCGATTTTTTTAATTCATCATTTATAACGAGCTGCTTGGATTTGACTTGTATGATCGCTGCTGAGAATGCAGATTAAGATCGCTGAATCAAGGCTTGAATTTGGGTCTGTTCCTCGCAATCGCATGGATTCTGAAGATTTGGTTTACTGTGCACAGATAAAATTGATTCGTTTTTGTGAATTTATGTCACATTTTTAGTGTATTTTATGGTTCTATTGTCAGTCACAGCATAGGACTATACTGAGAAAACGGCAAACAAAATAAATATTACATGATAAGTGTAGTCTTGTTTAACATTATGTAATTCATCGGAACAAGTCTGCAGCAGAAGTCCCTCAGAACAGAGCGAAATGTTATCATTTCATATTAAGTTAGATGAGTAAACTCCGCTTAATAAATGCGACTGACATAATGGCGTCCTGATGATGACAGAACCACAACAGTCAGGTCCTCAAAGCTGTAAAGTAGCCATCTCCCGTTCTGTGTCCCATCTCAAGTAACCCGCTGTACTAGCTAACTACACTACGGCCTTCTCAGTGTCACGATCCATTTCTTTCTCAAGACGTCTATTTGATCCATATTGCCATCTTCTCTGGATCCATAGTCAGTATATGTGTTCTATACTTGTTGTCCTTTGACTTTGTATTTTGCGCAGGAAACATTTAGCATGTGTTGTTTTGAAGCTATGCCATGGACGTTTGGAGGACTGAGACAAACTGATTCTTTTGGTTAGGGAGATCTGGTTGAATCTCACCAATGTTACTCCCCTCATGTCCCCCTTCCTCTCCTCCCATGCTCTTTCTGACGGATAACCGGTGGCCCTGCCTGCGCTTCCTTTCGTCCTGTTGACCTGTGAGTGTACGCCACGCTGCACCGCATGTGATTGTGGCCTCCGAGCCCTTGGGCTTGCGTTCCGTGGACCTTGTGTGACTGTACTGTTGTGGAGCCGACCTTGTGGTGTGTTCAAGTATAAAGTTAAATAGCAACACGAGGACAAATGGCGCCCGTGAGGACTAAACACTGGGTCTGTACTAAGACTCAATATCTAGCGTTTATGTAGAGTGATACTGTTGATGTCACTTTCAGAAATGGGTGAATTTGAATTGTCACTTGGCATGTGCAAGCAGTTTTTACAATGGTCATTGTGGTTTCACGAGTTGTGTTTGTTATATGTCGTGTGAGGTCTTCACTAAGCTGTATCATATTAATCACCAAAATTTGCATCTCAGTGTTTTTGTTGCGTTTCAAATTGGTGACTTCCATATGAAAAAAATTCCCAGCTATCAGGGAATGTTCTAAGAACTTTGGCTAACGTTCTGACAAGGTTCATTTAAAGTTATGAACAAACATTCTTTCTAGTAACATTAATATAACGTTCATTCAAAGTTATCTGGTCTTTAAGATTGTTCTCAAAACGTTAGCACAAAAACATTGTTTATAAACTGTTCATGGATTTTTTTTTTTGCTGAAACAATTTAATTGGATGTTCATCGAACATTTTTTAAATGCTAATACTTGTTTTAGATTGTTCAAAGAACATTCAAAAGTAACAATGTTTGAAAAATGAGCAAATGAAAGGTTTCTTTAACTTTTACATAACAGATTTTTTTTTTTTAAATGTTCTTAAACATATTTTTGTTAGCTGGGTACACATAGTTCAGAGGTTGCTCTTTCAGAGCTCAGAAGAAATGGCTTTTCAGAATGTTTTTTCAAAAGTTATTTTATCTCAAATTTATAAATGAGACGATTGTTGATCATTTGCTCTTGAATAAATTTGATTACTGTTTGAAATCTCTGACTTTTGATTGCAGATGTTTTGAAGTCTCTGCAACCCTGAGCACAATTTGTGATATTTTACTGTAGATATTAGACTATATTTGACCCAGACAGCAACATCTGGGCCACATCTGGTGCATGTGGATTCAAAGCGTACCAAAAGCGTGGGCCGACACTATGTTGCTCTCTGGGATTGAGATTGTAAACATTTTTAATTTGTTGTCGATTAAATATCATTACTGTCCAGGAGAAAGAATTGAGATTTTAAAGAGAACTCATCTGTGATTGTTCTTTCCAGTGGGTTGTTGTTATCATTATTTGGATATTTCCTAAAAAGTGCATGAACAAGTCTGATCTGTTCTGCATTAACATTGTAATTTTAAAATCTTGTCTTATATTGACCACCTGTCACTTATAAAAAATATTTTTGAACCTGTCAGCTTGCTTTAGCTGTTTTGAGTATAAGACATTTTTTTAATAAAACATCATTCTCGAGTGCATGTTCAGAAAACGACATGCATTTGTAAATTTGTGAACTCATTTTCTGTGCTGCACACTGTGTTGTGTCTTCATGGTCACAGTGGCATGTCTGTTTTAATGTCGCAATCGTTGATGAGAACACTGTGGACGATTCACTTTTTGTCAGACAAAACACTGCTTGCTGTTGTTTGGCATTGATAGCAATCCTTTCAGACTATTTGTAAATTTTGTCATCTGTGTTGTGATTGATATTTTGTCTGGCATGTGTTGCTTGAGATTATCAAACGACATCAAACATTTACCTTCTCTCTGATGTCTCAGATGACTCTACCGAAGGAATCCTCGAGCGCAGCATGACCACTGGATGCACTCCCATCCCTAAAATCGCCATTCAGGAGGAAAAAGATGACTTCTTTCGAAAGGAGTTTGGTAAGGCCTTAAAAAAAAGGGGAACTCTTTTTGATATTCATATAGGGGCAGATTTACTAACAGCTTGCTCCAGTGCAAACCCTCTTTTAGCGTGGACAGTTTTCTTTTATGCATTTGTAGGAGTTTCCCTTTAAGACGCAACATTTATAGGTATTTAAAGGAATCGTGCAAGGTGATTTACTAAAGTTTGCGCTAGTCAATTTACTGGTATTTGCACCCCAAAAAAAGCACGTCTTAAACTATACGCTAATTTGCGCTTCTCTTGGTACATTGCATTGGTCATTATGGAAATGATCCGGCTGCATCTGTGTTTTTTTTATGTGCACTTCGTCAGTAGATCACTTTCCACTCTCATCTCCCATTTTTTGGGGAATTGCACACATGCTTATTTGCCCTGTTTAGTAAATCTGGCCCTTAGTATCATCTTTTTTTATCCTTTTGTGGTATTTTACATGTGGGTTTATGGCACTTCAGTACACCATAGCAGTTGAGATTATTGGAGACAGAAATAAAATGATCAACAGACCTTTAATATATAAAGCAGCAGTGCTATTTTAAATTAGCCTAGAAATCTAGACGCACCCTAGCGGCAGCGAAAATTATTTCGCAGCCAGTGTGGTCTAGCAACTCTCCATAGACGTTTTAGCTGGAAAAACCAATTTCTGGTCAGGCCAATCACATCGTGTATAGAGTCGGCGGGCGGGCTTAACACAATGACGGCACAGTTCATGACGTTCCGCGTGATTTCCATAGGTGATTTCCCTGCTACTTGAAAACAATGAAGATGCAGCGGTCTTTCGAATCGGCTTTGGCCGCGACTCTGGAGGTCTGGAGTTAAGAGAACGTCACTTAAGTCATTCTTAAAAAAGGAAGATGTGTTCGGAGTTTTGCCGACCTGATACGGCAAAGTTTAATATATCAATTAGCTCCGCTGGTGGAAAAACGCATGGGACTCACTCATCTACAACCGTTCGTTGCTCTGGTTGGTTGTAGCGCTATCCTATTGCGTGCAGAGGGATTTTGAAAGGTAACCGTTTATCCCGCCCCTCGGATTGAGGCATGTCAATGGAGAGTTCCCAGACCTAACATCTTGATGTAGGTCTGGCATGCCAGGCTAATTTTAAATAATAAAAGTTGAGATCCCCAAAAAAATTATCTCCCAGAATGTCGTCCAGAAAACTAGTTAATAAGTCAGCAAAGACTGTTTGGGGTATACAATGTTGAATCTCATCAGCTCAATAAGTTAGACAGATGGGAGGCTGTTATTGCTCCCACAGAATGATCTACCGCATGCAGACCGGCCCCTGTGATGCAGCCTGGGGCTCTTTTGTTTGTCCAGGTTGTGTTTGCCTCCACAGCTGACTGACTTTCTCAGCTCTTGTGTGTCCACGCTGACTGCACTAAGTATGCTTAAGAAAAGCACTTCACTGAGGCTCAATTTACTGCTCATAATCAGAACAGGAAGAAAACAGACCCAAACATATCTTTGATTTTGCCATGAATGCTTCCTTAAGATGAGAGAAAGATGAAGAGTTGTTCTATATCAAAGGCTTCATATATTTCCTTTTCATAACAAGCATGCATTTATGCTGTATTCTAAAGTTGTTTTTAGTGAATTATAAAGCTTTCAAAGAATACATTAAAATACATGATAGACACTAAATGTCATGCGTTGGCTTAAATAATGTGTTTTAAATTCATTATACTTTTTGGTTACACTTTATTTTAAGGTGTCTTTGTTACAGTGTAATTATACATTTAAGTACTGAGTAAATATTAAGTAACTGCATGTACTTACTATAGGGTTTGGTTTGGTTGCATTGTTCATAATTTATAGTCATTTAGTAACTGCATGTAACATTGACACTGTAAAAAAAAGTGTTACCTACTTTTTTTAGGTATCATAACTATAAATAAGTGTAAATAGGCAATTATATATTAGAACTGCATAATTAATTACATATTATGTGGGGATATGAAAACCTTTATATATTGTAAAAGGGTGCAAATGGGCAGTTGTTACCTGAATATCTGATTTGACCCTTAAAATTGACTTTTGTTGGCTTAACCCAATATTGTCAGATTGATATTAAATACTTTATCACATGAAATATTTAGATTACCCGACTCTCTGATGCCAAGAAACCCCAAATATACCTCAAATATTTAATTTTTTACATATAAGGACCGAGTTTTGGTGAATTTGAACCAGATTTGTCATTATTAAAATGTCATAAATAGAATTTCATATTGTCACTGTGGTAAAAATCAAAAGACGTTATTACAATATTATCTGTAAAGTAGATTCAAATAATACATTTTCTTTAGAAGGCAAACTGCAACAGTAAACATTTGAATTCTGTAAATGTTTTACACTTTTTTTCCTCTCTTCTGAAATTTTAGGCCTCTGGTGTAATGCATTGTAGGTTTCATAGAAAGTGTTATTGCAGTTCTTTCATTAACATGAACATAATAGTCAAGTCACCTTTATTTAATGCAGATTGTTTCAAAGCAACTTTACAGTGATAACAGGACAATTATGCATTTCGGCTGTTGTTCTGCTGAAGTCAGTGTTGATTCAGTCCCGTTGTAAAGATCATCAATTATTAAATTAGTTAATTTCATAAACAAAGCAGTAAAACATTGTCATCGTCCAGCTCAGTTCGGTTCTCATACAACAGCGTCAGTACAGTCAGATATATTAAGTGTCCCCAACTAAGCAAGCCAGAGGCGGTAGTGGTAATGTAGTTCTATATGTTCATGAGTGTTTCCTAAATGTCCTTTTCCCTCCTCAAGCCTTCGACACTCCCAAGCAAACTCCAGTGCAGGAATCCGGCTTCAGCAAGACCTCTCCGAGTGTTTCCCCCCTGCCCCGCAGCACAGATGACAGCCTGCTAGACCTGTGGGACAGCAGCCCAGCGCCAGCCTCGGCCCCCTCCCAGACCCCCGCCCACATCATGGACCTGATGGAGGACACCCCGGAGCCCCGTTGCCCCGGCTCCTCCCCTGCTCTCCCGCAGCCGCTCATGAGCTTCGATGAGGTGCCTGACACCCCCTACTGCACCGGCCCCGAAGACGAGCCCTCCAGCCTGGTGGATGTGTCGGGACCCCACCAGATGACCCTGAGTTACCAGCAGGCCCTCCAGCACGCGTCCGGCTCCGGCAGCCAGGACATGGATGACGGACAGCTGCTGCTGACCAATGGAGACTCGCTGCTTAAAGAAGGGACCCAGGTCTGTTAAAACAGCCTATCAATCTCCTATATGTTTTATTTACTTATGCATGATATCTATTTTGCCACTAGGTGGCAGCATATGCTTTCTATATTTCACATTATCGTAATGCCAAAGACACATATTCAGGACACTATGCTTGCATGGAGCTTTATATGTTTACATATAGCCATCATATGTTTGCATTTATGCAGGCGAGCGAAGGCTACTTCAGCCAATCACAGGAGGAGGATTTCGCCCAGTCAGAAGACTGCACTGCAAAAGTCAACCCAACACCAGTTTTTTATAACAAACCACCAGGTGAGATCGCCGCAGATTGAAGCACATGAAATGGTTTAATGAACGCAATTTTTGTTTCTGTTTTGATGGGAAACAGGAGGTTTGGGTGGGACATAATGAATTTTTTTTTTAAGTAGTAGCCAATAACCTTTAGTTCACATTTACATTCTATTGATATTGAAATGTAAATGGTATTTCGCATGTGTGCGGGGCTGTTCACAGTGTTACAGCAACACTAATTTTGAATTATCTGTCGTTACGGTGCATCCCACCATAAAAAAAAGATCCTAATATAAGGTGTTTGTCTTATTGTCTTCTGCAGAAATCGACATTACGTGCTGGGATACAGACCCCGTGATGGAAGATGATGATTAGGAGCGACCGAGGGAAACCGAGGCGACGCCTCGACGAAAACTGATTTTACAACAGTTACTGAAGTCTTGCATCAAAATGTTTTAGAGAAAAAAAACAACAACAATGTTAGCCACAGAAGAAAAGGACTCGGGTTATTGTTAAAGATGCCAGTGGGTATGAGCGCTTTCGGTTCGTGTGTGTGTGTGAGAGAGTGTGTTTATTATTTATTTTGATCTCTTTTTTTTTCTTTTTCTTTTTTGCTATGCAGAGTATAGCACAGTGCGTCTCTAGCGCTCACCTGTGTTGTATGGATCCCTGTGCCTAACAGGTGTGTGTAGTAGCAGATTAGATTCCGTTTTAGTTTCTATCTCCTTAATCCACGCCGAGCTTAGGTCTGCTCAGCGCTTCAATCAACTTCCCCACAGTTGCTTAGTTGAATCACATGTGTTTGAGTGTTATGCCCACATCATGTGTCTTTGCTTTGATGACTCAATCGGTCAGGGACGCTCGAACCCTCACCCCTCGTCGAAGCAAAGGCACGTCAGAACTCGATTTTAGCTTCAGTTGAGTCGGTCGTATTTAGCAAACGGAAAATGAAGGGGGTTTCTATGTGATTATGAAACAATTTTGTGTTGTGCCAATTATTTTGAGTATGACGTGTTGGTGTAACGGCCTTTTAGGACTTTAGCGCCAGGTGGCATATGTATATTTTGACTACATATGAGACAATGTGTATAAACAATGGCTGAAACTGACGTTTGTTTTTTTATGAACAACTGCAATAGAGCTTTGATTTGTTGAGAAACTTAGGCAATAACAATTGTAGTGAACTCCTTTGGGAATTGTTTTAGTTATATATGCGGTAGTGTGTGTACATATACTGTATGCGTGTACATCTAGTTTAAAGATAAAGGGAGAATAGAGTCCCTTATTATTGGGGAGGTTCAGGCCTGAAAGATATTCTACGCAAGCGTCGACGCCAATGCAAGCTCGCAGTCCCAGATGTTAGCATGCGGCCTTACTGTGGCGTTAACAGACCTCAGTACTCTAAAGGATAGTTCAGACAAAAACTCGACCTTGAGTCGCTTCAGATCTGTGTGACTTTTTCTTCTGTGGAGCATAAAAGAAGATATTTTGAGAAA
The DNA here is from genome assembly GCF_029890125.1 of Rhinichthys klamathensis goyatoka. Taxonomy (NCBI): domain Eukaryota; kingdom Metazoa; phylum Chordata; class Actinopteri; order Cypriniformes; family Leuciscidae; genus Rhinichthys; species Rhinichthys klamathensis. Next base: position 8,529,418 of record NW_026606717.1, read on the forward strand.
TCTCAGTGTTTTATGTCCAAACAGTGGAACAAGCTGTTTGGTTACCAACATTCTTCAAAATATGAAGAACCACTAAGAGGACATGGTGGTGAAAACAAAATATATGATATGGGAGGAAAAATAATAAGTCAATGGTTTTTTGTCCACTCGCAGAACCTTTGCAAAATGTTTGCGTTCGCTCGCAAAACGCAGAGTTTCTCGGGGGAACGGAAACATTAGCGAGAGAACACAAAAGCATTGCCAAAAAATCTAAAAAAAAAATTCTTCACCATATCCTTTTAGGGTGTCCGTAAATAATATAATCTTTTGTGTTTGTTTTACAGAAGAAAGAAAGTCATACATGCAACTACGACATGCAGAATTTTTGGGTGAACTATCCCTTTAAGAAGCCAAAATAATTCCCTTCAGATTGCTATTATCCAAGTAAACGTGTTTACCAGGATTCAGTGTCTTACAGAGGATGATTTATGCTAATGCTGGCTATAGCGCCCCTTGTGGCTGAATTGCATTCTTCTAACACATTTTAGCGAATGAAACCGAAGCATTTGTGTTTGTGTACTTGCGTAGAGTATGGCCTTGACCTTATTTTATTGTGGATGTGATTTTGAACCTTTTAGTTCTACGCTCCAAGGGAAGGAAACTCCTAATTATTACGCACTTCAAACCCTGGTAAACCCCCATTATTGAAATATAATATTAATATGACCCTTGTATTTTTTATTTTTTTTGCTTGTTAAAAATGCTTTATCCAGGACTTTGTTCAGAGGGATGTTACCCTTATGGACGTCTAGACATTTTTTTAACCTAAAATTATTACAACCCTTTAAATCAAATTTGGATTTTGTAACTGACTTTCACACAAGGACTAGTGCAGGGACACATGGCCTTGCTCAAGGGCAGAATGGTGAGAGGTTATCTCACTAACTCAACACTGACTCAAACTGTAATCTTTGTTGTTCCAGCCCACATCCTTAACTGCCAAGTTATCACCACCCACTGTCTTCCTCATACTTTTAGTCATTTTGAAAAACCACAACATCTTGACTTTACAATACAAATGACTTTTTTTTTTTCTTTTTTTTTTTTTGTGGAAAGGCGAGCAATAAGACTAAACCAATAGTATTGTTCTGTAAATAGCTTTAATTTTGTTCTCATGTAAAATGTACTACAATAACTAACATGTATTGATTCACCACTCATGAAAAACGTGGGGTGGCGTACGTTTGGATTGGGTTTCTGGCATTTCTTTGGTGAGAGAGAAAACATGGTTTCTCAGTATGAAACCTTATAGGAAGTAACCCGCATCTTTAACAGTAACTTAGCCCCTTTTGAAACGACTTCCGTGTATTCCTGTTCACCCTCCAACCTCCTTAGTAGTGATTATTATTCTCTTTCTCCCTCAAACTACTAGGAGACTACTACTACCACCACTACTATTATTACTATTACTACTGCTGTTCTACTACAGTAATTTCTTCTTTGCCCCTGAAGCAAGGCTTAGCGACTCCTGAAAGTTCTTTTTGTAATTATTTTTTTCTATCTCTTCCTCTTTTTTTCCCCGTCCGCTTCTCACACGCTGTTTTTGAAACAAGCACAAGAACTTTTGTGACATGCTATGTGCTTATGTATGTTAATAAAAGACTTTAAAATCCTTCAGAAAACTTGTGTACTTTCACGTTTTTCTGTCTGCAACCAACTGGACACAGAAATGTTTAAACAGTGTCCTATAACTAAGACTTTGTACCTCCCTTAAACACATACCTTGAGTTGTTAGTGACCCGGGACGTCATTCACTACCCTCCTCATCATTCATTTTTTTTAAAGTTAGACATCAACCTTCTTAGTATTCCTCAATCAATTAATTATACACAATATAATAATAATAATAATACATTTTTTTAATAAAAGAATGCCTGTTTTCCCATTCCATTTTTTGTAAAAAATTGTATAGGGTCGCTAACAACCCGAGGTGTGTAACAGTGTAAATATATTTTTCTGCACAACAATAATTGAATCTTTGATGACTGAATTAAGTACAATTTATTGCAAACCTTTATTCCACAAGGTGGCAATGTCTGATGCACAATGATGAAGTGACGTTTCACTCATAGTTACGCAGGCAGAAAACAAAAGAATAGAAAGTATCATCAGCAACTCTTGAAATGGCTCAGCAATTTACTTCAGAGTAAGTACTGAACGCAATAAAATTTTGGTGTCACTGTCACTTGATGGTGGATCTGGTGAAGAAGCTGTGAGCGATCAAAATATTGATTTTGAAGACGTTGAAAACGATAGCTTTGAGAATATGGTTGGGATCGTGAATATGAGCCAGATGCTGAATGTACTGAGGAAAAGAGCTCTGATGAGGACAGTGATGATGGTATAAAACATCTGCTCAAACTGAACCCTTCCAAGCTGCAAAAGGTAACAAAATATGCTTTATTTTATTCTTCTGTAATAGTTACTCTAATATCAGTAGAGTTCTACACTATTGCGGCAGTTAGAGATCCACCCGTGTTAGATATAGAGCCGGGTTGCTTAAGACCCGAATATGTAATAATGATTGGCGAAACATTCATGAATTTAAGGTTTAATCAAATATGTTAAACATTCACTGGCCCTGTTTGTGTATCGTCTATATTTTCAGAAACTAACCGAGAATCCACAAAGGAACACTGAAATATATAGCAGCTATGAATTAGTACAGCTCTGATTATAGTGTCCGCAAGTACACTTTGCACGCTACATGAACATTGCATGATACACTTTCACAGTTTGCCATTCACAGTTCAAGTGACAAGAAAGAAAATGCGCTATAGAAAATCTGGAGTGTAAAAAATCTGGAGTGTTCCTATTTCTAGTGTGAAATAGGAACAAAATTGGGCCTAAATTGAGACTCTTGTCAGATCAAAAGAGATTTACTCAACATAAACCCTTTTGATTGATGCACCAGAGCCTCTTGATGACGGCTTTCATTGAAAATGGCACAAACTGGGTACATTTGGTACATAATATGTCTCGTATACTGTATGCTAATTTGCAGTCCACAGTCCACTTATCATAGTGGATGTGAGAAGACTGTGTACCAGAGCAGTGACGGTACTGCTCACTTCATCTATGCAAACAGATTCACACGGCTCTGCTACGGTCGCATAGCAACACATCGCTGGCAGAGAGAAGGTAGTTTACATCTCTGTCTTTAGCTTCGGTTGTGATGTAACTGAATATATAAAACAGAGAGGGAATAGAATATACAGTCATTTTAAAACAACTATAATCTCCCAAAAGAATAATCATCCAGGCTGTAGTTGTGGGGGCTGTAGTCACGTTGGATGCCGTAACTTGCTGTAAGAGGGTTGTAGGTGCAGTAAATTTCATTGATTGTCTTTGTACAATTTTGTATTTTGTTCTGTGCAGAATATGGATATTTCCTAGCCTGGTTAAAACCAGACCATTCTCAGTTGTAACTGAGTTTTGGTCTGGCAAAGCGTCATAGACAAATCATTTCCAGAGGGGCGTCAACAACGGACGTCGCGGATAGACCTAAAACCAATCAGAGCGACGAAGGAGATGACGTATGCAGAGCGGCGGAGAAAAATCTCAGAGTGTTGTTCTTTGATCGGTTTTTAACAAAAAGGAAACGTTCAAATCGCCTAAAACAGACGCGATAGCTGATTCGAACGAGTGATGTTCGACGGCGGCATCCGTCTTTGTAATGTAGGCTACAGAATCTGCTTCAAAATCCCAGCGCTGTCTTCATCGTGTAAAGGCCGCCCCAACGTTTCTGATTGGTGCCTCGATTTCGACGGATTGGAAATGGGCTTGAATGAGCTCTTTGCCAGACTAACTTTCAGAGCAAATCTAAATTTGCCGGAAGTTGTCTGGGTTTTCCCAGGCTAGATATTTCCCCTAAATTGATCAATATTTGGCCATTTAAGGTTAGTTCTAGTTGTCGTTTTTCCCAGGAAATTCTTATTTTTATTTAAAAAAGAGAGTATGGTGTACTTTTTCCTCCTCAACCTTTTCAAAAGAATCCATTTGTGATCCCACCTTCATTCTGTCATTTATATACCAAGAAGCAGCGCTTGATTTCCAACATTTAACATGGGCATCGTTGTAGGGATAAAAAGTAATAAATATTATATTCTTTATTTAATTTCTGCACAGGTTATGAGGGAACAATGCCTCATATACCAAGTCTTTATAATGTGGGTTGTGGGAAGTGCGTTTCCTTTATGCTTTTGTTATTTTCGGGCGCTCTAGTACCGGCTGCGCAATTAAAAAACAAAAAGCAAGCAAAGACATCACTATGATGTAGTAAAAGCATTGTGTGCCCACTTACACTGCTAATTGCTTTTTCACATTTCCAAAATAGAGCTTATTTAAATCAAATGTCATTTGAAAGCATCCAGCACATGCATGAAAGCAGTGTTATACGCTGGGAAACTGACAAAGACAGCCATTAAATGGATTTGAGGTAGAATCGTTTAAGGGCACGGAAACATACATAAGAGAAATGATGGCAATAAAAGGGAAAAAATTGAAATAAAGCATTTTCACAATGCAGCAATCACCACATTGATTACGAAAGAATACAAACAGCCTAGCAAAAGGGATTCAGTTGGTCTTACTCGGAGAAGCACCATTAAATGAATGCGGTTTGTTAAATAAATGCCGTAAATCCCACATGTGGCTGCAACAACAGCAGGAAGTACCGTGGGCAACATGGTGATGCTTGAAAATGTTGACAAATCCCATTCACAGGTCATTACAAACAAGGTGATATCATCAATCTGAGGAGCACTTCAGAAGGATGGATTTAATATATATATATATTTTTTAAATCATTATTCATACAGAGATTCAGAATCTGTAAAAAAAAGAGAATAGTACTGCTGACATGAAATTAAAGGCAGTTTCTCAGTGTACCCGCATGGTAATGTATTAAAAGCTGTGAGAGACAACTTTCTCCAATGGAAACTACAGACATCTTTCAAAAAATCGGAACTCCTCAGCAACAACTTCCTTTGGAGGAACAATTTGAGATTACTTTGAAGCTTTTCCACCCCCAAAGTTCAGACTCCTTCCCGAGAAAGGAACTGGCACAGAATCCAGAAAGAGATGCCAGGTATTGTTTTCCAGTTTATGAAACAACATTTTGTACAGCTGAGCAGCATTGTGTTGCTACAATACGGAGCAACCGCTGTCATTGCGCTATATGTCGCACTTCTGTGTTTTACCCTGTTTCACAAAGACAGGGTTTGAAATGTCATTTGTATTATATCAGTGAGCCGCAGATGAGAGAGGACGTGAGGGGCGAGGTGTTGGTGGGCTGCAGACAGCTCCTGGGAGCCATGGCAACAGCGTTCACATAATAGCTGCTGCTCTGCATCAACCGAAGATGCCACGGAGAGCAAAGAGGACGAGAGAGAGACGTGAGTGTGATGGATCTGCAAATGAACCCCTGAACAAAGCTGATTGAACCGATTCTGCCCCCAAAAGACAACATTCGAAACGCCTCTGGCAGACTCTTCAGACCACATATGACTCAGCATTGTGAGGTCTATTTTTGTGGGCTCATACCGCTGTGCTTCGACCCAAAAGGGGAAAGGCGGTGGGCAAACCATAGTGTTGATCCAGACTGCGGAGTCCCCTCAAGCCCAAGTCTGTGTGAGTCCGGCCCTCGCGAGGCATGGTGGCGATGGCAGAGGCCTGGGGCTCGACTGGCATGTTGTTGTGGTTGTGGTCCATGGTGGACAGGAGGTGCCCCAGCGAGTCCCAGCGTCTGGCCGAAGGTAGGCGTATGAGGGACGAGTAGCCACGTTCGGGAAAAACGGTCACGGGGGCCATCTTGCTGGTCTCAGACTCTTGGTGCTCCCTGGAGAACCTGGTTGTAGGTTTGGTGTAAGTTCCTCCCCTGGGGTCCGACAGAACTTCACTGTAAGGGGGCGGTGGGTCCTCCATCAATACGGCCTCTTCATAGCATGGAGGTTTTCCAAAGACATCTGTGTCTGCTGAGAAAAACCAAACGTTTCAGCAAGGAACAGAAAGAATACTGCATGCTGCACCAAACATGCAAGTTTTTAGTTGCTTATAATCACTGTTGCCTCATGACCCCAAGATATTGTGGGCCTTTCTTTTTCCAAGTCAGCCCAGACATCATTAAACATACATACCGTAATCACACAATTTATCAGATAAAAAAAACCCTCTGCACTAAGTTATCAGAGGACATTGGACAACATTAATGAGGGCTTGGTATATTTTATCAGGGGAGGGTAGAAGAACTGAAGCTTTTATCATTTCCTCCAACGTCACCTCTCACTCTAAGATGAAAGCTAGGATATATTTTCTTTTGTGAAAAGAAGTGATAGCCAGCATATTGAGGTCAGAGATAAGACTGTTTGCCTGTGACTAGGCAGTGTTTTCCCCCTATCATTTGTGCTTTTACTAGAATGGAAGATGAAAGCTAACTGGAAAAAGTCATAGAGGCTAGCAGTGCTAAGAGGCTGCACTTCTTAATTATCATGTGTTCTGATATAGGATTGCAGCAAATGGAGGCAGTGCTTCTTAAACTGCACTTTTAACACAAATTGGTGAGAAAACCAATTTTTTTCATTTTCTCAAGACGAGAAAATGGTGGTGCTTGCCTATCCAATGAGTGGTGTGTTCTGGGTGGCTGACTGTACATGTCGAAAAAGTCTAAAAGCTGGAATACATGACATGATTTTTGCCCCTATTTGCAGTTTAGACACAAGTCAGAGCCAGTCGGCATATTTTTGTATGTTAAAGTTAAAAGATTTTGCAGAATATCACATAGTATGATGGACACGGACTGTGATTTTTTTATTTGCTTCAGACTATGAATCCGTCCAGTCGGAGGAGATCAAACATATTTGATATTTTAAAGGGTCAGTTCACCCAAAAATGATGTCATTAATTACTCACGAAATACAAAAATGGTGTGCACATCCCAAACACCCAAATTGGGCTCAGGTGCAGGACAACTAAGTGATATAAACAAATGAAGAAAAACAAATATTTTTGTGTGTGTGTGCCTAATTAAGGTGATTTTCAGTTTGCAGACTTCACACTTCTTTATTAATTACTCTCGCTCATGTCGTTCCAAACCCGTAAGACATTCATTCATCTTTAGAACTCAAATGAAAATAATGAAGTCTGAGAGCTTTCTGTCCCTCCATTGACAGCTACGCAACTACCACTTGCAAGCCCCAGAAAGGTAGTAAAGACATCTTAGTGAAGACAAAGTAATCCATGTTACTCCAGTGGTTTAACCTCAATTTTTTGAAGCGACGGGAGTGCTTTGTTTGTGCAAAAAAACACAATTTACCACTTTATTTACAAAATATGAATCCCCAACCCACGTTCATGTAACAACGTCCACTCTCACACTTACATATAATTAGATAGAGTAAAGGTGCATATTTGGCGTGCTGTCCGGGGGAGGGCTCCAAGCTCAGAATTTGGCCTGAACCCAGAGTACTCCGTGGTAGGAATAGTTAAAACTAAAAGTGTGGAGAAGGGGTGGTGGAGGGATGCTGATAAACTGTCAACGAACAGAGGTAAGTCTGCTGTATATATACCTCTTATTGTTGATTGGATTGATTAACTGAACTGCTGTCCACTCGTGTTAATTATGTTAACTATCTGAACGTGCTCCTCTTGAACTTTGTTAATAAAACATAATGCATTGTGGTGCTCTCGTGAACGCACGTTGGAGATTAATATTTTCCAAATAAAGTGGTAAATTATGTTTGTTTTTTTTGCGCAGAAAGAATTCATAAAATTGAGGTTAAACCACTTGGGTCACATGGATTACTTTTATGATGTCTTTACTACCTTTCTGGGGCTTGAAAGTGGTAGTTGCGTAGCTGTCAATGGAGGGACAGAAAGCTCTCAAGATTTCATTAAAAATTATAAAATTTTAATAGTTGTGTATTGTATTCCAGCCTTAGGTCTCAATCAAATTCTGATACCTAGATATGGCCATCCATCTATCCATTCTTCAAACAGCTTGTCCTATGTAGGGTCCCAAGTAGATTTGGCCAGTCCAGGCTAGCTGAATGATTTAAAATAACATTCATGTCTATGTATTTGCTAAAGAAATAGTTGTGTTTGTCTTAGCAAGCACCATTAAATAGTTCATATGGTAGGTCAGTTCCAGACACCATATAGTTTCAGCACATATCAATGGTTATACACCCCCACCCCTCTTAACACTGTCCCTGCTGGTGAAGCTATTCAAGGACAGTGTTACGGCAGAGAAGTCATTTGATGGTGACTCTATCTTGAAACTTATACTTCTCATTAAATACAATCTTTGGGGAAAGGTTACTTAATTCAAATCTTTACAAAAAATTTGTAAAAAAGACCATTTTCTCATTTGGTGCTCAATGCGTCACAGGGGACATGATGAGTCTGTTGTTGTAAAGTGATACAAAGTCCCTTTAAAGAGCAGAATTCTTTCCGACTCTTACTCTTTTATGAGCTGACTTATTACTCAGACCCTGTTTCAATGTGTGGTCATCCATCCTGTGTGTTTGGCACAGGTTTAAAGGGACATTCTTTGCCCATGGCTGGGGATCCACCATATTTGGCAGCCAAAGCACATGATTAGCCCGGCTCTAGCTGCTGTTAGCTCAGTGCTGTACTCGTCTGCCTACACAACACCCACACAAGACTCACTGTTACCATGTCATACATGAAAGAATGCAGCTCGGGCTGCCAACACTGTGTGAGGAGTCAAGGTTTTCAGTTGTACAGCCCTTGGGAGATGGACGATCTTTGTTGACTGGTAAACATTGTTAAAGCACAACATGCTTAATGTATTAATAAAAGGTAATAAAGGAGTAGCGTCCTCTGCTTGGTTATTGGATTATCCAGATTGCTATTTGAAAGATGATAATTCTAATTGGGAAACGGTAAGATCATCAAGACAATTACTGACACTGTCTTGACAACCCTGCTGAAAAATATTTTTCATCATTTCATGTCTGTTCAGGCTGGTTTATGCTGATATAGTGCTGGTCTAGCAGGTGGACCAGTATAATCATGCTGTTCTCAAGGAGAACGGAGCTGGTGTAACCACCAGCACTCCGGCTTCCAATGCTGGTTTCAGCATGCAAAACATACCTTATGCAGGTGACCAGCAATGCCGTGTTTTTCCGCAGGGAAGTTAAAAAAGCTGTTTGATTTGAAAGTTGTGAACGCATTGTGTACTTTAAATGCTTCAAAGTCTAGCTTATATAGCATTAGTGTTGAAGTGGAAGTCTATAGGAATTTTAAAGGAAATGTCTGATTAGTAAGAGACAGAGCACTAAGTCAGACTAAAGGACTGCACTGAGTTTAGTGGATGTAGTTTAGAACCTCTAGGAGGGGTAAAAGTCAGACAGGTGAAAGGTGTTTAACATACCTGTAACCTCCAAGTCTTAACGGCTAAGTCAACCTTGAAACTTGTTAAAGTCAATAAAATTACAAAATATATTCTCATAGATTAATAACTAAGAGATATTAAACATTAGAAGGAAAGGGTGAAAGAACGATTGGAAAATTGACCAAGGTCACATTCAATTATATGAAGTGGTATTTGCAACTAACCAGATAGCTAATAGAAGGACATTTCCAAACATTTTGTCATTTCAAAGGTCTAGTCCTTTTTTGAGTTTCATTTTGCTTATATTCTGCTAAGAGTTGTTAAAAGACTTGGTCTAAAAGTAAAAAAAAATTTAAGTAATGGCTCTTTGTAAAGAAACGATTTTCTTCCGAAAATGTGGGTGGATGATTGTAGAAGCTTCTACATGCCTCCTCAATCAAAATAGTCCCCATATCCCAGATTGCAGACAAAACTGCATTGGAAGATTGAGCTTGTTTGAACGTCCTACCTTCAGAGACAGTCCAGTTTGCTTGAGGGAGAGTGTGTGTAACAGGCAGCTGTGGAGACAACATTTGAAGTGGAGGGCAGAACTGAGGGGGTTCTCTAGGAGGGTATCCTCCTCCGGTGCAGTCCAGAGGCTCCATCTCCAGCGCCCGCAGGCACTGTTCCCTCAGTCTCTCTTCACGCCGCCGCTTCAGCTTGCGCTGAGCGAAGCTGCAAAAGCAGCAAAGCATGACAATGAGAGCCCAGATCAGCCAGAAGCCGGCAAAGCATGCCAAAAACGTATAGGTCCCCTGCGACATCACCATGATGATCACCTTGATAAAGTTTGTGCCCTCCAGGATCCAGTGGGAAGATTTAAAGTCTTAAGGAGACCTATTGGTTGAGTCGTAGAGTTCACGCACCAAGTCTCAAAGCACACGAACAGACCATAGCTACCATATTTCTATGAATCCTGTTGTTTAAAACCATCAGGAGTCTATCCAAGTGTTCGCTGAGCTCATTTTTTCAAAGTTAACCAACGGAAAGGTTTCCCACTGACCGGAGGTCAAAGAAAGTGACCTGATTTCACTTGAAGCACATTCCACGAAAACGCAAGATGTCCGATATATTGCAAAACTGAAGGGGCACGTTCCGAAGGTCCTCCAGGGGCCCTTTCACAAGAAGAAATGAATATCTGCAGATGCTCTTTTCCTGACAGCTGGTGCAATGAGGGAATGCTAACGTCTCACAGTGCCTGGGTCTCCTCCTGTGTTGTGATCCTCCGCTGAGCAGATCAGGGCTCTTTAGATCTCCAGAGGACACCAGCAGTCACGCTGCTCAACAAAGGGATAGAACATAGAAGGGGGCAACCGTCATAAGTTATGAACTTGTCATATTTTCAAAACACAGACCCTTAATATTTCACCCACAATGGCCCATTTCCTAATTAACCTCAGCTGTTCAAGCACAACTCACAGAATGACTTTAGGGGGTAAGTATCAATTTCATACATCGAGAGAGTGGTAGTACACATTTTCCAGAAAGATTGTAAAGAAATATTGTCAACAGAGTAAGTTTTCATTCACTAATGTATTTTGAACATTAATGATAGCTTTCAACATGGCACCTCTTCAGCTGTTAATGACAGCTCTCGACTGCCGACAAATAAATATGCCATTTTATCACTAAGATTAAGACAACTTATGTAACAAGTTCTGAGATGATCTAGTAAAAGCTTTATTTCCTACACACATTCACATCTCTATCCGAGATCTTGCTGACCTTGAGAAAGCAGAATAATTCTTTGTCCTGTGTCATTATCACTGATGGCATCTGATGTTCCCATCTGAATGTGGTCATCCATTTCCGATTGCTTACTCACACGGCCTTAAAAACGAATTCAGCTATGTCATCTTTTGGAGGACATGACCTATAGATTACCTGAGGAACTACCAGAGCTGCTTTACACTGGGGGCAATTACATGGGAATATTGGTCAATAAATAATGGTTCCCCCAATTCTGATCAAGTGGTTACATTCGGTTTTGTTTAACATACATTTATAGTCATTCAGTTTATAGGAATTGTTTAACATACATTGATAGTCATTCAGTTTAGCCAGAGAAAAACACTGGCTCATATTATGAATGAGAAGGAAGCTGTCATCACCTCTTACTTAACTGAGGAAGAAATATGACTTTGCCTAACCTCAATGATGCCCCCTATTAACAAATTGTCATTGATATAAAGCATATTATTGCAAACGTTTCATAAAAATAAACAATACAAATCTGTTATCACATAACTAAGAAACATTTTTACAAATAAAATAAGGGCTGTGTTGTTTTTCTTTAATTACAACACAGTTTTCAGTTTTTGGTCCATGTCCAATCATCACAATAAATGAATAAATCCATAAATAAACGATCGTTTAATATAGCAGTGATGATATGCAGCCTCTCAGGTGGGTGATATTTGTGGAGAAATATGGGCAATTGGTAATGACAGATGAACACCACATTTTATATTACAAAGAGTAAACTACAACATTCAAGGACTTGAAAATCTTCACTTAACGCCTGTATCACTAGACAGCTTTTATTAGGCGTATACTAAAATGTTTTATACTACCTTTAACCACCTATGTGTGCTCGTAATTTTCAAATAGAAACAAATATGCTGCTTTAAGCTCGTACTTACATGATACGCGTCTTCCAGTCACAATGTTTCAGACGCGTGACACCGTTTCAATGGTCGGGACGTGACTCAAACCATATAAAGTTCCGGTAGTTGTCACTGGCACAGTAATGTTAGCAGACTTGTCGTTACATGCGTGTGTTTTTAGGGTCTTCACTAATGTTTACCTGGATTAACAGAAAGCGTTTCGTGTTCCGCGTCAGTCCTTGGTCGTGATGCGCGCGTTGGTTAATGGACACCTGTAATTGACGCGCGCGCGTCATAAACACCCACATTGGTACTCCGCGCGAGATGCGCTGCTGCTTTCGCGAGGACTCTGTATATCAAATTGAGAATAACGGTTCTCTAAACAATCTTACATGGTCGCTCCTCCTTTTTAACTGTTTGTAGAACAAAGCGACTGAAGTGGCACGGTTTTGTCTGAATGGGATTATTTGTTGTGTCTATCGGTCATGTTTATGATGTGGTTGTGAAAATGAAGTCTAAACGTCACTACTTCAGTAATGATAACAATAATCTCTTCGGTTTGTTTCACAAATGCTTCTCACTGGATTGAAAGGTCCGTTGATATGACTATTAAAGATGCACTCAATTGTTTTACACATAGAAAAAAAAGTTTCACGTAAAAAAATCAAAAGCACCATTGAGAAATACAACTAAAATGATATGTACACTCACATGAAATGAAGACTCACTCAAGACACGAAGTATCAATCTATTACGAAAGTTAATGCGGGACCACGTGCCGAGTATAGGGATGGCAATATAGGCTTATTCCTCTTGTGCTGATTGGTTGGGAACATGTTGCTTCTGAACTTTGTTAAATAAAATTCACAACAAACATGCTTAAGAATCCACTGCAAGTAATGTTCTTAGAACATATTGCATAACAGAACATGCTCAAGGACATTCTGTATTGGAGAGAACATGGTCAAGAACATTTTGATAAAAAACATGCTCAAGAACATTTTGTGTAGAGTGCAATAGTGGCCTTGGTTCCATAAATACGCTATTTTTCACATTTATAAGCCATGGACCAAACCAACCATCTCAGAGGTGAATAACAATATTACAAACTTTTATTAGAAGTAATATATAGTTATTCACAGTGCATCTACATGGGCGGTGACGCGGTCACTGTAGAGCTCATTTGGCATGATGATTCTAGGATTAGTGGATGGGTCTGTAGGATGTATACAGTAGTTCTTCACCAGGAATTGCACTGTTTTTTGTTTTGCACTGTAACATGATTTTTAAAATCCCCCTGTGGTGTTGTTTATATGTCTATGTGGTGGTTTTAATATGCTTTAAAGGTGCAGTGTGTAGATTTTAGCGGCATCTAGCGGTTCGGTTGCACTAATGGCTCAGCCCACTGCTCACCCCTCCCTTTCGAAGAAGCAACGGTTGCTAAAACGGGACAAACATATCGTCGTCTGAGACAGCAGAGAATAGCCAGAGTAAGCCAAGTTTCTGTACCACAGTCCATTATAAACCACATCATGGATAAAGTTTACAAAGCCGTAGTCAGGTGAGGATCAAGGGTCTTAACACTTTCACACATATTCTAACTGACCCCCCAGCGTGAGTTTTTCAAGGCGACCGTTATTTAGAACTTGTCACTTTAATGTTTCCATGGAGACGCGTCATTGCTTGTCACGTGACACAGCGCAACCACAACACAGTGCTGAATGAATGATGATCTGCTTTTATGTCATTTTTCCTTTTTTATTAAAAATATTCACAAATGTATTAGCTAAAGCATGAAACACTGATATTCCGATTGTCAAATATGTGCAAGTGGATGGGTTTTGTTGTTTAAACATCTTTATAAAGATCGCGTTAGTTGAGCTGTATGCACAATGGGCGGCGCCATTTTAGTTTGTTTTACAGTTCAGAGAATCGGATCTGTTGGATTTACAACACGTCAATTCCTCCACTTCTCGCGAAATACATGAAAGTAAGTGGCCGGTGAACTGGGAGAAGAATAGGGTCAAATGTAAAGCTACTTACACAATGTGTATCTGATATGAATAAAATGTGTGTCTTATTATAATGGAAAGGATTATTATTGCCGCTTCCATAGACATCAGTGTGTATTTTACAAACTCAAAATCATTGTTTTGCTAGTACTTATGTGTATTTAAATCTCTGAAACCTAAAATAAACATTATGTGGTTGAAAACACTCAATAGTTGTGATATATGACAGCACTGAGTGCGTCCGTCTCTGGCTCAGCACCAGCCAACGCGCGAAAGCACGTTTGAATTTGGCTGTTGATCACGTGATGCACTGACCGTTCTAATCACACCGGTGTGATCGTACGCTCCAGGGACCAGCCAAGACTGATCACACCGGTGTGATCGTACGTGTGAAAGGGTTAATATATAATATAATAATAGTAATCAGCTGATTGTCTCACGAACGTAACCAGCACATTTCTCCCCACATAGCAAACCCATAATACAGCGAGGGAGAAGAACCACATGAAACTATCCAACTACAAATTTTTTCTAACAGGGTAGTAAAAGTTTAGCTGGCTAATATGAGCTGTTACTGTGGCCGAGCTGGTTAAAGCGTAAAGCATTGTTTATACTCGACGCGTCCGCATCGGTCCGCATGAGCGCAAAGGGGCGCGCGGCAAAAATGACGTAATTGTAACACCACGCGCGCCTCCGCATCCCCTAGACACCATTTACTACACACAAATTAATAAATAATAATGAATACAAATATTGTTTTTTTTTCTCTGGTTTTGAAAACTCTTCGTGATCGATTTAAAATGCTTCCAGAACGACTTGCCGACTTGTCGACCGCGATCGACCGGTTGGTGACTCCTGTAACGTTACTGTTTTACGGTTAATAGTACTAATCAGCTGATTGTCAAAGCCATAACACAGCGAGGGAGAAGAACTAAGTTACATCAAACTATCCAACTACATATTTTACACCACTGACAAGGGAAAAGTCACTACTCACGGTGTCTATGGCTAGCTTCTAGCTTTCTGCGGCTTCTCTTTCAAGGTATGAACGAAACGCGCTCTGTAGCGCTGTTTGTTCGCTGTCGGCTACGGTAGAAACATGACGTCACAATATGTCGACCTTTATAGAAGGGGGTGCCCGCGGTTATGTAGATATAAATGTCTCATTCTAAGGTAATAAAAACATTACGGTTCATTGAGTAAGGTCTTTATACACCACTGAACACATAGTTATAGATCTTATATTGCATTTCTGTCAATAGATCCTCAGAAATATTACACATTGCACCTTTAAGACAAACCATGCGCAAATTCACAAGTCAACACCATTGCTGAGTATGTTCTCCTTAAAACGGCAGTGAACCAAAGACAGTCTCAAAAACGCGGTTTGAAATCGCTGGTGTTTCTGACGTCACAAAACTACCTTGTAACCAATCAGGTCAACGTGTGATCATCAACGAGTAGACCTCTGAGCTGGTGTGAGTGAGTGGAGGCAGGGCTAATTTGCATATTCACAGAACCTCATTTATCCTAAATGAGGCAAGGTTGTAGAGTTACATTCAAGCTATTTTAAGGCATGACAAATTTTTTGTCAAGGAAAAAACTTTTAAATATGTAATTTTGATGACCAAAGGTGAGTTTTTAAGGGATACAACTATTGAATACAAGGGGACTTTAAAACATTACCTTGCTGATCACTTCAACAGAAGTATAGCTATATACGGTAGCTGATACATACCTCATAGCTTATGGTATATCTCTCTTTACAGACTTATAATTTAAAAATCAATTCCCCTTTGGATAAATGAATGAAATTTTTACTTCTTGAACCCAACAGTGTACTCTAGGAAACATGCGCAAGAGCACTTAGCATTGAAGACTGTTTTTAAGAACATAGCGCATTTAACAGAACATGCTCAGGAGCTTTTTTCCATAGAACAAAAGATGTTCAATCAGATTTTCCATGGAACCTATTGTAAGAATTTTGCATAAGACAGACCGTCTCTTGTGGAACGTATTTATTAAGTGTTGGCTATTCTTCAGGATAGCAGAATGGAACTGATTTGTACTACCTCCTCTTTTAATCTGTGCTACAGTGTTGGACATACGGGAAAAGAGCATTGCTATGACAACTTGCATGAACACTGCACCAGCTTCACAGTGACTATAAAGTCGTTGCCTATATCTGAGGTTGCCATATTGCTACCATTATTATTATGCAGTGCTTCACCATACAGTGTAGCCGTGGGCTTTCACTCTTCATCATAGACAAGTTAATAGGTTAGGACAGACAATGGGATACGCCATTATTAGCATGCACACAAAAATGCTACAGTATTTGATTGGCAGTGTGTTATTTACCTCAGAGTAATGCTTGTGTTAATTTTAGACGTATCCACACACACCTCAGACTTTAAATAATTCTATTGCTGGACTCATCATACTATAGACACCATCAATGCCTGTGTTCATTTTTGAAAGCCCTGGGCAAAACCTCCTTGAAGCATTCTTTGTTTTCATGCTGAACAACATTCTCTCTCCTTGCTGGCCCTGTGGATGAATAAAAGAAATCAGAGAGTCTGCTTTTGCCTTTTATTTCACAGGAAAGAATGGACACATTATATTGAAATTAATGAATAGCACCATTTCATGCCCCATCTATCTATCTATCTATCTATCTATCTATCTATCTATCTATCTATCTATCTATCTATCTATCTATCTATCTATCTATCTATCTATCTATCTATCTATCTATCTATCTATCTATCTATCTATCTATCTATCTATCTATCTATCTGTTACACATTCTGTTTAAGGCAGTTCAGAAATATCAACCATGATCTATTATGAGTCCATTCAGTTCCTTTAGAAAGCAGAAACATGGGAACATTGTTCCACTTCATTTCCATAACCTCACAATCAGTCCCATACATTTCTTCATCTTTGCATTACTCTGTCCTTCGGTGCTTCCCTTGTGTTAAAGCTGCAGTATTTTCTGTGAGTCATTCCATTCAACCGTAAGTGCCCTGAGAAGTTTACTTACATACGATACATCACAAGTCACTGCACACCACTCCATTACTGCAAGAAATTTGAAAATGACTGGTGAAAATGATTTGAGGCTCCAGCGTTTTTTGAATTAATTAGTCACAGGTGTGGTTTGTACATGGATGTACACATCCAAAAGAACCAAATGTGTTTATTTTCATATTAAACATTGCAATGGACATTATCCCTTTTTTCAATTATGACAACTCTGAGCAGTTTTGCCATGTTAATGAATATGGCAGTGTTAATGTATTTGGTCTTGGCAGACTGCCTAGTCTACACTAAACAAATCAACCAAAACTAAAACTTGTAACATACCACTTTCAAACCAAAAATGTATATTTTAGATGACAGATTTCTAGAATTCCTATCATTTTTCATCTACTATTTAAGGTATCAGCACTAAACATTTTCAAAGTAAAAAATTCCTTACCAATTGAGCCCATCAAATACGGTTAATGGAAGCTCAAACATGCATGTTTGATGCACCAATGAGGATTATTGTCATATGCATCAAGAAAGGACATTTTAGGTTTAATTTACCATATTTGATGCACTCTATGTATTGACAAACTATTATGTATCAATTAACAAACTATTATGTATCAATTAAACTAAATTAAAATTGGTTCTTCGTCGTCTCTTCAGTGTCATAGTTATGTTCAGTTTGTTTTAGTTTCAATGGGATTCAGTTTGTTTTCAAACAAAGGAAGACATGTGACTAATTCACACGTCTTCCTTTTGTTTGATTTTCCCGCAACTCCTTTGTTACCATGGTCACGTCATTATGAGTTCATTTGTTTCAGCGGTGTATCATTAATTACCTTTAATTGTGTCAGTACTCCTTTTCCTCTGTTTGTTGTCCAGTCACTCTTACATTAAGGGGTTGTTTAAACGACAGCACTTTAAACTAAAAACGTAAAACTTTTTTATGCATTTTGGCCGTTCATTTACACGACAACGGTGCCTGAAAACGCAAACTTTAAAAAAAGTTTTTATAACCGGTCTCTATGTAAACAACAAAAACATGAAACTCTAAAGACAATGACGTCATGCACATGCGTATTACGTGTTCAGTACATAGTGTTTCAACGCCATCTATGGCAGCAGGATACGTTTTTAGTCGTTTGCACGGATCAGTGTGAATGGGGTGAACTTTCCAAGTGTTTTCCTTGTCGATAACAGGGTTCTAATTCGTATATATGTTGTACTCTGTTGAATACATACGCATACAGGAATGACTTAATTTGCATATTACATATTTTAACATAAAAAAGCTTCATGGAAAACCATTTTATACTGTCTTCTTGGGAGAGGAACCATTTGCCACATATTATTTACTCACCAGGGCTTTCAGCCAAGTTCGAGCCAATTTCCTGTATTATCCCTCAGAAGAAAGACAATGTCATTCATTCTGAATGGGGTAAATGACTCAGGAAAAATATGACACAGTGATCTCGATGGAGGCAAAAGGTCACTCTTTTTGTGATTGGCTGACCTCCTTCTGCCTCTGTGGTGTGCCCTCAATGACAGGAATTGACCCACAGACGTATGACGGATCCCATGCCAGCAGACTTGGAGTGTGACACAATCTGGCCTGCTTAGCAATACAGATACAATCAGTGACACATTGACTCAAACACTTGAGACAATGAGAGTCATTGTCGGATGAGTAATAGCAAAAACGTTGTCGTCACAGAGACGTTTTTCTCTCTAAACTTTGGCAATATCCACAGAATTTTTTCATTAGAGTAGTCTTGAGATCAGAATGAAAAGTAAGCATAATGTATTACAGGAGAGTGTCTTCTTCACACTGGTAAATTTTTAGACTGCTGGCTTAACCTTGATTTCTTGGGAGACAAAATGTTTTAGTGGATCCCATTATCCTAGGAACAAGCCCATTATTAACTTATCGAGTGAAACTTTGTTAATGAATGTTAATGATTGTAAAGAACTTCAACATTGTCCATTAGTAGATGCATGATTATGTTGGTCTATAATTTACAAAGGTGACAATGTCTGACACCGTTTTCTCTAGTTCTTCATTAATTTGACCTACAGTATCATCTAAGCTGAGAAACAAAGGATATTTTTTTCATGGTTTATTTATTTTTTCAGTGTATGTAAATAAAGATATCATACCAGAAAAAGTGGCCAAATTACGCAAAAGCAAAAGTTCAAAAGTTTGGGTAACTTTTCCAGTACCTAAACGATTCCAGTACCTACTCGGTATTTTTTAAACGGTTCCGGTGCTTAAACGGTTCTTAAATCGGTACTTAAGAAAATGAAACCGTACACACTTTATAAAAAAATAATACCCTTTAATTTACAGGGCCAAACTGGACACAATATTAACTTAAATCTTTAAACAATATAAATACAAGTAACATATGGTAATAATAAAACCAATATAAAATAAAAATTCATATTTACATATTATCAAATGAAACAATATTGTATCAAACAATGTAATAATACTGGAGATTTATAGAGATTACTATCAGGCAGAGCTGCCAACTCTCAAGCATTGACCGTGAGACTCACGCAAATGACCCTTTTCACACAGAAAAATCGCGGACAAAGAGGACACTGACACCGACAGACAAGACAGAGAAGGTTACTTTTGATATGAAACAAATCCACAGCTGTCAGATTCTGTCAATATTTTAACGAGATTCACAAAATAAATAACGTTTTGGCTCTTTGAAATGTGACAGATCGCTGTAGCGCGTCAGTTCAAACGGCACGTGATACAGCAGCCTACAAATCCACTGCTTCTTAGCTACGCAGCGTTGAGTGAACCTATGAAAGAGAACATCTCTGGTTACTGGTGTAACATATCTCTCAATAGGGAACGGGACGCTGCCAAGCTCCTCGCGCTGCCGACCAGCTTCCTTTTTCGGCAGATAAACCTGAGGAGCAGATGGCACGCGCGCGCCAACATAATATGACGACGTAAGTGCGTCGATGCGGCGCCTGCGCCATCAGCCAATGAATTGGCTTGATTCTATATGGGATTCAGACTATCGGCACACCCAGAGGGCGTTCTGACACGTAATTTTACACGTGAAATGCAGCCAAACCTTGCGAGAAAGAGCGCGCATGCGAGACAGAAGAAACTGTGCTCCAAACTGTGTAGCACACGCACGGCGGAGAGGGAGAGAGCGAGAGACCTTGCGTGTGTGTATGTGCCAAATGAAGTTAGGCACCGAAATCAGGCACCGAAATTTTCGTTCTTATTCGGTCTGGTTACTACCGTTTACGTCAGAACCGGTTCCCTATTGGCACCGAGTTTCGGTACCCAACCCTAGGTATGGTTCCGTGGCACATTGAACTTTCAGCCCTTGGTCAGACCTTGCCTTTCTACGGGCCAGAGTGCCCTTAGAACAAGTGTCTAGGCATGTTGTTGTGACAAGAGATGCCTCCAGAACAGGTTGGGGCACTGTATGCAATTGACACGCAGCTTCGGGCTCCTGGACGAGACCTCAACTGTGGCATATAAATTGTCCACAGTTGACGACCCTGCTGCTCGGCCTGTGCTGGCTTCGACTGTTGTATCAGGGCAACTGTGTGTTGATCCGGACGGTCAAAACTGTGACGGTTGTGTATATCAACCGCCAAGGTGCTGAACACTCACGTCACATGTCTTAACTTCTCTCCCATCTCTTCTGGAGTCAGCAGTGGCTCAGGTCGCTCTGCACCATTTACATTCGGGGTGAGTTCAATCGTGCAGCCGAAATGCTCTCACGACAGCTCATGATCGTGGAAGAATGGAGACTCCATCCCCAGGGGCTCCAGCTGATCTGGAATTGATTTGGGGAAGCACAGGTAGACCAGTTTGCCTCCCACTGCCAGGTCTTTTACTCCCTGACCGAGGCCCCCCTCGGCACGGAGGCTTTCTTCCACAAAGTTGGTCCTGGGCCTACGCAAATAGGCGTTTCCCCCAGTGAGCCTACGAGGAGCAGGTCTTGAAGTTGCACCTTAATGGCCCACCCGGACCTGGTTTTCAGACCTGATGCTCCTTGCGACAGCCCCTCCCTGGTGGATTCCCCTGAGGAAGGACCTTCTTTCTCAGGGACGGGGCACCATATAGGACCCACGTCCGGACCTCTGGAACCTCAACGTGTGACTTCTGGGCGAGACGTGGAGGAATTAAGTAGTCTACCACCAGTGGTTGAGCTTAAGAACCTGTCTCTAAAGCAGGGTTTCCCCAGGTTTGATCACCCCAAATTTAAGACTTTTTTAAGACCTTTTTAAGACCACTTTAATGAAAATTAAGACCTACATCGCACCCATTATGCAGCCGTAAAACACCAGATCAAATCCCAATAATGACTATTACTAACAAATGTTTTAATTAAAAATACATTTATTATAAAAAAACTAATTTAACACCATGTTTTTGGTAAATTTCAAACATTCATAACAATAAACAGATAAACTAACAGATAGACAGATTAGATAAGAGACAGGAGAGAGAGAGAGAGCAATAGACAGATATTAGAAAGAGAGAGAGCAATAGATAGATAGGAGAGCGAGAGAGAGGTAGATAGGAGAGAGAGTTTTCAGTACATCACAACAACATCAAATCACTTAGTAGCTACAAGTTTCTTAGCTCAACACCTTTGGCAACAATCTCTTCGTCTATATTCTTAAGCTCAGCCAGTTTGTCTTTGTGGCTCCTTCTGAAAGCGTTCGATTTTACAATAAGTTCAGTCATCTTGCTTCCTTTGTAGGTTACAGTTTGACAAGAGTTTAGAGTGCGACAAAAGCACAACGTTGTGTTTTATTGCGAGTGTAAACAAATAAGTAAACACTTTGCTGTTTGATGAACAAAATGACGGAGTATGTTTTTATGTTTCCACTGTTCGATCGCGCCCGCACCTCACACACACACAGTTCGATCCGTCTCTCTCACTCACACACAGTCCGATCGCGCCCGCGCCCCTCTCGCGCTCTCTCTCTCTCTCTCTCTCTCTCTCTCTCTCTCTCTCTCTCTCTCTCTCTCTCTCTCTCTCTCTCTCTCTCTCTCTCTCTCTCTCTCTCTCTCTCTCTCTCTCTCTCTCTCTCTCTCTCTCTCTCTCTCTCTCTCTCTCTCTCTCTCTCTCTCTCTCTCTCTCTCTCTCTCTCTCTCTCACACACACACACACAGTTCGATCCGTCTCTCTCTCTTTTAAGACTTTTAAGACCCCGCGGCTACCCTGTAAAGACAGCACTCCTGACCGCGCTCCCTTCCATCAAGAGGGTGGGGGACCTGCAGGCGTTTTCGGTCAGCTAATGCTGTGTCCCGTTCGCGCCCTGAGTGTTTGCATGGACCCCATGTAGAGCTTTAGAAGCTCTAAGCAGCTCTTTGTCTGCTTTCGAGGTCAGCAGAAAGGGAAAGGCTGTCTCCAAGCAGAGGTTGGCCCACTGGATAGTGGATGCCATCGCCTTGGAGTACCAATCTGAAGGCGAGCAGTGCCCCCTCGGAGTGAGGGCTCACTCCACTCGATTGTTGCCTCCTGTGCATTGGCCTCTTTGGCAGACATTTGCAGAGCTGCGGGCTGGGTGACACCTTATACCTTTGCGATATTCTACAATCTTTGGGTGGAGATGGTTTCTTCCTGTGTACTGGGTACAAACAGGTAATGTGCGGGAAGGCTGGCTCGGTGTCTTGCTTGCAGCACCATTCCCCTCTAAGGGTGAACCCTGGATTGAGTTTTCTCCAAAGCATACTTCGGCAGTCAGACGTGGCGGAGCTGTCCAATGCCAGCTCTAGAACTCGAGTGCATGCCAGCCCCTGTACTGGCATAGATGCCCCATGTGCTGCGATTCCTCCTTGGTAATCCCATATGTGTATTCTTCCACAGTATGTCTTTCCTTGGGCAGATTTTGCTCTTCCCCATCTCTGCATCTGTAGTACTTCCATCCCTGTATAGGCAGGACCTAAAGCAGAGGTCATTCCTTATGTAGCACTGCCCCACGGGTCATTCCATATGTGTATTTCCACATGTCCATCCCTACGTGTAGGACGTGGCCTCCGTAGCGTCCCTCTCAATTGGACTAGGTATGCTTCCCCACACTGGTCATGGCTGAAGAAAAAAAGGGAAATTAGAACCGAAGTACTCTTCCCGTGAAATAACAACGTAAAAGGAACAGCAGCTACGACCGTCTCCATGGTAAGCCCTATCCCTTCCATCCCTTTGACATGGAGGACTAACATTCTGGGCCTGGCACTGGGTTAGTTACGACTCAACAGGAGCAGTTGCTAAAACGGCACGCTACAGCTTGCCAGCATCTGCATCAGGGAACATGGGTTACATCAGTAACCAGTAGACCAGTAGTAACCAAGACGATACCCGTAGACTTGAGTTGTCTGCTGCAGGACTTTGTATTTCCAAACAAAGGATTTCCTCTATTTCAGCCGTTTGGTTGTAGATTGTTTTTAGATTGTGTTAAGGGTCTTTGTTGTGTTGAACGACCCACTTTCTCTTAAGCTTCATCTTATAGATGGATTGTCACACTATGTTGGTGTTTTGGTTTCGTTTTCAAGGACTTTTAATTTGTTATCATTTATTTCCTGTGTTTTATTCCTGTTTTTGTTTTGATGTCACCTTCATTAATTGTTTCATTGATTAGTTCACACCTGTTTCATGCTGAGTTCAATTATCCTGTGTATATAATGCCTTCAGTTCTCAGTTTTTTTGTTTGTTGTTTCATTTTACATTTTCATTTCATTTCACACCGTTTCATTTTATTTACGTTTTGGATTTCAATTTTTTGTGTTATTTAATAAAATTAAGCTGCAATTAGATCCGCTATGCCTTTTTATGCTTTATAATTGTTCTCACATTCAAGGACAAATTAATTCAGGACACAGGGTAAACATCATTCTCCAACTAGTGAACACAATGTTTTGATCCATGTTCAGATTTTAATATGTAGGGTAGACTGGGTACAGTTGAGACACTTTTTGCGTTTTGATTTTTCACACAAAAATAGATGCTGAAAAGACGTGAATTTCCACATGATATGCCACATGACATTTCATGAGCTTGTAGACTAAGATATTATCAATCAATATTACTCATAAGTAGTTTATATTTTCCACAATTAGCTCATAAAAATAAGGTGCTTTTTGTCTCAACTTTGTCTCAACTGTACCCATATGTGGTACAGTTGAGACAGTACCATGGTACAGTTGAGACACCCATTTTTAATGATGTAAAGGTAACTAATCGTTCATTGAAAATATAATAAATAAAGACAAATAAAAAAAAATAACAATTGGGCAACATGTTTGTTTATTCATCCATTCAAATTAATTAATGTTATTTAAATTAGCACTGGTTAAATTTTATAAAACAGAAACAATATATTTTATATATTCATTAATAATACACAGTTTAATTATCACAAATACCACATTTTTATTTCATTTGCAGCTTATGCTGGCTAATTATGACATTTAACCTGTTATCATAACACTGAACAACTAAACAGTGTGTTTCCTAATAGAACTCTATCGCGGGTACAGTTAAGACAGTGTGTCTCAACTGTACCCTGATGGCCACCTCGCGCATTTCTCTAGATTTTGCAATGACCATGCCTGAAACAATCCCATGAAATATGCCCGTTTTTAGGGCACAGAATAACGTTTGTGATTATACCAGTTACGTTTAACAGTCACATAAGGATAATAAGCTATTCATTGTGGAGTGTGCATGGTGAAGTGAACGTCTTACCTTAAAAAAAAAACTTTTGCCGATATCTTCGGAGCGGAGATGCGTCCATTGATCAAATTTCCCACGATCAAAGAGGACACTAATACGCATGTGCACAGCAAAAATCACAACTTGTGCTGGCTGCGCACGCAAGTTATTTAAGGTGTCTCAACTGTACCTATGTCTCAACTGTACCCAGTCTACCCTACATTACAGACTATCCTGATTTACAACACCAATAAAAGCCAAGATTACCAGACAGTTTCTTATTGCTTGTTTTGTGGAGGACTATAATTATCATAATTAATCTTTACTTTTCAAGATGTGTATTATTATTAATAATAAGAATCACAAAATCACTCTTGTGAAGGATCTGCTCCATTAACATTATTCTGATAATAAATTAATAATGCTATTTTGGTTTTCTATGGGAAAGCTGAAACCAATAAAATATTATTTTTACCATCATGTCCTCTATGTAAATATGAAGATTAATGTTGTTTAAAATACATGTAACAAATTGTATTATGTAACGAAAACTATAAATGGTTTACTGAAACACTTATTGCTCTGTTATTTCAATTAGCTTGTAAGCTAACTGGTTAACTGACTAGCTATCTAATTAACCAGCTAACTTAGCATACTGCTAACAAATTTACCTGGTATATTAACATACTGATATACCATTAGCCTACTACTTTAACATAATGCTAGCGAATTAGCCTGCAAGATTATCCTTTACCTTCACATATTTACCTGAACTGAGGTGGATGTTGACACCTTTATCTTCTGTAGAGCTACTTCAAAGAATTTTGCAACCGACAATGTTATTGAACAGAATTGAATCAACATTCAACTGACTCGAGCTAAATAACAACACCTTCCCTTCTGTAGAGCTGCTTAATTGAACTACTTTCATAATTGATGAACTTTGCAGTTATTTGAACATAAGCTGAATAACGGCACTTCCGGAACACTGTTGTTTTTTTAGAACGACCCAATAGCAGAATTTGTCTCATATTTGATGAAGTTTGCATAACTGATTTTGTTATTTACTTGTTAATGACTTTGAAGCTGCTTTGAAACAATCTGTATTGTATAAAGCACTATAAAGGTGAATTGACTTGACAATTCATTTAGCAGATGCTTTGATCTAAAGCAACTTACAAATGAGGAACATCGGAATTTATCATATACAAGCCAATTAGCATGTTAGCGTAGCTACTACTTGATCAAAATAGCATTTCCAGTTATTCTTTTGCACATCAAGAAGATATTGTGATACAAAAAAAAACCCTACTTCTTGGGGTCAAAGCAGCATAAGATTTTGGGCAGAAAAAAAACGACCAAATGTTATTAGACCCATAAACGTGCTCTAGACCAAAACACTATCACAGCAAAAACTTTTTCGATAGTTGTCCCTCCAGCAACCTTGGTCAGGTACAGCAGAAATGCTCTTCAATGCTCTCATAGTCAATAACAACCCCCCCATGTTCTCACTAAAGGCCCTTGAGCCAGATGCTACGGCTACACCTCACAGACGGTGTGTGATGGGTTCAGTTTCGCTCTTCACCAAATGTTAAAAAACCCAGAAGAATCTATTTGCAGCATTATTTATTTCTTTTAAATCACTCTTAAAGATCGTTGCCCAGCAACAGAGGGAAGGAGTGGAGAGGAGAGCGAGGTGTAAGGGAACATCATGGACGGTTTGCAGCGATGAGCCGCCTGATGGACGAGTCGACCCTGCAGAACAAGAGATGTGCTAACAGAAAATGCCATTCACGATTTGAGCTGTGTAACAAGGCTGAACTGAAACTAGCGTGATGCATAATAAAAGTGATTACCTTTCTTTAGGATTGGATAACAAGGTATTGAGCGATCAGATGAAGCCCATCTGCTGTTTATCTGCCCATCTGACGTAAAAAAAGAAGGGTATCAAAAATTTAGTGCCATCTAGACACTGTTACTCTCAGGCACTGGATTAGTCTACAGTTGTGGCTCATTAAAGAGTCTGATTCGTCAGTCTGAGCAGTTTCTTACTGTCAATTTCTGTTAAAAAGAATAGTTCTTCAAAAATGAAAATTGTCATAATTTTAACCCTTGTGGTTCCAAACATGTCTTTATTCTGTGAAACACAAAAGGAGATTTTTTGACGAATGTTGGTAATCATTTTTTTTAAAATCATTTACTTGAAAAATGTGGTTGCTAACAAGTGTCTAAATGAGACTACAGGTTGTCAGGAACATTAAAAAACCCCTAAAATCTAAATGTTATTTTTTTTAGCTTTTAGTATAAATATGTTAGCCTTAAGACTATGAATAAGCTGGTGTGTTCCAAAACAATGATATCATTTGCATTTAGGATATATAAGCATTCAAAACTTACAGTCTCTCTCTTCCGCTAAAATGGATCACAGATTTTTGACATCACTGTGGACTAACCCTAACCCTAAGCTTTTCGTCAGATCTTCTGTCCAATCAAATGCTCTCTAGAATCTAAAGCTCCACCCCCTATGCTATAAATGATATACCACCCGGCCAAAGCGACCGTCGACACGTCCCAGAGCAATATGGGTTGAAGATTTGTGTTCAGTTGCTCAAATGCTCGAGTTTTATTGTTTTCCAACTGTACGCTGGTAAAGAATGGAATGTCTAGAATTCATTCACACCTCTACTATTGAATCCAACCTTTCTTTTGAAAGCCACGTGTCTAGTATCTGTAAAACTGCATTTTTCCATCTTAAATATATTTTAAAATACGCCATATGCTCTCATTGGGAAATGCGGAACAATTAGTCCATGCGTTCATGACCTCAAGGCTAGATTATTGTAATGCTCTACTGGGTGGTTGCCCTGCACGCTTAATAAACAAACTACAGCTAGTTCAAAACGCCGCAGCTCGAGTTCTTACCAGAACCAGGAAATATGACCATATTAGCCCGGTTCTGTCAACACTGCATTGGCTCCCTATTAAACATCGTATTAATTTTAAAATATTGTTTATTACTTACAAAGCACTAAATGATTTAGCTCTGCAGTACTTGAGCGATCTTTTAAAGCATTATAGTCCTTCACGTCTATTGCGATCTCAAAATTCCGGCCAGTTGATAATACCTAGAATATCTAAATCGACTGCTGGCGGTGGATCCTTTTCCTCTCTAGCACCAAAACTTTGGAACCGTCTTCCTACCATTGTCCGGGAAGCAGACACACTCTGTAAGTTCAAAGTTAGACTAAAAACACATCTCTTTGACCTAGCATACACATAATACATTATAGACTTCTGTAATTCAATGTTAAGGCTGGATAGATTAGGTCAGCCGAAACTGGGAACACTTCACTTAAATCTTGATGTACTCGTTACATCATAAGAAGAATGGCATCTACGCTAAATATTAGTGTCTTTGTTTATCCCGAGGTTTTCCTGCAGCCTGCCGGATCCAGGCCGTATCCAGATCTGACGAAGGAGATTCGCCTGGACCCGATGACAATGCAGTGCTGAAGTGTCAACTATCCTCTCCCTATGGAGGATCCCTTTCCCACTCTACAGATAAAGCGTTGTGAATTTCGGTTCGCGTACCCTGAAGTGATAAAATAAAACAAAATTCTGTATCAAAATGTATAGGCAAGACAAGTAGTTTGTTTAGGCATGGGTTGTATGGAATTACAAACCTGCGCACATATTTTCAAAAGCACATAACTATAGAATCAATTCTGAATGTGCATGTGAACGCCGTCAGCGTTAATCACAGGTTCGCGTTTAAAGTCTGATCATTTCGACGGAGGTGAATCAATCAAAATTAACTTTAGCTGGAAATAACATTAATCAAGAACCGCTATAAAACCAAAACAATCTCTGTTACCTTAAATTATATGTTTATCTCTGTAAAGCTGCTTTGAAACAATCCATTGTTAAAAGCGCTATATAAATGAAGATGACTTGACTTGACAACGTATTATCATTGCTAGGATTCGCTTCCATGGTGCTGTCAAGTACGACTTGCAGTCTGTGGGTTAAACCAAACGCTATTGGCTATTATTTGAGGTGTGGTCACATTTACCTTTACTGCTTGAAATTTGCATACAAAATCCAGACTTTTCAACAGTAATCTGCAGGAGGCAAAAAAACGAGGAGGGCATATACAAAACGTGAGGTTCTTTATACAAATTCGCAGTGTGGACCACAGAAAGCTGATTGGTTTGACATTTGGCCCACAAAACTTTGCAAATCTGATTTACTCAGACAGATAAATGGTAATGGTAAATGGACTGCATTTATATAGCGCTTTCACAGACCCAATGGCCACCAAAGCGCTTTACATTTTGCCTCACATTCACCCATTCACTCACTCATTCATACACCGACGGCGGTGTCAGCCATACAAGGCGCCATCCAGCTCGTCGGGAGCAGCTGGGGTTAGGTGTCTTGCTCATGAACACCTCGACACTTGGTCAGGTGGAACCGGGGGTTAAACCACCAACCTTCTGGTTTGTAGACAACCTACATGAACCACTGAGCCTCTGCCGCCCAGATAAGGTCTCAAAGTCTGCATGGAACTGAGTAAAACTACTTCTTGGTAAAGAGAAGAATGTAGGGCGGGACTTTAATCTGCAGGAGGCAAAAAAAACATGAGGGCAATAATTCCCTATATGTTCTTTATACAAATTCGGATTGTGGACCACAGAAAGCTGATTGGTTTGACATTTTTGCCCATAAAACTTCGCAAATCTGATTGCAAAGGTGCAGTCACTCAGGTCTCAAAGTCTGCATAGAACTGAGTAAAACTACTTCTTGGTAAAGAGAAGAATGTAGGGCGGGACTTGATTTTGTCCATGGGGAATTGATTGGATGGTTGTGGTTTGCTATTGGTCGATCTCATGTGAGTGACAGGTTGTCCCGCCCTCACGCCAAACACATCATCAGAGAAGAGATGCCGCTGCAAAAGGGAGAAGCTATTCTGATTAAAGATAACGAGGGCACATAAATTTAAAAATAATGATGTGCACAAATAACAAATACTGCAATACTACTCCATAAAAAAATCAGAATTGTCAATTTTGATAGATTTTAGATAGAATAAATTCAAAATGAAGTGAGTTTAAGAGCTACACAATATTTAACCAAATAAAAATTTATTGAAGTTGAATACTAATGCAGATAAAAAGGAAAACAGGAAACAAAATTCAGTTTGTTACACAGAAGACCTGCATGAGAGGCCATGCGTAATGTACAGGCTTCACAGGCCAGAGACAGACAGCAGAAACTAAACAGAGAATGAGCATCAGTGCTTTGACAAGAAA
The DNA here is from genome assembly GCF_029890125.1 of Rhinichthys klamathensis goyatoka. Taxonomy (NCBI): domain Eukaryota; kingdom Metazoa; phylum Chordata; class Actinopteri; order Cypriniformes; family Leuciscidae; genus Rhinichthys; species Rhinichthys klamathensis. The sequence continues at coordinate 8,559,523 of NW_026606717.1, forward strand.
GAACAAATTCCTTCACTGTCGTCATATCACCATCAAAACAAACTTTACAGAAAAGTCTATAAACATTCCCAATGGCATGTCTTTTATGCAACTTTAAAATGGACAAATATAAACCAGTAACTTGACATTATTTTATCAGTAAGGCCGTATATATTAAGCAAATAAAAACATACATAACAATGGCAGTAACCTGAGTGAGAATTAACTATTGAGTTCAGCAAAAAAATAGTTTTCAATGTGCAATCCAGGAACCTTTTTTTTTGTATCACATAAAAATAAGGCGTCAAGAACAGGGATAAACAGGTCCAAGACAACCAAACACATTCTTCTGGCCTTAAAGGGATAGTTCACCCAAAAATTTTAATGATGTTATCATTTACTCACCCTGTCGTTCCAAGCTCGTCAGGCTTTCGTTCATCATTTAATGAAATTAAGATAATTAAATGAAATCCGAGAAATTTCTGTCCCTTCTTTAACAGTCCAACTACCACTTTGATGCTTTAAAAAGTTCATAAAGAGATTGTAAAACTAATTCAAATGAATTGAGTGGTTTTGTTCCAATCTTCTGAAGAGACACGATAACTTTATATGCTAGACAGATTGAATTTAGGCTTTTATTCACATAAAAAAATTCATCAACTCACACATCAGTTGTGATAAACAGAAGCTCAAGCATGTTCGCTTGACGTGCAAGAACCAATGAGGCTCATTCTCGTGTTACGCAGCACGTTTGAGCTTCCTCAAGAACCAATGAGGTTCATTCTCGTGTTACACAGCACGTTTGAGCTTCCTCAAGAACCAATGAGGTTCATTCTCGTGTTACACAGCACGTTTGAGCTTCATCAAGAACCAATGAGGTTCATTCTTGTGTTACGCAGCACGTTTGAGCTTCCTCAAGAACCAATGAGGTTTGATCTCACGCATCAAGCAAGTACGACTGAGCTTCTGTTTATGGTTACTGATCAATGTCTATATGTGAATAAAAGCCTACATTAAATCTGTGATCGTGTCTCTTTGGAAAATTTGGACTAAACCACTCATATGGGTAACAATCTCTTTATGAACTTTTTGAAGCGTCAAAGTGTAGTTGTTTGGACTGTCAATGGAGGGACAGATATTCATTTAAAATATCTTCATTTGTGCTTCAAAAACGAACAAGTCTTACGGGTTTGGAACGACATGAGGGCGAGTAATTAATTTGTTTAATTTTTGGGTGAACTATCCCTTTAAATGAAAGGGCAATGGACTTCTACATACATATCAGGCAAAAGAAAAGAAAAGGTGCCGCTTTAAAATAATACAGATATGTTAAAATCTGTTTTAAAATTGAGTCACTATCAGCAAAACTAGACACAATTTCAATAATGAGAGAATTTCAAACTTACAATAACCAAATCCTCCAGTTACTGTATATACTATACTTTACTCAAATAAGCACATTATACAGTTACTAAAAAGTCTAATTTGAGTCTCTAGCCCTCGATGGCATGTTGTTTGCTAATGAAAACGATGCTTAAAATGCACTTTGAGGCATACAAGATGTAGGAATAATCTTCCTTGTTTATACTCTTCAAAACAACAAGAAAAACACTAATATGACAGAGTTCATATAATGGGGTCTGTGTTTATTGTTTACAACTAAAATGCATTGATTAATAATAACACTGACATATGTGGCTGGAAGTGTGCCGTTTCCATTTTGACACTGACCTCCAAAGCCACCGGCATGTCTTTTCTAAGTCTTGTTGTGTATGAAATTTTGAGATTCACTCTGCCTTGAGGTAAACATGAAATCTATGATATTGACAGGATTGGTATTACTAATAATGGACAATATTATAATCAGTAAGGCTGAAGTTCTGCACCTTTCCTCTTGGAAAAGAAAAACACTGAAAGCTTCCCTAAAATGCAACATTTCACTCATTTAGGGCAAAAAATGGCATCCACTAGTGGTTATGAATGATAAAGAATATGGGCACATGCAGTGCAGGTTAAAGCACACACACATACACTCAGACATACAGCATTTAGGCACACATACATACATACAGTTTTAAATTCGCAAAAAAAACAAAAAACAAAAAAACAACAAATTCCAACTGTGACAGAAATGATCACTTCACAGTGTTAAAAGCCTGGCTCAGGAAAACATTGAGTCAAACTAAGTTTTGTCTCGCTCTAGATTTGAAATGTCATTTTATACACATTTACATAATAGTTATACTTATCAAATCCATTATTGCTAAATAAACAACAACAAAACAAACTGAATCAATTTTTACAACTGTACAGTACAGTAGAGACTGGAATGTATTTGAGTTTATCCAAGAGAATTAAAGTAAACTGCAGGTGGATGAGAAATGTTTCAAGGATCCGCCATGTCATTCGCTGACGGTGCGTTTTGAAGACTTCCTCCAAAGTATCTTATGTTTTACACACCCTTGAGTTGGCAGGTCACTGATGTTACGCGTTCAGCTAGGCTTCAATATAAAGTCCCAGAGCCTTTTGCGAGACTCTACGATGTCCAAAATAACAATTCACAAGGTTTAGAAAAAGGTTGAACATCCACAGGGCACGGTAATATTCGATGTAGAACAACAGCGAAGAAAAGAGAAAGTGTGCGCACAAAATGCTAAGCCAACTCGATAATATAATGGAGATATTTGAATAATCAGCCCTAATGACAAGAGTACCTTAAAACTTCAAAAAGGCACCTTCAATGAAGATGGAGGACAAAAAATTGAAGTTGTTTGGTCTTAAGTGCATCGAGAGATTACATTTACAACAAAGTTCCCAAGACATCATATTTCCAAGCAACTGAAAACACAAAGAGCTTATTGAGATTGCAGGGGGATACGCAACACAGAACAAAACATTTCTTTTTGGCAAATGTAAAAAAGCAGCAATTAAAATTGTATGCAGCCCATACAATTGCGCAAATCTACTTATAAAAACATGAAATAACATGTCTGTTAGCATGATGAACTGTTAAGCAATGGTTTTGAGTATTAAAGTCGCTCGGTCTTCAGAGCTGGAATTTGACAAATTACAATGTCATGTTATTACCAGTCATGTTGCGAAATGGAAAATAATGCCTCGTGGTTTGACTCATTATGGACTATAATCAGGATGTTCTTCCTAATTATCCAGAGAAGAATTAGCAGGAAGACGCGCTGAAGACTTTACAGATGAGTGTCGCGTATTTACAACATGGTACAACTGTTTGCAGTTGTCATTGTACGTATATGCACTTTAGTCACGCCTATTTGGTTTACTAGGTATCTCTAGCTAAGTAACCTTAGATAACATGTTTGAGACTTCTGGTAGCGAATTTATGATCTTTAAATTTCCCTCTGTTGCACATTTATCACGGTTTTATACAAATGGTGCCATTTGATTGTCGAGATTACCATAAGAAAATAAAATTCAAAATATAAATATAAAAATATCTGCAAAAGCAAATTTCCTTTGCTCCCAACGTCTAAAACAAATATTCAGAGTGCATACTGTACATGTGTGAAATCAGAAAAAAAAAGAAAAGAAAAGCGCAAAGAGGCTGCGAGACATACCTACGAAATGTACAAGATCGGTTGGGCTCAACCGGGTTTGAGACTTGAGCAGTGTTGAACGAGCTGTCCTTTCCATACTTCACGCACGATAAAGGACAATAATTGGGACCCTTTTTTCTGTCCTTTTCATTTCAATGACTTTAAATAAGATACACTGCATGGCTATATAGTGAAAATATACATTCCAATGTTTATATAGAGCTATCTTAAAAATACAAATGTGCAAAAACTGTAAACAAATGAGATCCTCAGTGGTGTAGGGGGAGGAGCCCTAGGCAGGCCACGCCTTCACAGCCGCGTAGGCTCCTCCTCACTGTCGCTGCAGTTTCCACAGCAGTCCTGCGGGGGCAGCATACACACATGCACAGTCAAACACTGGGATTTATCAGCATTAAAAACCTTATCAGATATAACTAACCCGGAGGTCATTCTGTGTGCTATAAAAGTTGAAAAGCAGACATTCTCTTCCTGGAAAACAGCCCCCCAAAATGCATGACTCATCTTGCACTTAGGGGTGTATACAAATCTTGTCCAATCAAATGCTCTCAAGAATGAAAATGCTCCTTCCTCAATGTTACCTGCCTCAGTCTAGCATTAACAAGTAGTAAATAATGGTTTTGAAAAATAATTCCACCCATTTCACATTGTTTCTACCATTTCACATAGAGATGCACCGATCGACCGGCCAGTGACCGAAATCTGCTGATTTTCCGCCTTCTCGGCCAATAACGTCAGCTGCACGCTCTCTTTTCTCCGAATTGACACACACCCGCCTCCTCTAACGCACTCGCACCAGTTAAATAGTGCTTATATTGCGCATAATTTGACTAATTTCCACAGGTTTCGCACCAAAAGCGCGTGCACCACTGATCTAAATTAGTGGCGCGCAAATAAAGCCGCCTCTCAAACAGCTCGCGAGTTGCAAGTAGCAAAATGAGTGGCTTACTGCACTTAAACGGTCAAATACACACACAGTTATGTCAAAATGCCAGTCTTGGTGAGTATTCAGTTAAACACAATCAGTTTTGGAATGTAAATAGTTGAGAAAGAAGGCAAGTTGGATCCGTGCATAAGCTCTTAAAGTGACAGCAGTCTAATATTCCTGCTGCTGTCTGTCATGTTAATCAAAGAACAAAAGACAAAGAAAATCACTCTCTGCTCTTGACTGAATAACTTTTGTAACTTTAATCGTAAGTATTAATCTGTATTTAATTTTTACATTGAAGACTATCCAGTGTTATTTCACATTTGATTACTTTACTATTTCGGTAAGAAATACTACAGAAATTAACCTACTGTTGAAAACCTTAAAGCAGTGTTTGTTTCATATCTCTCTTTATTCTATTGCAATTATTTGTGCTTTTGTTTACAATTTGTGCTTTTGTTCTTCTTTTATTACTGACTTTTTACTTGTGGATTTTTATGAAAATAAAATGTTGCATTGAAGAAAAGTACATTTTTGTTTGTATATGTTGTCAATTATAGTTCTTAGAAAGAAAATCGGAATTGGCAAAAATCAGTATCGGCAGGTTACACTTACAAAAAAAAAACGGAAAGCGGAATCGGCCAAGAACATTGCAATCGGTGCACCTCTAATTTCACAGCAACAAGCATACAAGCATTGTGTAAAACACAAATTTGTGTGCCAAAAAATGCTAATATGCCTTTACATTTAGTTTGCATATCGATTAAAGAGTGACAAGAGCCAAATGAGAACAAAGGTAACAGCCTCTAAAAAGTTATACATTTGTAATCTGTCTATATTACATGAATCATTTCATACTTAACTAATTACAGTATACAGCAGGGAGAGGGGGAAGAAAACCTGCACACTGATATTTTATTACATAACAAGAATCGCCTGCAAACCCGTATACGATTTCACTATCAAACATAATACAGGACACGAAAAGTTTCAGATACACTTAGGCTGAGAACCTCATTCACTAATGGAACAAACAATAATGTCTTGGAGCAAAAGCAATGCATTTGAACAATAGAGGAATGTGATGAAATCTCACCTGCCGGCCGAAGAGTCTCTGCAGTAAGCCCTGTTTGGGTGGGGGCGAGGGTTGACCTCTCCAGTCCAGGTCAGGGGGCACAGTGCCATCCAAGTTCAAGATGTTGAGTTCTTTAAAGCACTCCGTCTCGATCATCTGAATGGATCAATGAAATGACAACACACAGAATTAAAGTCAAACTAATATAAACTGGGGCTTGTTGTCACTAGGTCTGTATCTCAGTAGTCTTGTGTAGCCAGAGCTTCAGAAGTCGATGACCCTACAGTAACAGACTGGCGTGTGAAACTCTTTTTCGCATTTTAAAGAGTCTATGCTGTGAACTACACATACTTCACATATTTGTGGAAATCCAGAGTTTAGTTGATCATGATAAGCGCTCGTTCTCACAGTTGTAAATACGACGGCTTTCTTCTTCTATGAGGGGGTTTGGCGCCTTTGGTTTCTAGACAAACCGGTGAAGAACGCGACACACACGTCTGCAGGGAAATCATGTAGAATTCAACCAATCGGATGACGACTTTTTGTGTGACATTTGCCTCATGCATCAGATGTTCTGAGACTGACAATAACCTCTCAGTAACTACAAAGGTTTGAGACAACCGTCTAATTACACTTTTTTTTCTAGCAGTGGATGTTAAGTTTCATGAACTGAGTACAAAACGTGTCAAATTAAATTTTTATTAATACATTTTTATTATTTTATCTTGTCCAGTGTTATTGTCATGTTGAAATAAAATGAAAACTATTAAATTAACAAATATCTTTTCAAAAGCAAAACAACATTACAAGAAATAAACTAAACTAAAAACATAACATATAAAAATGACACCTAATTCAAACTGTTAATAAAAAAACTATGATATTATATAAATAATACTAAGATTAAATATCTTATGAAAAATGAAAATTGAAATAATGCCTTGGAAACTAACTGAAATAAGGTGAAGTTAAAGTGAAATAAAACTAAAATGGAAATAAAAATTCATTAAAACTGTGGAAACACTTTACTATAAGGTCCCATTAGTTAACATTAATGCATCAACTAAGCAATACATGTTAGTTCATTTTTAGTTCATGTTAGCTCTTATCACTAAATAATATAAAGACACAACATTTGATTTTAATTATGTATTAATAAATGCTGAAAATAACATTAGCTAAGATTAACAAATGCTTTAGAAGTATTTATCATTGTTAGTTCATGTTAACTGCATATTACAGCCTAAATGAATCTGCAGCGGTCAGGTGGTACAAGAGGGATCTCTCTGAAAATTCCCAGCTTACAAGTTGTAATTAGGAACTCTATGAGGACGTGAACGATTTTTACATATTGAAATTACGTAATTACGGGCATTACAACATGGCCTGAACGCACCTTAAACGAATAGTTCACTTAAAAATGAAAATTCTGTCATCATTTACTCACCCTCAAGTTGTTTCAAACCTGTATGAATTTCTTTCTTGAACACAAAGGAAGATATTTTGAAGAATGACAGAATTTTCATTTTTAAGTGAACTAGTCCTTTAAGATCATGTAGTTAATGAATGCCAACAAATAGAACCTTATTGTCAATTGTTACCAAAACTATTTAGAAATATTTGTAAAAAAAAAAAAAGTGACAAAAGTACAACTAAAACTTAAACTAATTCAAAATATGAACAAATACCAATAGTATATAAATAACACGTCCCTATTTATTTCATGAAGTCAATTTCATAATGGCAACATCAAGTGCACGTCCTGTTTGTTCTCAAGAGAAAATAAAGCAGCAATCAGGGTTCGGAGTAAAACAATTATTGAGGTTATTCTGGGTAGTGACCTGACCTCATTTTGCCAGGGGATGGGAATACTTCCAGTGGATACTTTGCAGTAAAAGGAGTCGTCTTTGGGTTCCAGCTCCACCCCCTTCACTGTGGAGAACTGCTCGATGTCCAAAACATCCTTACAGTAGATGGCCTGAGGCTGAAACAGAGAAACATATCATGCTACGTTGTCTCATTCAAGAAGCCATGTCTGATTTTATGAACAAATCATTCGCAAAACACACTGATGTGATTAAAATTGTGTTCTTTTCTTTCCCCAAAGCCGATGTATGAATAATATTAATTAAAAAAAAATTAATATGGACTACTTTCATGATACTTTCATGGTGCTTTTGTGTCCTTTTTGAAGCTTGAAAGCTCCAGTTCCCATTCACGGCAAATGCAAGGAAAAGAGTGACTGGTACATGATTCAAAATGTCTCCTTTTGAATTCCAAGCCAAAAAGAAATTGAAATGGATTTGGAACAACATGAGGATAATTATTTAAAAACAAAAATGGTGGAAATTTCAGTTTTGGGTGACCTATTCATTTAAACAGTGAAAGAGTAATAGTAACAACAATAGTTGTTATAACTGATATTGCCAATAACAGTTTAAAAAAAGTGTCAGTCTCAGAAAATACTTACATCTGGAGTAAAGGGCGCTTCGAGCATGCCTGCTGCAAGCCGCTTGAAGTTGATGGAACGGAAAATAGGGTAGGCCTTCACCTCTGAGGCTCCGCCCCCCTGACAGCCAAGCCTCTCACAAGGGTCTTTGACTAGCAGCTAAACCAAAAAAAAAAAAGAAAATAAAACATATATGTACATCTTTCTTCATTGACATGTCCACTTTTCTGACAACTGTCAAGTAGTTCAAAATGTATTTATTTTAATGCCATATCAACATCATTGACTATTATTTTAGCAAAACAAATAAAATAAAATAATTAAAATATTAAAAAAATATATACATTTAAGCTTCTTACAACATCATCAAGTATCAACTATATGTAATCTTTCCTTAAAGGGGTAAGAGATTTACCCTCAGGTTGTTATAAAACCAACCAAACCATTTCGGTTCCCAATTAACTTCCACTGTATGGACAAAATGTACAATGTAAGTCAATCGGAACTAAAACTATTTGGTTACCAACATTCTTCAAAATATCTTCTTTTTTTTGTTCCGCAGAAGAAAGCAAGCCTTACAGGTTTGGAATGACATGAGGGTGAGTAAATGATGACAGAATTTCAAGTTATAAGTTAAGTTATGACAACATAATATTATGCTTTGCATTGCTTTAACTTTTTAAAGTCATTTTAAAGACAGTTTTAAAGTCAGTTGAAATTACTTAAATATTCAAGTTGATTGTACTTAAAAATTTAAGGCAGCAACTTTTTTTTCCCACAGTGTATTATTCTGATTACTACATTTATATAATATTAATTATAATTAATAATTGGATTGGATTAGGGAAGTACAGATACTGATACTGAACATAATGATTCATATTCTTTTGGTTTCCCAATATTTTAAAAAATGACAAATGCTATGAGAATACAGGTATCGGTAATCGGTATCGGTGAGTAGCAAAATTGACAGTATCGATATAGGACTCATTCTGGAAAGAGTGGTATCGGGGCATCCCCGGATTGGATAATTCATATTTAACTGGACACTAACCATTTTACAGAGTGATTTGGCATCCTCTGAGAACTTGCTGGAATATTCTTCCTCCACCTCTTTGACTAGCCGCTCCACTTCCTCTCGCTTGATTTTTTTCTTGCGCTGCTGAAAGGGTGACTGACCCTCGATCATCTCGTAGAGGAGACAGCCGAGAGCCCACCAGTCTGGACTGAATGTGTAACGCTCGTTCTTCACCACCTCAGGGGCTGATGGGAGACAGACATCTGCAGGTTACATGGATTGCTTCTGCTGCTGATATTGTTTAGAGGTTAATAAAGGCAAAGACATACCCATGTATCCCACAGTTCCCACCCGGCCTTTGATTGTCTGACCATCTGGTACATGCACAGCCAGGCCCAGGTCTGATATACGTATATGACCTGAGAAGAAACATCACAGCTCTGTTATATTAGTCCTTTCATAAGCAAGCTTAAAAGTGGTTTGTGACACTAGATATCTTCAAAAGCTTAGTGCATTTACAATATATCGTTTTTCAATACTAATAACTTATTACAAGTTATATGGAAACAAAGCAAACTCTTTTTTGCTATTTAATACTTCAATTCTCTTCATTTGAGGGATTTCAATTAACGTAAGGGTTCTCACATTTTGATCAATTAACTTCTGATTTTTCATTGACTTTTCCATGGATATCTCTAGAGACAACTTGATAATGACTTTAGTATTAGTATGATCTCACAAATTATAAACTCACAAACACTTTAAAAGCTATATTATATTGCATTATATTATGTTATATATTACAAAATCATTTATTATTTTTATATGTACACAACAATATACAATTTACACTATTGTTCAAAAGTTTGGGGTTGGTACGATTTTTTTTATGTTTTTGAAAGACCCATAATGTTCACCAAAGCTGCATTTATTTGATCAAAAAGACATTCAAAATAATAATATTGTGAGATGAGCCAACACATTATGACCAGTCACAGGTGAAGTGAATATCATTGATCATCTCCTAAACAAGGCCAAATATTAATGTCTGGGTAGATTAGATGGTAGTCCAACAATCAGTTCTTATAATCAACGTGTTGGATGCAGGAGAAAAGGGCAGGAATAAAGATTTGAGCGATTTTGACAAGGACCGAATTGTTATGGCAGGTCGACTGGGTCAGAGTATCTCTGAAACGTCAAGGCTTGTGGGTCGCTCCCGGTCAGCAGTGGTGAGACTTTACCAACAGTGGTCTCAGGAGGGACAAACCACAAATTGACGACAGGGTGTTGGACGCCCAAGGCTCATCGATGCATGAGGGCAACGAAAGCTATCCAGCCAACAGAGGATCTACTGTGGCAAAGACAATTTTTTAATAATGGTTATGGGAAGAATGTGTCACAACGCAGTTCATCGCACTCAGACCAATGAGAGTGTCTATGATGACCTCTGTCCACCGTCGAAAGGGCACGCGAACATCAGAACTGGACCTTGGAGCAGTGGAAGAAGGTGGGTGGTCCAATGAGTCCTTTTACATCACATGGACGGCCGTGTCTGTGCCAAGTCACCTTTATTTATATAGCGCTTTATACAATACAGATAGTTTCAAAATAGCTTTACAGTGAAAACAGGAAAATTATGCAATTTCGGCTGTTGTTCAGCTGAAGAGCATCAATTATTAAAATTAGTTCATGTCATCTATAAAGCTGTTCTGCAAAAAAATGTATGTCATCGTCCAGCTCAGTTCAGATCTCCTACAGCAGCATCAGTACAGTCAGATCAATAATAGTAACTAGTAACCCACACTCCAAGTCAAGTCACCTTCATTTATATAGCGATTTTAACAATATCAACTGTTTCAAAGCAGCTTTACAGTGATAATAGGAAATGAAAGTAACGGAGATTGTTTTGGGTTTACAGCAGCTCTAGAATAAAGTTATTGACCAGCTAAAGTTAGTTTTGATTGATTCACTTACGATGCAAAGATCATTAGTTATTAACTTAGGGGCCGCTTGCACAACACCGTTCTAACAGAAAACCCTTAACGCGCTCCGGCCCGCTCATTCGCACAACAACAGTGCCTGCAGGCTCGAGAACGCAAACCTTGAAATAGGTTCCAAGCAAGCGTGCCGCACAAGCCCTGAAAAGTGAAGCCAAAACGTCTCAATCGCCCCCCCGGTGACTGGTCCTAGTATAGGTAATAAACCCCGCCTCCCCATGTTATTCAACGGGATGTGAGACCAACTAAACAATTAAATTACACTTCAAGTATCTTTTTTCCAAAGGTGGTTTCTGTCATTTGCTGTCGTTTTTATCACGCTGATGTAAGTTCAAGTGTCTAACTAAAAACAAACTTATTTTAAAAACAGTTACGTGATGCTATAAAAGTGGTGGTGTAACGTCATGATTGACAGCTGTGATTGACAGGTTCTCTGAGCAAAGTAATCACTGAAGCACCAACGGACTTTTTTTTCGGGATCTTCGGAGGACTGAGGAGATTGTATTTACTTTATTTTAACAAGCCTCTTGTCGTACTGCAATCAACAGACATCAAAATTGGAGCAGAACGGAGGAACGGAGCAGACATAGGCCAATTAAAAAAAGTGCAGGGAGAGTGCATTCTGCGAGAGTGAGGGCGGAGCGTTGATTTAGCGGCTTTACTTCCTGCTCACTACTGCGCAGGTCTAGTCCAGAGATCGCTACTGCGCAGACTCAAGTTCCAAGATGTCAGCGCCATATCGGGACACTGGCGGCTTCAGTTCTCACCAATGGAAGAGAGCGAAGGGGGGTCATCCATCTTTTTTTACAGTCTATGGTTCCAAGGTGCAAGCCTTGAAGAAAACATATACACTGAACAAAATTATAAACGCAACACTTTTGTTTTTGCCACCATTTTTCATGAGCTGAACTCAAAGATTTAAGACTATTTCTATGTACACGAAAGGCCTATTTCTCTCAAATATTGTTCACAAATCTGTCTAAATCTGTGTTAGTGAGCACTTCTCCTTTGCCGAGATAATCCATCCACCTCACAGGTGTGGCGTATCAAGATACTGATTAGATAGCATGATTATTGCACAGGTGTGCCTTAGGCTGGCCACAATAAAAGGCCACTCTAAAATGTGCAGTTTTACTGTATTGGGGGGGCATGATATTGGCAGGACCTGGAACACGCTGTCGTATACGCCGATCCAGAGCATCCCAAACATGCTCAATGGGTGACATGTCCGCTGAGTATGCTGGCCATACAAGAACTGGGATGTTTTCAGCTTCCAGGAATTGTGTACAGATCCTTGCCACATGGGGCTGTGCATTATCATGCTGCAACATGAGGTAATGGTCGTGGATGAATGGCACAACAATGGGCTCAAACAGGATCTCATCACGGTATCTCTGTGCATTGAAAATGCCCTCAATAAAATGCACCTGTGTTCGTTGTCCATAACATACGCCTGCCCATACCATAACCCCACCGCCACCATGGGCCACTCAAATCCACAACGTTGACATCAGCAAACCGCTCGCCCACACAATGCCATACACGCTGTCTGCCATCTGCCCTGTACGGTGAAAATCGGAGGACGACGAGCATGCAGATGAGCTTCCCTGAGAAGGTTTCTGACAGTTTGTGCAGAATTTGTTTGGTTATGCAAACCGAGTGTTGCAGCAGCTGTCCGGGTGGCTGGTCTCAGACGATCTTGGAGGTGAAGATGCTGGATGTGGAGGTCCTGTTACACGTGGTCTGCGGTTGTGAGGCCGGTTGGATGTACTGCCAAATTCTCTGAAACGCCTTTGGAGACGGCTTATGGTAGAGAAATGAACATTCAATTCACGGGCAACAGTTCTGGTGGACATTCCTGCAGTCAGCATGAATGAATGTGTTTTGGATGCTCTGGATCGGCGTATACGACAGCGTGTTCCAGGTCCTGCCAATATCATGCCCCCCCAATACAGTAAAACTGCACATTTTAGAGTGGCCTTTTATTGTGGCCACCCTAAGGCACACCTGTGCAATAATCATGCTGTCTAATCAGTATCTTGATACGCCACACCTGTGAGGTGGATGGATTATCTCGGCAAAAGGAGAAGTGCTCACTAACACAGATTTAGACAGATTTGTGAACAATATTTGAGAGAAATAGGCCTTTTGTGTATATTGAAAATGTCTTCAATCTTCGAGTTCAGCTCATGAAAAATGGGGGCAAAAACTGAAGTGTTGCGTTTATAATTTTGTTCAGTGTATATATATTTTTTATCTCTGCGCAAGCTTTAAAAACGCAAACCTGTGAAAATGCTGACGGCGTGCACATGCATATTACGTGTTTAGTCTATAGGTATGCGCGTTTGAATATGTGCACAGGCGTGTAGTCTTTCTTTACAAATTGACCTCAACAAATTACTTGTCTGACCTTAAAAATTTATAATACAGAATTATTTATCGCTTCCGCATAGCCATGTGAACCGGAAAAATATTTTCTGTACAGAGGTAAAGGGAAGGGAAGGAGGCCTTCACAGGGGAGAGACTAGTTGACACTTCAGGACTGCATTGTAGTGGTTTCCAGCCGCAGGTCGTTCATCAGATCTGGAGTGTGTGTATGAGTGACAGAATGGAGAAAAAAATGGCAGAGTTCTCCTCTGGCCAACAAACAAAAACAGTGTCATTATGATTCAGGCTACGTCACAAGTCAAAATTCAGATTGGGATCGTAGCATTCAAAAATTCATCCAGTTCCTTTTGCTTGAAGATCGATTAGGTATGGAGCCGAAAAGCTGGTCATAGGGTCTATGTAGTGTTCCCTGGTGGAAGTGGTTCTTTCAGCAGGATAAAGCACCTGCAACACTGCACACATTGTTCAGGAATGGTTTGAGGAACATGATCAAGGTGTTGCCCCTCTCCAAATTCCCCAGATCTCAATTCAATTGAGCTGATGATCTGAATGTGCTGGACAAACAAGTTTGAACCATGGTGGCTCCACTTCAAAACCTAGAGGACTTGAAGGCCAGATACCACAGGACACCTTCAGGGCTCTTGCAGAGTCGGTGCCTCGAGTGCGTGCAGCGCTGTTTTATCAGCACGCGGAGGACCAACAGCATATTAGGCAGGTGGTCATAGTGTTTTGGCTCATTTTATATCATTAGAGCTGTCGAATCGATTAATCGAAAAAGTTTTGTTTACATAATATATGTGTGTGTATATATATATTATTATATTTATATAGATTATATAAGTATGTATGTGTATATATATATATATATAGACACACTATATACACAGACACATACATATTTATACATATATCTTTATGTATATATGTATATACACACACACGCACACATATATATATAAACATAATAATAATAATAATATATACACACACATACTGTATATTATGTAAACAAAAACGTTTATGCTAGATGCAATTAATCTTGATTAATCAAAATATATATAATGTATATAATATATTTCCATATATTTCGAAGTTTTTTAGGGATGGAATTTTTTTTTTAGACTCCCTGATATTTCCAGGTTTTCCATAAGTTTGGGACCCCTGCAGCATGTCATGTAAATTCATTTGATAAAAAAGAAAATATACAGCTGACAGTATGTTATAAACATGGATGTTACATTTTAAGGCACAAAAACAATATTATACAATGTACTCCCTCTTGTGACAAACATAAGTACTACAGTTCAGAATGTGACGTTCCATGTGGCATTCCTTTTCTTCGAGAAATTTGTTTTCTTTTACCATTGTCAAACTAATTATCATAACACTATCCGCTGAATTTGCTGAGCAATCGCAAAGAAAACATCAGTAGCCAACTTACCATGATCGTCCAATAGTATATTTTCTGGCTTCAAATCCCTGATAGAAGACGAACAAAGAAAGCACGTCAATTAAAATATAGATTTTTTGCAAACAGTCCCTTGTAAACCAAAATTCAGTCTGAATCTTTTCACCTGTATACTATCCTCTCCCGATGGAGGTCCTCTAACCCGCAGCAGATCTCAGCAGCATAAAACACGGCTCTCTTCTCATCAAAACCTGCGTCTCCCATGTGGTAGATATGAAACTTCAGGTCCCCTCCGTTCATCAGCGTGAGCACCAAACACAGGGCGTCTTTCGTCTCGTACGCGTACGCCAGACTCACCTCCACGGGAAAACAGAAAGGTACATCGTTTAATTTACAAAACACAATTCCCATGTTTGATACAGCCTGCGTGGGAAAGTATCTAAAAATGTAGGAAGAAATTACGAAAAAATCCTGAGAATAATAGCCAAACAAAACATCTCAAAATAGCTTGCTCGAGGTCAGGCCTTTGGATACACAAACCCCAAATACAAAGTTATCATTTCATTAAACTAGGGGTTAGGTCAGACGTTAAGGTTTTGAAAGACCGGTGAGAATCAGCATCAAAAAAATATTTTTTTCCTGTTTCTGTCGTTTCATAAAATGCAGGATTCTGAATGTAAACACTAAATAGTGAAACTACAATTTTTCGACATCGGATCTCAAGATTCAGAACGATAACTCAGACGTGATCTCGCATGAAAGCAGGACATCTGTGAGCTAATCAGCCCGATACAGAAATTGGAACTACAGCAACTTCATGTTGTTGTTTTTTGTGTGGAAAAAGAGGAGGTGCAAGAATGTGACGCATTTAAACGGGCAAAACAAGCACTACAGATGCTTACAACAAACCGACTGTTGACTTTCTCAAGAATCTGCTTCTCGTTCAGTGCCATGGATTCTCCTTTCCTCTTTTTGATGCGTTTCTTCTCCAGCTTTTTGCAGGCGTACATCTTCCCTGTGGCCCGCACCTGGCATGCACAGACCTTGGGGGCGAAAAAAAACCCACAGTGGGAGAAGTGAGAGGCTCATTTATTAGTAACTCTCTCTTTTATGCGCATTTCGTTTATGATGAGGTTTAAGAGCAACACAATAAGCCAGTTTGTTCTAACCAGAGATATTTCATGCTATTTTGGGGGATAGAGGGGTAGATGTTACATTAAAGTGATCTTTGATCCGTTTGGTAATTGTTTTTGGTTTGCATTGCATCTCAAATGAATGTACTGTATTCTGTTTAATATGCAAATCAATTTATAGGGCCACTAAATGATCAACATGATCAAAACTTTGCTGAAAAAAAAAAGATTTTTAGCAAGGTTTTAGTATAATTCTAAAAACGCCCCCTTCATGTCGTGGTTCACGTGTTTTTTTGCTGAGAAATTTTTACGGATTTTTACAAAGTAAACAGAAGAACAACTTTTCCATCGTTAGTAATATTTCAAGATTAACACTTATTAGACTGAAGCAACTTCGGTTTACCTCATAATAAATTTTTTTTTTTAAATCATGTTAAAATATGATACATCAGGCTTCTGAGGAACCATTAAAACTACAGAGCTTTGATCATGAAAATAAGTATTTAAATATCATCTTTTTAAAAAAGATATAGAGTGACAACTGATATTTATATGCATTTTATTTAAGCAGTCTGCTATATTGTTATAAAGACTTACTTTTTGCCCATATAAATATCAGCAATAGCTCGAAATTGCATATTTTTGCTCAGTTTGGGCCTCTGAATAAAATGTAGGTGTTTTTTTTTCTACTCGAGTATGAGCTCCAAATTCTCCTATATCATATACTATATGAGCCATAAAAGCCTAAGGTATCAAATAAGATACTAACAAAAATTACATATTTAAACTTTTTTTATTTATATTTTGTCTAAAGATTCAATAAACTGTATATATATATATATTTGTTTTACTATTATTTCATATGTAAGGCTTTAACAAGGTAATTTAAGCAGATGTTTTCCCTTAAAATGTTAACTTTCTAAAAGTTTTTGTAGCAATTCTCAATATTTTAAATGATAATTCTCAATACTATAATAAGTATAAAAAAGTACCATATAAAAAAAAAAAGGTCAATACAACATTTACTACCATGTTGAAAAATATTTCAATAAATAAAACTAATTTTACAATGCAAAAAAATAGTCAAATATGACTTATCCAAAAGAACCTTCCACAGGGCAGTGGAGGGCAATAAAAAGACTCGATGTGATTAGATATCTGGTAGGGAAATTAGAATTGGAGACTTGCTTTCTCTATATCTGCCAACATTGACTGGCAGTATGTATGATAATCTGAAGGATTTATGTCTGATAGTGTAACAAAAATAGCATATTAGCCTTATGAACCTTGGAATGGACAGATAGCGTTTGATTTAGTGGCATTCCAGATAATAACTAATAACACCCTGATATGTTTCTGCAATAAACAGAGCAAAATTTCAGACTCACCTCACCAAAGCCTCCCTTTCCCAAAACCCTATACTGACGGAATGTGTTTTTTGTGATTGGCTGTCTGTCAGGGAAAGGAAGAGAATAATAAACAAAAGTTACATTTCAGAAGAACGAACATGACCCAGTCTTATTTAATTATAACATACTTTTAAAGTCCTGTTGCCTTTACAAGAAGCTTATATCTCAAGAGACAATGTTAAAACGCACGGCATTAATCTAATTAAGGGGGTTTTCGTATTCAATAGATGGCTAGTGTACCAGGCCTCTTAAAGTGTACATGACAGTGAAAGTATTTGTTCTGGCATATCATATTCTTCTCTGTAAAATGTCTTGATGGGAACTGTCCAGGCCTGACTTAGACTTTCAGTCAGAGGACATTTTTATGACTAAAAGTAAATAAATAGCAAGTTCAGAGTTCACATCTGGTTTCTATAAGCTTAGCTTCATAAATAAATCATGGCACCCAAAGGAATAATTAGACTCTACTTGGCGGTGAAGAAAAACTTCTTAGCTATATATAATTTCTCACATTTAACATCAGAACTACAGAAAATTACTGAGTTCACACATTATAAACAAAACCGAAAAGTTCAAAACGTGCCGTTTTTATACCTCTCAAGCCATTTCCACTGTAAGAAGCGACTGTAGTACATACTATCGAGGTAGTCTGCGAAGGGGGCCACGCTCAGGTAGTCATGGATCAGTCTACAAGAGAACATTGAGGAGAGAAAGAGTTACTGCACAGTGAAAAAACACGCTCTCACTCGCGCATCCTGATTTCATTAAAGGGGTACATTCCCGCTGGCAAAATGGACTTTCAATAAAACTTGAAAAAAGGCTCGTCTTCACTTTTACCAAATAGGTAGGAAAACTTCAACACCCATAATGCTCTGGGCGTGCTATGGATACGCTTACCAGAGTCAAATACTCCCTTGCTTTAGTAGGAAATACCTCTTAGCAAACTTTTAATCATAATGTTGTCAACTTGTATTGTTCCAGCGTGCAAGAATTCAAAGAGTAAACATTTAGCAGTAGAGGGTTATTTTAGGTTTCCAGTGAAGGATCCAGCGAGTTGTAGGAAGTGGATGAAGGCTGCAAAGAATCGTAAATACGGAGGGAAGGCCGTGGCGGAAAATCGGAAAAAACCTCAGTGTTTGTAGTCAACATTTCAAACTGGATGACCACGAACACGGAGGGGGAATACTAAAAGAAACAGCTGTTCTGTCAGTTCCGGCCAAAACCCTGAAGCAAAACGCTGTTGCGTACAGGTAAGAAAGCTGTTGCCATTTTTATTACCATAAAGCTGTTTAAAGAGTAGACATGGTACACAACAATTTTATTGAAATAACTGTTCTGTTAATACTCCTCTGTCGATCCAGCTGTCTGTGGACAGGGATAAAGAAATGCGGAAGTATCTAAAGTAAATCTTTAGTAAAGTAATCTTTAGTTTTCGTAAAAGCCCTGGAGCTTTCAAAAGTCTGCTGGATAAAGCAAAGCACGTAATCCGGTGGACTTCTGAAGACAAATAAACATGAATTTCCAGGTCCAGGTTAACAGAGAACGAGTAAACATTGTTCAATTACATATACTACCGACATTGTAACGATACAAAACAGGTTGAAAATCGGCCAAGATACACTTGAATTAATTCGCATGAAATTGCGCAGGATTTCATTTCCCTCAGAAATGTGTTGCTCAGATGCCTTGTGTTTGTCAGACAGTGTCAGTGTAGTTGCATCTACCACCAGTGCTGTCTAATGGGATAATATGTGTGTTTCCTGTCTAAAAGACTCACTTGGTACACTCCATGAAGAGCTCTTTACATGCCTCCTGTTGCAAGCGTTCTGCACACTTAGTCACCATCTCCTCTGTTACCTCAGGGATGTAGTCCTCTGACTGCAAATGGAACAATCAGTGCGTGAAACTATCCCTTAGCACTAATAGACGCATACATGCTCATGAATTATACAATAAACAAAGGGAAAATTCACTGCGAAACTTGTCAATAAAATCAACAAAAAAAAAAAAACACACACATTGAAATCATGATAAACTCCATACATTAAATTAATATATTTGGAGCACACACTAATATAAGAGACTGATTTAGGTGTTCCCTGTGCTAATCTTCTCGATACCTTTGGGTTGAGGTACGTGTCTAGAAGTTCCTGTCCACATTCCTTCCTCTTCTCATCTGGCGCTACTTCATACTCCACCTGAAATTATGGAGAAACATTAGCATATAACATATAACAAGTAACTAGCATATAACATGTCATATTGTTTTATATCTACATTCTTCATTATTTATACACTTATGATTTTGCATTATCATCACTCAATACAGGTTCAATTTCAGTTCCGTTTCACTTTTTAATTTACAGAGGCATGGATTTAAAAACAAAACAAAGCATAAAACAAAACCCAAGACAAAACTCGACAAAAAAACCCCAAACAAAATCCAAAACAAAGCAACTAACTAAATAAAACCCAAGACAAAACAAAACCCCAAACAAAACAAAAAACACAATAAAACCAAAAGACAAAACACAACACAAAACCCCAAACAAAACAAAATAAAACCCAAGACAAAACACAACACAAAACAACCCCCCCCCCCAAAAAAAAACAACAATAAAAAACAAAGACAAAACAAAACGGAAAACAACAACAAAAAGAGCCAATAATGTACATTTTAAATTTGTAAACCTAAGAAAAGCTGTAAAATACAGTTATTTCTGAGGATTTTATCCAAAATCATCATGACAAACAGAGTACTATATCATAAAGATTACATTGCAGCGTAATCTTCTGTATATGAGGGGACATTTTTACAATGCCTTACTTTCTGATCTTAAACACTGAAGGCCTTTCCATTTTACTAAAATGCATCCCAATCATTTACTTGTCTTGATAATTTCCTACATGCAACTTATTGAGGCCTCAGTCTCTGAGAAACATGCAAATATTGAAGAAGGGGACCATTTTTGGATTTGGACCAGCAAGCAACCACTGTAGCAATCATACCAATGCGCTGGCAAACACCCACAACACCCTAGCAGCGAGTTTTACACGAAAATGCAACGCTCACATTTGCTTCAGAAAAGATTTACCGGTATGTTTATTAACAAAATAACAGTTTCTCTACTGAACATGCAGTATCAAGGTCTTTAAAAGTGGAGCAAACACTAGCAAGTTTTTCATGTGGGCGTGCGCATGTACACGCAAGACCATATGTTCTGATGTTTATGTTGAAGCTTAATAATAGTCTGCATTCCATATCTAAAACAGCATGTCACAGCAAAATACTTACGAAGAGAAGATTTGCCCAATAACGCAGGATTTTGGATGGCAGAACTGATCTCAAATCAGTAGTTTTAAATGCTTAGTGGAAGGTCTGGTACTCTCTGTTTCAATGTAATTGTATCTCCAAGCCCAGTTTTATAATAACGGATCTTAAATCTTAAGTCGCAAGTCTGCTTGCTCCTTCTATAACATCTAAGTTATGGGTGTGGAAAATAAATTCAGGCTAAACTTGCTGGTGGGCATTCACTCGGGTTAAAGGCAGTGGTGCAAGTGACCCCTGCATTCCTGTTCAGGAAAGGGGTGGAGGAAAAGAGGCAGGCTATGAAGATGTTTTTATGAACTGTATTAGTAGTGAAATTAATCTACAATCACTTTGATTCAAAAGACATAGGCTCTGTTCCAAATTCTTATGTGCTACCATGCTATTTACTGTCTACAGGTACAGTAGCTGCCTTATAAGGCCGGATTCACATATAGCGCCTAAAACGCGTAGAAAACGCTGGGCGCGTCGCATTCTCCTTTTTCCAAAGCGCTATGGCGGTTGCGCTCCGCTTGGTTCTTGTCACGTGACCTACTGTGCGCTTATGGTGCGCTTGTGGCATTCTGAAAAGTTGAGATGTTTTTATCTCGATGCGGGGCGGACGTACGCTCATGGAAAAAACGAGCGCGTCGCTTCCATTATGAGTGCGCATACCGCGCGCCTACATTTGAAATAACGAACTTGAGCGTGCAAAAGACGCGATATATGCTAACAGAAAAGGAAGCTCATAATTGATGGAACTGAAAAGCTATACATGAGCAGTAACTCCACAAAGATGATGGTCAGTGTAAGAGTACACTTGAAGGAAATTTCACTTTCTTTATTGGGCCAGCACTATACCGTACATTTGCTGACTATGTAAATGCTTTTAATGCTATGCAAACTTTAATATTTGGTTTTCTGTGAAATTTGGTTGTAAATTCTTGTCAACTTTTTAATTTTGATAGCTTGGTAAATTTATTAACTGCCACTGTCTTACAGTTTTGTCAAAATTACAAAAGTATTTAGTGAAAAAGTGTGAAAAATGTATAATAAATTATATTTAAATTACATTTATTTTAAATTAATATTAAAAATGCATTTTTAATATTAAATATAAATATACAATTGAAACATATCACACCCATAACAAGAACTATAACAATATTATATTAGCGTTCACACCAATGGTCGATAACATTCTGTTTATTGTATGCACATGCTGTAATTATATTAAAAGTCCGGTACGGCAAAATTAACGTGTTAACGCATGCGATCATTTTTTTCAGTTTAACGCGTTAAAAATAACGCAGCATCCGTTTTTTTCCTGTCCTCCTTTGGCTAGCGTAACATTATATGACCACGGTCTTATTCATGCAAATGCTTTTACACCATTCAAGCACAACGACACACACGACTAGTGCACACAGAAAACCGCTTCAGACAGCACCCCCCACAAAATTTTACCAAAATGCCCATTTTGTTGAGTATCCTCCCAAGCACGGTATTAAACGAGTTAAATGACGTAAAGATTTGCGAGAAAATGGGATCTGCGTCACATGCGTCAGGTCTAAAAGTGACACCAGCCTAAAAAACCTGCCGATGTCTGTCATTAATGTTAATCAAAGAACAAAAGAAAAAGAGAAAATCACTCAATGTACAGGATTGATATTAATGGGTTTTATGTGAAGATTGATTTAAGTTCACTTAATTTAAAAGTTGTTATATTTAAAGACTAATAAATGTTGAAATTGATAGCTGTCAATTATATTGTAATGTTGAATGACTATAATTAATGGCAAGATACAGGCAAAATACAGCTACAGTTTTTATTTTACTATGCAAAAACAAAATGCTCACAGGGAAAAGCATACACTAACTACAACTTAATAAGGTATTCATTTCATTGGTCTCTCATTTTTGAAAGTTCATAATTTTTAGTAACACTAAAGTCTTGTATGTTAGCATTAGTTTAAAACATGTAGTATGTAATCTTTTAGCTATTCTATAATAACAAAATTAATTAGTAAACTAATAGTGACAATACATTTCATTATAAAAAATGACTGAAAAAATGTCTTTTTTTCCTTTTTATTAATCTAGCACAAGTAGTATTTGTCAGCAAACTTGCATTTTAATTGAATCATTTTTTTCGGAATATGGCCAATTAGTCTCTTTTGCATTTTGTTGCAATATACTGGAGCCAAACCTGGGAAAGGAGTCCAAATATCCCACAACATTACAGTACAAAAAAAGAATGTAGTTGTAATTCATGGCCAGAAATTATGCTAATTGTAAATAAGCGTGAACGTGCGCCGTATTCACGAATTATTGGAATTCATTAACATACAACATTTTAACTATCAAATCTAAAGTTTACAAAAGATTTTGTGAATTTTCGGGCAGGTCTATTTTTAGTGCAAATTACTCATATTGATAAATGTTTTTATCTTCCATTATGTGGAAAAACATAGTTCTGAGAGTGATTCCAATGATATTGTTCCTCTGTGTCGTTATTGTATTGCTGGGGTGTGGACTTCCTCATTCTTATAGAGTGATTATTAAAACTTTATAGTTATGATCCTCGGTGTGAACGGACCTTAAAGGCTCTTTCCATAGTTGTAGCTTTTACCAAAGGCAATCGTAGCAAGTTTTAAAATCCTACATAGATGTACCTAAACACCACACTGACCTCACAGTATATTATGGGTCAGGGTAAGGGAACGATAGGGACAAAAGTTATTCCAAAACTGTACATTTCACTGTAAGTAAGTCAGGTTGGTTTGCAGATGAAAGGGGAAGAAACAAACACGTTTTGTCTTTGAAGTGAAGAATAATTAGCGTTCTGCTTCTCACCACAGCGTCCAAGAATTTGACACAGCGCCTCAACTCCGGCCTGGTATCACAGAACTGACGGAATAGAAAGCAGCCGATTGGTTGCCTCTCACAAAGGCTGTTGTAGTCTTTCTCTGTGAAGAGAGACCAACACGAAACACAGTGACTAAGGGCTTTGAAAAGGTGGGGTTAAGCACACACTCGCAGAGAGAGGGAGAGAGAGAAAATGAGTAAATATCATTTGGGACAATCAATGAATACAATAAAAATCAATAGCACTTTCCTCTCTTCTTTTCACTTTGGAAAGGAAACTGAAGAGACGAAACCATTAGTTGACCACAACAAAATGGATAATAACATCGACAACATCATCAAAATATCAAAGGCACACCCCAGGATTGGTAAAGCTGTTGCGTTTAAGCCATATTCCGAGAAAATGCACAGTACTTGCATCCAGAGTGGTGGTCGACCGGGTTTTGCAATGGCCGATACGGATATCTAGAACAGCATGACACACAGGTTTCACTCTGAAAATCAAGTGTTTGAGAAATTACTGGTATTTGAGAAATCATTGAGCGCCGCTGAGCATTGAGACTTAAAGTGCCTGTACCAGTTTTATTATTTGCATACTTGTTTATTATTTAATAAGCGCATCGCGCATCGTGAGCTCACAACAGTTTTACTCGTGGACCGATCTGGATCACATGACACCGTTACTACACAGCGCTGGGTGATCCAGTGAGAAAGTGTTTGGATTCACAGCAGTATTAATAACATTACTGCAAGATCTAATGAGAAACATTCAAATTCAGTGCAGAATTTTCTGTTATTAACCATATCAGGTCAAAGAGCGTTGACCTGGAAACCAGGAGAAACATTGTACCATGAACGTATGAGTTATGAAAGGCTTTTCGGTCCACAAATCACCAACATTTACCATGGATTTAATGTAGTAGTAACGCTAACTGTAACCATGGTATTGTGGCAGAAATAGTCATTTCAGGGTTCGTACAACCTATTTAGAGTGAAATTCGAGCACTTTTTTTTAAACTTTATTTTTATATAACTTTTCAGAACAAAAACAAACAGTAACAAACAGTCAACACAGTTTCATGGGTATTTGCATGGAAATTATTTAAAAATGTAACATTAAATGTTATTTTTAATGTGATAAAATATAAAATGTAACATATCTGGAGCCCTGAATGTAATTTAATTTGAATAAAAAAAAATAGAATACATTTTTTCATTTTAATTTAATTCAATAAAAAAAAAAATCAAAATAAAATTTAATAACATTTTTATTTTAATTTAGTTTAAAAAAATGTTTTATTTGAATTCACTGTAAATTATATAACATTTAGATTATATTTAAAATGTCATTTTATTTAATGTAACATCTATTTTATTCTTTATTCAAACTAATTGTATTTGAATGAAAAAAATCATTTTATTTAAAAAATAATTTTGTTGTCATTAATTCCCTTTCATTTCATGTTTTCATTTAAAATTTCTATTTATTTTATGGACCACCATAGAACTGTCTAGAGATCAGGGTGGCCAATGGTCAACACAATGTGGATCATTTAATTTATGTAGTTTGTTCTGTGTAAGGAATTTCTGAAATGAAAAGACCACTTATTTTACACAATATTCACTCAAAATCCAGCAAATTACAGCCAATAAACTGGTCGATTGATTGCCCAAATTGATATAGAGCACTTTCAATTAGAGATAAAGCAAGTATAGCCTAACATGCCTTTAATTTAGCCTTAAAGTAACGTAAGGTGAGGCAGATTTCAAACCACAAGGTTCCGACCGTAACAGCTGCTCTAGACCACGTCTTTGGCCACACACCCGACGACGGAGTGCTTGAAATGAGTGTGATTATGAAGACAGAATGCATTGAGTGAACAGAGTGGGAAGGCTATGGCCAGTGGCTGAGATTTGCATTTGCTGCTCAGGTATATGCAAAGAGACAGCAGGATTTACACAGAGGCAAATGGGAGTGTGTGGACCAGCAGCAGCAACATAGAAGCAGTGTGTAGGAGGCTGGTATTGATAGCAATGCCGCATAAATACACGGAGAGCTTACAGCTCCTTCATAATGCTTCTGGCACAAAGCGCCAAGCTGTACTGCAGAGTGCAGATAACAATCAGCATTATTGCTCTTGATACACGCTTGTTTTAATTAGAGCAGATGAGATCTCTTTAGAGAAATATTTGTCTTCAGATTTATATTTGCCACCACCATACATTGTGGAGACGCTGTTGATTCTCATTTACTAACCCCTCATTAGCAAACTCATGTTTCTTTCTTTCTTTCTTATTTTGTGTAGAACAAAAAGAGACATTTCGGACCTGTTTACACCTGGTATTAAGACACGTTTTGGTCATTCTGATCACAAGAATCAGTTTTCCTGTTTACACCTGTTATTTTCATTTTGTGGCTGTTCGAACACATTTGGAAGGCAGAGTGCTTGGAGAAAATATATGCAAGAATTTATGATTGAATGAATTATATGAATCTCAAATTGGGAAACGATTGACTTCAGAAAAGTTTCGATGGCATTTGCTTTTCATCTTCCCTCCGTGTAATGCCGAATTAATAACTAGCGTTTATAAGCGTTGTTTACAAAGGTTACCGGGGAAACAGCTCTATTTCTGCTGTTCCATAAGCGCCACCTACTGTCAGAGAGAGGATTTACATCATTTTTATTCAGCCTGTCTGCTGTTTTTGTTCAGATCAATGTGAAAATCGGATTTTTTCAATGTACATTTTAACGGAAACTAAGCTAATATGCATTCTAAAAATTTGGATAATAAGGAAGCCTATGTAGAATTGTTTATGGAGCGGATACAATACACATTTATAATTTTAACATCCTTTTCATAAAAACGAATTATGTGAGGTTGAGGCTGAAAGGATAATCATTTTATAAAACTTTCTTATTTTTGTCAAAGCATGTTATGTACTAGCCTACATGTTCAAATAAAGTTGTTATGTTTTTTAAGTCACCCAACTAATACTTTTGGTTCATTAAACATCTGGCCATCATTGTTAGTTATTATTTTAATGTTTATCCAAATAAAAATATAATAAACATTGGGCCCAAAATTTGGACTCTTAAGCCACACTTGAAAATATCAGAATTTCACTGCATTAGATACAAAATATCAAACCAAGCGGCATCTGCAAACAAATTATGCTACAGCTTTTCTCAAAAAGTCACTTTTCAATTATTTTCAATCATTTTTTTTAATTGCTTCATATTTTAAAAGCCTAAATTTACAGATTAAAAAGTATATTTGAGCTCTATTTCTTTAAAATAATTGTATTTTGATATTTTGTTATATTGTGGCATTGTAATTGTGGTGTAAGTGTTCAAATCCTTTTTAGGGCCACTGTATTTGATTACGTCATACAGTTTAGTGTCATAAAAAGACAATTTATCACACACTGGCTACATGCACATGCACAACATGATCGCATTTTCGATCCGATCAAGTGTTTACATGTCCTATCGATTGGATCAGAATAGGAAACACCCAACCCTTCACACCCGAAATTTCATTCAGATCGAGCTCAATTGGATCGATTAAGGTGTTTACATGAAGGCTTGAGTCCGATCGAGTCGTCAATCCGATTACAAACGGGTTATTTGGTTGCATGCAAACGTAGAACGTGTGGTGCATCATTTTGTTCAGTGGTTTACATCAGTGGGTTTCTGATTGACTACTTTAAGCTTTTGTGATGAGTTTCAAACTGTCTTCAGTTGTAGCCACTAGACTGTGAGTGATTATATGTTGTTAATAATTGATTATGAAATGGGGCCGCTTTATCTTCCTCTCCTCCCCTATCCGGGGTGTACTTCAATTATACAACACTATTAAAAACCTTAAAAACAAACCAGGTTTGACCCCCTATGCCCATTTTATGGAAATGATTAAATGAGCAGTAACATGGTTTCATTCACAGTCACAAGGCTTCCTTTGAGTGTACTTAGTCATCAGAAAAGATGGAGAGATTGGCCTTCGGAACAGGGTCTCGCTCCGTCACATTGCTAATTCTAAGAGGGGTTTAGTGACCTGTTAGTGAATGGTAAAAAATGAGTTAGGAGATAATCACAGTGAGCTTCTATTTAAAGTCAAAAATGGAATCGAAATTGATCCAATTTAGTGTATTAGTACACAGTTCGTCACTGCATGTTACTGAAACCAAAAATTGTGATGTAAGGCTGAATTACGACTGTTTTGGAGCAAGAAACCTGAACTATCAGGAAAAAAATCTAAAATCAGGGCTCGGAAATAAGGACAACCTGATGGCCTCGGGGGCACAGCGTGCAGTCGAATTGAATTAATTGTCACTGGGAACGAAAGTTTATCATTTGCATGCATTTTAAATCTTCCCAATTGAAATATTCAAGCAATTTTGAATCATTCAAGCGCAAGGACATGCGAAAGAGAACTCAACATGTTACTTGCGCACTGTTTGATAAAGGTTTTCTGTGCGCAAACCCAAAGCATCCTCTCCGACAGCGCGCGAATACTGAATTAAGGTCTCTTTCGCATCTTATGGCATATAACACAGTCGGTCTATGTCTTAAGTCGGTTATGGATGTCTCACTATATTAGATTCATGAATTCAGTCTTAAAGTGACAAGAACCTAATATTTATGCTGCTGTCTAATTTTCATGCCAAACAACAACAACAAAAAAGAAAGAGAAAATGACTCCCAGCTTATGGCTGTACAACCTTTGTAGCTTTAAAATTAAAGTATTTGAATAACTTTTGTAAGATTATTTTCTATTTCATTTATACAGCGAATACTACGCAGTGTTATTTTTCGTTTGATAAATTCAATTTCTGTAGTATTTCATACTTGAATAC
The DNA here is from genome assembly GCF_029890125.1 of Rhinichthys klamathensis goyatoka. Taxonomy (NCBI): domain Eukaryota; kingdom Metazoa; phylum Chordata; class Actinopteri; order Cypriniformes; family Leuciscidae; genus Rhinichthys; species Rhinichthys klamathensis. The sequence goes on from NW_026606717.1 coordinate 8,587,927, forward strand.
TACTGTTAGACCTACCTGAAAAACCTTAAGCACTGTTTATTTCATTTGCATTGATGTTCTATTGTACTTATTTGTGCTATTGCTTGTAATCTGTTTATTTGTTCTTATTTTATTTAACTTGTCTTGAACAACATTTGGTTAAATGTTGCATATGCTAGGCTAGTAGTTTTTGCTGTGGTATTGTAACATGGTGGCATGGTAACAAGTTTACATGAGTCAAAATCAATGAAATCAATTTGATTTCATGCTGACTTCAGGATGGAGTTTGTTTGCTGGTTTAACAAGGTCAACGTCATGCTAAAATCTCCAAGAGCACTGGGTGATATTAGACTTTCATTTGCCATTGTTTAGCTAGTGGGGGCAATTCTGTGATAAAGTCTAATATACAGCCAGGGAAATATAGTCAATGTCATAAACCTGAATTGAAGGCTCATTAACGGTGGCTCACAAAAACCATATAGACAGAAGCCCACTGGAGCCTGACATGGAAACCATGGGCTCATAATGTCTGTTTGTACACAATATACAGTGTGTGTGTGTGTGTGTGGCGCGCGTGTGTGTGTGTATATATATATACATACACACACACACACATACACACTGTATCTATTTGTGTATATTAGTGTTGTCAAAATTAACACGTTAACATGCGTTAATTTTTTTTTAGTTTAAAGTCCCACTCCGATCATATTTTGAGCTATTTTTAAACATTCCCAGTGGTCTTTAAATTATGATTATGCCATTTTTAGCAAAAAATCACAAAACCTGTGCCGTTTTCTGGGACTTCGCTTCAGCAGAGCGGCAGTAGCTCATTAGCAATTCGCCTCTGCGTTGTGGGCGGAGCCGTTGGCACGGAGACGACCCTCCCCCTGCCCGTTGCTGAGAGCTCTGTCTCTCCCGCTAGCTTACACCCCCAATACCGGGCAACAGTATTATATACACGTTAATTATTATTATCCGAAGTTAATCAAATTTATCACCGATCACTATTTCACTCCAAGACGTCGCGTGTGGAGACGCCCAGTGGAGTTACTACGTCACAACTCCAGTCTATTTTAGCCGGCATTTTAGCGTCTGCTACTGATTCACAGCCATTTGAATGTAGAAATACTCAGAAATACAACTTTGAGCTTATTTTTCTTAAGATATGTCCTCTAACATCAGAAAAATGCCACAAGAACATGTTAACACCTAGAAAAACATTATTTTCATCGGAGTGGGTCTTTAACGCGTTAAAATTATTCAACACAATTAAATGAGCATTCTTTTTTTTCCGTCATCCTTTGGCTAGCGTTACATATTGTGATCACGCTCTTATTCATGCAAATGCTTTAACACCATTCAAGCATGATACGACACAAAAGAGAACGCAGTGCAGTACTGCTGCGCGTCTGTGAACTCCCTGTCTGTGCGACACACACACTCGTGAGCATAGAAACGCGCTTCAGACAGTGCATGCACGGTCAAAAACACACAAAATTAGCAAGCAGTCTTTAAACGAGTTAAATGAGGTATTAAATGAACGTAAAGAGAAAATGGGATGCGTGTCACAAGGGCTTCATGTGCGGCATCTTAAAGTGACAGCAGCCTATAAAACCAGCTGATGTCTGTCATTAAGAATAGTCAAAGTACAAACGAAAGAGAAAATCACTCAATGCTCTTGACTGAATAACTTTTGTAGTATTAATAATGATTAATCTATATTTAATTTATAATTTATGCAGTGCAGACTGTGAAGTGTTTGATAACTTTATTCAATGTCTGTATATTTCCTACCTGAAAATCTTAAAGCACTGTTTACAAGGTTACATGGGTCAAAAACAATATGAAAACAATATCTCTCTGTGCATTTTGACAGGGCAAGTAAAAATCTGAAACGGCCTGACTGGGACAATTGAAAAATTGAGGGGCACAGGTAAATGTGACATTTATTATAATGGGTTTATGTGAAGACTGTTATAAGTTCACTGAAATTGACTGCATTCAATTATACTGAAATGCTGAATGGCTATAATTAATGGCTAAAATTGAGAAAAAAACAAAAAAACATCAGTAGCAGTATTGGTATCAGTGATACTGGCCTTCTTTAAAAAAATAAAATGCCATTAAACAAATATGTTGTTTCTGCATTCATTTGGAGATTAAATGTCAAATTATTACAATATAAAAATATATTTTAAAAAAATTAATGTTAGGCGTAATTAATCGCGATTACTTACAGAAAGATTTGAGATTATTTCAATTTTTGACATCACTAATATATATATGTCAAAAGTGAAAATCAGTTAGTCTTCCTGTCTGGTAGAACAACTGTGTGCAGAGAAAGTAAAACCCAAGGTGTTTGGGTGGATTAGAATGTGCAACTGGGCATGTTGTCATTTGCTGAGGTTATTTTTTGGTTCCTTGCATTTTAAAGACGGAAGCTGAGAGCTTTTCGAGGTGCCAGCCCAAGCGGGTGTGCTTTAAAACAGAGAAAAACGGCTGAACATCTGCTTTTGTCTGGCCTGAAGTGCCATGTAGACAACTTCTAAGCTTATGAATCAATGGCAATAAAATAGACACATTCTCGTACAAACAATTCAAACATGACCTTTGACAAAAGTCAATGCAGACATGTTTTCTCAATTCCCTAAGGTGATGTCACACAACAACAAGGCGAAAAATTCCCAAGGCTTTCCCGAATGACCTTTTTCAGGAGATTACCAATGAATTCAAAACAGAACAATTAGACAAGACTGAACAAGCTTGGAAGCATTGTCTTGCGTAAAGATGTGAAAAATGGTCCTCTGAACCTTTTTATCTATCTGCATTCTTTATCCACGTTTATATCTTGTCGCGGTTGCCATTTAAAACATTTCAAAAGTATCCAACAATTATAGTCAACCCATTTTACTTCCATAATGATATATTTCCAGAAGAAACAAACAAACAAAAAGTACTTGTTTTTATCCTTGGAGGATTGGATCATGAAAATGAGCGTTGAATGGAGCCAGACCTGATTATCAGTTTGCAGTTGATTGTGGAGAGCAAGAAAATTTCATCCCAGGAATTGAGTCATATGAAAAATCAAGATCAAGGTCATCCTTGAGAGTATTTCAAAATGTAAATATGACAATAAATGTCTTCTTAAGTGGTCACATTCTACTAAATAACAGTAGCTACAAATGGTCCATTCAAACATTTGCAGTTCTATGGTTTATTATATCAGTAAGCTACTACTAAAGCTGTTATGCTACTAATAGTATCAGTAGCATAACAGTAACAGATTAGCCTGCTAGATTAGCATACTTCTAGATAGCTAGCCTGCTAGCCATTAGCTGATTAGCACTTAGTTTATGGCAAAGACTATAGAAAAACACAAGACGGGTCACTCGTATTGTTTTGAATGGGAAAAAGTGCAACGCTCAATATGGCGGTATAAGTCCCACCTTCTAAATAAGAGCCAATCGCTGATTGGTAAAGTCATCGCATCGCTGCAGCTGCCATTAGATGCTAGGATGTGCTTTAGTTTGATCCAGCCTGAAAATTTTCATTTTCTGTCATGATTCAAGCGTTTAGAAACTACATACATGAGACAGTTGTTGTCAGATTTCATTGGGGATTTCAAATATGAAATTTAATCTTGAGCTTGGTGAACAGTTTTGGAGAATTTGATGTTTCCCCATTCAAAGAGATAGGAGCTGCACTTGCATGCCCGAGAGGCGTTTCAAAGATGGCCGCCGAGTGAAATGACTTGTCATTGGATATATTATCAGGGACCCCCAAGCTCCCAAAAAATGGGGTGAAAGATTTTTTCCCCCAAAAAATAAAAAGTCATGCCATAGAGGGTTAAAGGGACTTTGTTTACGGTTAACCAATTAGCCTGTTAGCATAGCATACCTTTAGACAAACAGCCTGCTAACTTAGGGTGCGTCTCAATCAGCTCCCTACTTCAGTAGTCAGGGCACTGATCAGAGTCGGTCATTTTAAGGGCTGTCAGTGCTCTGTAACATTTGCTCACAGAAAAATCCCACAATGCACCACAAAAACAGGGAGCATCAACGCTCACTATGCTCCCTTGCTGGAAATTACTTCACATTTCTGAAGCGCGAAAAATTAAAAGCACGAGCCAACTCAATATATTGACATGCAATAGAAGATTTGAAAAGACAATAGATTTTTTAATTATATGTCAGCATTAAACACACATTTAAGAGAATGAATCAATTACCTATTCGTAAAGACAGTCACTTGGTTCATTTCAAAATAAATCAGCCGTATTGAACAAATCATTTGAATGAATGATTCAATGACTCACTCATTAATACAGGGAATTGCTGCCACTTAAAAAAAAAATCATTTGGTATTTCAATATACAGAATTTGATTTTGAAAACAAATCTCATTGTATTATTTATGCAATTGTCATTACAGGGTAATTGCATTTATGCCACCTCTGAGCTGCATTAAACAGTCTGTGTCAAATAATCAATACATCTAAATGTCACTTCAGTGCAAAAATGGATTTAGTTCATAATGATAACTTAATAAAGATAATGATTTAATTTAATTCACAGCAGCCCCAGTGTGTTGTTTCTAATTGCACGAATAGATTACATATATACATTTTACATAAAAGATGACATGCAATTAATAAGGTTTACAAAAAGGTCCTTATAAAGGTTAACATGCCTTTTATACTAGTAGTCTAAAAGAATAGTGAAGTTGCTATCTGGCTATTTGTTAACATAAGTTTTAACACCTATAATTTTGGCCTAGATGACATCATCCTGAAAAATAAAGTCATTTCAGAGTCAGCGCAAGCTCTTAATATTTTGATCAAAGATTACAAAGACAACCTTTTTCCCCCCCTTCAAAACACTGAAGAAATTCTGATTCGTCATTGAAACTCTTAAGGTTCTTCATGCTAATAAAAGTAATTCATGGTTTTTTGTTTATTAGGATGTTTTGACACTTAATAAATGTACATAATGTTCTTTGGCACAATTCACTGTGAGGCACATTATCAAACATAAAACCTGTAAGAGAAAGCTTCATTATTTAGGGACAGACTTGTCCGTAAGGAACATTTTGATATAATACTGCTGACAACGTGGAGAAAAATCGAAAGCACTGATCTTAAGCCTCCCTAGAAGCAATGTGGCAAGATATGACGTGTTCACAATTTCAAATGATGAAGAGAGGCATTATTGAATGGAGCACATTAAATGGGATGGGAACACCCCAGGCATGGAAGGTTTAAAATAATCAGAGATGCCCAAAGCTGTCCTTTATGTCTTTTTTAGGCATTCGGTTCAATGTTTATATTGTTTGGTCCTTCGTTTGTGGTTTTGCACTCAAGTTCCTTTTTCAGACACCTAAGGCGAAGCCAGCATGACTCTCTTAACACTTAAAAGGCACCAAAGTTGAGACAAGAAACATGGGATTATTCACAAAAGTGTAATGGCATTGGTCATAGTAATAATAATAATAAGGTTTTCAGATTCGATTAGAACTCCATTAGCTAACTAAAGAAACCTGAAGCTGTTTCGTGGAATGGTTTGAGACAGTAATTATAACAAAGGAAACAGGAAGTAAGTGAGAAAGACACAGGCATGAAATGCACGATGGGCACAGTACACACACACACCAAGTGTTTCACTTCCTGCCCAACTCAAGTTGATTAATATTCATGGGACTTTGTTTCACCAAAGAACTCTAGTTATGTCAGGTACCGCGCTAATATACCAGGCTAATGGGAAACAGAGAAAGCTTTTCTTCAACATCAAGAGGAAATGTTTTCCCAGAGTAGACTTCTGGGCGGCCCACGGCTGATTCCCATCTAAACCACATCTCATTTGCAGAATCTGGTGACATTAGGATAAATTAGGCTCCAACTCAGAGGAAATTATATGATTGGATTTAAACTAATAGGTACTTTTAATCCATCCCCTCCCCAAACCCCATTCCTCAATTATACGTCTGTGTATGTCTACTGTACAGTAACAGTGCTGCTTACAAAGAGAACCTCACTATTACTGCAGGATGTGAACAAAATCTTAACCCTAAGTAGTAAATTCAACACGTAACTCATCCCACACTGTTTGTGCTACAAACATGAATGATATATAATTCGAATCATAGCTTGTTGAGAAGAAATGTGCATATACTGTATATTTTTTTAAATGAACAGATGCATGATATTATGCCCTTAACTTCCATTGAAGCAGAAAACTGAGCCATACGTAGGGGCCAGAATACTGAACTCTTTGACACAGGCCTTTTGGAAACCACATATAGCAATCATAGAGAATCATGGCGACAAAAAAAAAGAAAAACAAATCAAAACACGTATCATGTCAAATGGAAACAAGGTAAGTATGATATACAAGTATCATAATTGGCAATTTATCCGATTTTTTATTTATTTATCGGTATTGGTCAGTATTGGATATTCAATTGTGAATGCCTTTGATAATCTAACATTTACTTAAAGGAATAGTTCAATTAAAAATGGAAAATTCTATCATCATTTCCTCACCCTAAAGTTGTTTCAAACCTGTAAGAGTTTCTTTCTTATGCTAAACACAAAAGAAGATATTTTGAAGAATGTCGGTAACCAAACAGTTGATGGAAAAGTTCATTTTTAAGTGAACTAGGCTATTCCTTTCATCTTTAAAAACAGTAATCATTTTAATTATAACACTAGTAAATCTGTTTAATAATAATAATAATACTGCTTTGAATTTTTCATACTTTCATTATAATGCTATGATGCTTCATGCCTAAATTGTAGCATTTAAAACAATTGATTGAAAAACAGTACAGATTTTTTAATATGATATTAGCCATTTATATGATATTGACCATAACTTCATTAGCTTAGGTATCAGTCCGAATATACTAAATAATAATAATAATAATAATCAAATTCAGCCAGCCTTACTATAAATCACACACAACATCCTTGAATCATCACACACTTTTGCACAGTCATGGAAAATTTACATTTTCAAAATAAAATGTGAAATTCTACCTTTCTAAGCATTTTTAGTTATGTTATTTAGATACAAGAAGTCTTTGTTGTTTGAACAGAAGGAAATGGCACGTTTCCCTGGCATTGCACACACTCGAGATCAAATCAGCAACTGTCAGGAAGTTAAGAGTGATTGCGTAACACCTCGAGTTTCTTCCACCACTTTCTGGAAGAAAACATTATTCTAAAGTGTTATTACTTCATCTTAAGGCAGGCTCACACAATACAAGACTTTTAGCTGGATTGTGCAGTAGCAGACATATTTCCAAGATCTGTGGCAAAACCCCAGGATCAGTTGCCGCGTTCACGTAATTACATTGTGACATTGTATTCGGAGCTGTTCACGTCCTCGAACAGGGAATTATGCGTTTCTATGGCACCAGTATCAATGCTTTTTATGTTGTAATTCTTGGATGAATTTATGTGGGAAAACTTTTTGCTGTTGGTCGGGACTGCCTCTTGAGCAAATGTCTTGTAGTTTGTGCACCCCATAAGCAATGTGTTGTGTAGTAAGTAAGTCTCAAAAACCCGGCTTGAAATCATTTGTGTTTCTTACGTCACAAACTACCTTATAACCAATCACGTCACGAGGGGGGCGGGCATTAGCATATCATCATTAACTATGCTGTGAAGCAGGGGAGTCTCAAGAGAAGCCAGGATATCCCGGTATATTTTTCTGTTGATATGAAAAATCAGATACTTTTAGCAATATAGCATGTGAATTATGTTTATGATGTTATGATGAACTATATGCCTTTCTCCACTGATGTTCTGAGTTGTTCAAAGCGTTTCTAAGGATGCTTTAGAAGACAGTGGTGACTCTGTCTGATTCTGAGGTAAGAAACGGGAACATGCTTTGTGTAACATTAGCAACACATTATTAGCTGTTTGATAACAAAGTCAAACAAAAAGCTAATCATATCAGATTATTCGTCTTCACTTGGCAACTATTTCAACTTAATAAAACCGTTTAGAAATCATTTGAATGGTTCAATAACCTGTTCTAGAGAGAATGGTGACTTTCCCCGCTCCCCCCAGGCGGAAAACCAACCTTGCAACATGGGGACTAACGTCCCGGTAGCGATATTTTTTTCCCCAGGATGGTAGGGGAAGGTACCGCCTATTTCGCCTCTGATTGGCTAGAAGGGCTCTCCTCCGATTGGTTATTTGATTTGGGTTAGTGTGTGTGTGTGTGTGATGGGTAGGTTTAGGGGTCGGGTAGTCTCAACCTCAGGCGTCACGCCCACGGAACGTTGGCTAAACGTCTGATGCATATCGTACACTTAACTGGAAACACTTCAGGAATGTCGAAGTCGTCATCTGATTGGTTGAATTTTATCGGATTTCCGGGGGGCGCGAGTGTCGCGTTTATTTTCGGTCCGCCGGGAAACAAAGCGCAGACCGGCGCAGACGTGTGATTGCGGAAGAAAAACTGTTGTGTTTACGTGAGTGACAATGAGCATTTATCAAGATCAGCTAAACGTAGGATTCTCAAAAATATGCGAGGTTCACGGCATAGACTCTTTAAGAGATGTCCAGGAGTTTTGTTTGAGGCACTTAGTGGAGACAAAAAGAGATATTTTAGCCTGTTTGCCGACGGGATTTGGGAAGAGTATTATTTTCCAAGCCTGGCCGACCCTTTGTCAGCATTTAGAAGGATTCCCAGCAGATCCAATTTTAGTTGTGTGTCCCCTCCTATCTATTATGGAAGATCAAGTGAAGTACCTTACCGCGAAGGGGATATCAGCCGCGTTTGCGGGCAAACATGAAACAACAGACGCTGACATCGCAGCTGGCCGATTCAGTATTGTGTTCGGTTCTCCAGAATTGCTTGTGGGTGTTAAACAGTGGAGAGATATGCTTCAAACAGATGTTTACCGCGAGCGTCTCATCGGTATGGCTGTTGATGAAGTGCACACCATTGTTGTTATACGTGCACGAACAGATCAATGACTTACTGCTTGTTTTCTTCTCCTTCTTTGATTTTCTATGCTGACTGACTTGTTGCACGCCGGTCTGTTGTTGTGGGGACATTTGCACGCCCCGAAATGTGACGCTGAACGAAACGAACTGTAATTGGTTGTTTGACATGTCGGTCAAACGGCCTTATGGGCGGGCCTTGGCCAAAGAAAGCTGCTATGAATTCCAGACCTTCAGCCGTCAGTCTGAAGGTCTGGCTACGCGAGACTAGGGGTCGGGTAAGTGTGTGTGTGATGGGTAGGTTTAGAGGTTGTGTGTGTGTAGTGTGTGTGTATATGTGTAAGTTCTCATCTGAAGAGATGACGTTTCACGGCCAAATCAAATAACCAATCGGAGGAGAGCCCTTCTAGCCAATCAGAGGCGAAAAAGGTGGTACCTTCCCCTACCATCCTGGGAAAAAAAATATCGCGTCCTGATAAGTTGGAAATAGAAGTGAGAAGCGAGAACGAGCCAGAAAAACGAACTGCTTTATGGCAATTCGACATAATTCTATGATGCTGTGTATGATGTATTACCCACTCGGTAGACACAGCTCCACAGTCCACACGATAAAGTTGGCCGGCTCCGATAATAACACATGCACATAAGCAGCGGTAGAAAGTGGGAGGAAGGTGCTGCAAGTGAGTTTTTTTATGACAGTGTTGTGAAAATATACGCCGCACAGCTGTAGGGGGAGCTCGATGAGAAAACATGCGACAACAAAAGTGAAAATCAGCGAAGAAATGGCTAGAGTTGCCAAGTTCCCCTTTAAACTTTAGGGTCTCTGTTTAACAGTCATATCTAACATGTTATTATTAGATTGAACTGTTAAAAAAAGTAAACGGTATGCGAAAAAATGTTGCGAACAAAAAAAAAAAAGCATTTGCTTTTATATTATTAGTAACAGGCAAACAATATAATACTTTCTCATTTACCGTCAATATTCAGCAAATACGCATCTATATCATTTAAACAAATCTCTCTATATCTAATAAACATTTAATTTCACAAACCTTGAAGATTTAATTGAATCCAGCTGTGAGATCTTCTGAAGTGTGCATTTGTAGCCTGCATGAACATGTTACTGTGCGTGACGTTCGGGTCGTGCGAATTGAATGCGGACTGGAGTAGAGTTCAGCTTCACTGGATTGACAAACTTTAAATCCTTCATTTTAAAATGTGCTGCGCTATGTCCAGTTGCCCACTATGTCATATTCATGGCTAGTGTTGTCACGATACCAAAATTATTGTTTCGATACCGATACCAAGTCAAGAATTGCGATTTCGATACTTTTTCGATACTTTTCCTGAAAAGGGAGAAACACTCTCAAATATCATTGCTGTGCTTTATTTTAAAACTGGGACAACATTCCAATCATAACACACTAATAAATGAACATTTGAACAGCAGATAGGCTATAATAACCATTTGAACAAAATATGAAATATGAAAAATATAAAAAATAAATTAGAGCAATGACATTCAAGGTAAAAAAATAAATAAATTTAGCAGCATTATCTCAGTTATCGTAAGAAACATAAGATTTTATCAATATCAATGCCACTGACGATTCTGCTTATCGATCCGATTCTTTAACGATTCTCTTATCGATTCATGATAGCACTGTGTGGAAAAAAGTAGTCATATGCTTTTTCGGGGGGAAAAAACAAGTGTTTTTATTTGTTTTATGTAATTTATGTATAAATATAACCTTATTACAAAGTGTTAACGATTAGTTATACACCGATTCAGACAGATCAGTTGTTTTAACCATTCATTAAAACGAATCGGTTCAAATGAGTCATTAGTTCGCGAATTGGACGTGTCGGACGTGTGCGCGTTGTGTGATTATCCAGGCGGTTACATCCCACTGTCATCACAGAAAACATTTCATGACTGGATAGTTTTTTTCGTTTATTTAAAGTGTGGTTTATGTCAGCTGAATGTGCGGAACGATTCAGAGAAGATAAGGCAACGTATTTTACCACAATTTACACCCAGCGGTAATTCAGAAAAAAAAGAAAAAAAAACTCCGAATGCTCCACATGAAACTTTAGTCTCCCGACCTTACCATCGTGTCGAATTATTTTGATTAATATGTGCGAGGGAGAGAGAGAGAGAGCAAGACAGCGCTTAGTTTTGAGACGGTGAAGCCTTGTTTATACTTTCGCCTGGCTCCGCAGAGAGAGAGAGAGAGAGTGCGCGCGCGCGACCGGGGCTCGCTCACTCTCTCTCTCTCTCTCTCTGCTCGTTCAGTTCACGCGCCCTGTCACACGCGCATGAGGAGAAAAACACAGACGTCCATAGGGAGGCACTGGAAGCGTGCGTTGCACACACCAACATTATGGCGTTATTATCCTGTCCAATGTCGAGAGCGCATTATTGTAGCGCGAAAGTACATTAATATTATGCGCGAGCGTGAATCTCTCTGCTCGCGCGCGGAATATGATGTGCGCGAGCGTGAATCTCTCTGCTCGCGCGCGGAATATGATATGCCCAGCGCGAATCTCTCTGCTCGCGCGCGGGAACTGGGCACGCGCTCTCATATACACTTCTCTTGTAAGAATTCTCTCTCTGGGCTGATTGGGCTCGCTGCCTTGCTCAGAGAATATGCATGCACTTAAAACGTGTTCAGTGCAATCGCGAATTGCTCCTCTTCCCCAGCTAACAATTTTAGGTTATAAGAACGTTTTCATAACGTTCCCATTAAGTTATAAAAACGTTATTTCTGAATGTTCTAGGGAATTTCAAAAAGTCCAGTTTTTTAGACGTTGTATTAACGTTATTTCTTGGTTATAAGACCGTTCAATTCTCCCATTATGTAAACAGTATTAATGTTATTTCCTGGTTATAATAACGTTAGAACGTTCAATTCTCCCTTTATATAAACGTTGTATTAACGTTCTTGCTTGGTTATAAGAAGTTATTCAAACGTTCAATTCTCCCATTATATAAACGTTCTCTTAATGTTTTTCGAAGATAATGAAAAACGTTTCATTCATAACAAGGTAGCCTATAATAGGCCTATATGAAGAACCTAAAACAAGAACTTTCAGATTTTAAAATTAAGATAAAAATTTTAAAAAAGACCCATGAATCATGTCTATAATATGTGTAATGTAGTCCACTGAAGTCGAGTTGAATTGAACCCAAGTAGGCCTATAGTTTATTCCAATAAACCGATTTGGGTTGAAGTGACCATATGAAATTAACATGAACATAAACTTGGAAATTGTTGTATAAATGAGCTATATAAATTAAATTAACTTTAACTTGTGGATGTCATTGGTTGTTTTTGGTCATAATCCTTGTCCTTGTGTTCCCATTGTCTCTTGTCTAGCTTTGTTCCCTGTAGGCAACCATTGTTGGTGATTCTATGTTTAGTCCAAGTTTATGTTCATGTTAATTTCATATGGTCACTTCAACCCAAATCGGTTTACTGGAATAAACTATAGGCCTACTTCGGTTCAATTCAACTCGACTTCAGTGGACTACATTACACATATTGTAGACATGATTCATGGGTCTTTTTTTTTTTAATTTTAGGTTCTTCATATAGGCTAGGCCTATTATATAGGCTACCTTGTTATATAAAAAACATTAAGAAAGGTTTTAATAATTATTAAAACATTTCTTAATGTTTTTTTTTTTTTATTGAATGAAACGTTTTTCATTATCTTAGAAAAACATTAAGAGAAGGTTTATATAATGGGAGAATTGAACGTTTGAATAACGTTCTTATAACCAAACAAGAACGTTAATACAACGTTTATATAAAGGGAGAATTGAACGTTCTTATAACCAAGAAATAACGTTAATACAACGTCTAAAAAACTGGACTTTTTGAAACTCCCTAGAACATTCAGAAATAACGTTTTTATAACTTAATGGGAACGTTATGAAAACGTTCTTATAACCTAAAATTGTTAGCTGGGGAAGAGGAGCAATTCGCGATTGCACTGAACACGTTTTAAGTGCAGGCATATTCTCTGAGCAAGGTAGCGAGCCCAATCAGCCCAGAGAGAGAACTCTTACAAGAGAAGTGTATCTGAGAGCGCGTGCCCAGTTCCCGCGCGCGAGCAGAGAGATTTGCGCTGGGCACATCATATTCCGCGCGCGAGCAGAGAGATTCACGCTCGCGCACATCATATTCCGCGCGCGAGCAGAGAGATTCACGCTCGCGCATAATATTAATGTACTTTCGCGCTACAATAATGCGCTCTCGACATCTGACAGGATAATAACGCCATACAACATGCAATACTCTCTTACAAATCTGGAACGCGGTCATTCTTAGAAGTATCGATACTAATAAATTTAGGTATCGTGAAGTTTTTAATTTCCGAGTATCGCGATACTTTTGAAGTATCGGTGCACCGTGCAACACTATTCATGGCATTTTCACTGTGTGCTCTATGTAAAATTAGTGTTACCTTGTTTTTATATGAAAAAAAATATGATTACCAGTGTGCACAAACTTACCATATTACGGAGTCCCCTGTGACAGTGCTTACTTCTTTTTTCATATTCATATATTCTAAAACAATTACTTTATTTGTAAAAAAATACTGTAATGCATTTTTAATGTCTTTTAAAGGGTATGTGGACAACATCCGGATACAGGTCGCATGCTAATGCCAAGTGTAAACGCAGCCTAGCTTAACACACAATCATCTTCATTAAAAGTAAAGAAACTAAATGATCTTACCAGGGCTGTTGCCGCGCTCTCTTATTGCGGTCTTTGATTTAGAAATTTTAGCTGATGAATGATCAATAAAATGCAGCTCATATCTGTTGCTTTCGGTGACGTGCACTCCATTAAATCTGCATATAGCGTGGGAATTGAAGATCGGATTTATATCCGTTTTGCAAAAACACATATATGTGACCAGGTGTAAATGGAATCGTTTTGATCAATCAGATAGCTATCCGATCTGAGAAAACGAATGAAGTGGCCAGGTGTAAACAGCCCCAAAGATATCGGCAATCAAAAAAACAATATGGCTCGACCACTACATAAAATGCATTCTGATACGACCCTGTATGAGTGAGTGGAGGCGGGGCTCATTTGAATATTCAAATGTATACTAAATACATCCACGTATACTAAATGAAGCAAGGGTGTAGAGATAAGCCTGTTTCACACATACTTTACAGTGTGTATGCGGTGCGTATTTTTTCCCCCACCCATGTTAACAGGTTAGAGCTTTCACACTGCATGCGGATGCGGTCCGGCAATGCGTTCCAGGTGCGGTGAAAGACCTATAACTACTGTGTACAAATAGAATCGCAATGCTGAAACTTTTGTATATTGTTTTATAAAAGACGCTGATAATACAAATATTGAAAATACCGCAACACGCACTGCATACGCACATGGGGTCTCATTCATGAAACATTTGTAAATATAAGAGTAAATATGCGAGTGATTTGCACGTAAAGAGACCTTCCCGAAAACTCTTCTCCTGATTCACAAATACTTCGTAAACGTCAGATGTGATAGTGAAATGTGTGTTAATGAATTCCAATCAGTCGTAAATGGGATGCGCGTGCACGTTCATTCTCAATTACCATAAATCCCGCGATTCCCGCCCATTAAATCCGACTGACAACTATATATGGGCATCATATTATGACATGAATGCGAATGAAAAAAAAATTTCTCAGATGCAGAAATTGAAGTTTTATTATCAGAAGTTCATTCAAAACGCCACATTTTATTTTCAAGCGTACATACTGGCGTATCGGGTCCTAAAAAAAAGGAAGCTTGGCAGCATATTACAGATGCAGTTAATGGAGTTTCATCTGTTAATCGAACATTCCCAGAAGAAAATGGTTCGACATTAAGCTTGAGAGCAAAAAACGAATTAGTTCACTTCGGAAAAATAGTAGGCCTATTCAAACTGGAGAAGGAACACCATCGCAGATGCCATTACTGGCTTTCATAATAAGAAAAACCGTATTTAATTACTATATATAATATTTTTTCAAAATGCTGTGCAAATATGTACCCGAATTAAAATGCAGCCTTATTAATGAGCAAAAGGTTCGGGTGTTAACCGCACTATTTACGCGTGGCTGGGAGCAGGTGTAGATTTCTTGTGTACCAACTAACATTTGGAAAATACGAACATTTTAATGAATCCGAAAATTTACGGCAGAACCACTTTACACACGATTTACACAAAAATTGGTTCTGCTCGTGTTTCATGAATGAGACCCATGGAGTGTATGTGAAGGCGTTACATTTACAGCTATTTTAAGGCATGAATACATTTTTTTCACAGTAAAAAAACATTTAAATACAGCATTTTGGTGGTCAAAGATACATTTTAATAGCCTGGTTAAAACCAGACCATTCTCAGTTGTAACTGAGTTATGGTCTGGCAAAGCGTCATAGACAAATCATTTCCAGAGGGGCGTCACCAACGGACGTCGCGGATAGACCTAAACCCAATCAGAGCGATGAAGGAGATGACGTATGCAGAGCGGGGGAGAAACATCTCCGAGTGTTGTTCTTTGCTCGGTTTTTAACTAAAAGGAAACGTTCAAATCGCTTAAAACAGACGCGATAGCTGATTCGAACGAGTGATGTTCGACGGCGGCATCCATCTTTGTAATGTAGGCTACAAAATCTGCTTCAAAATCCCAGCGCTGTCTTCATCGTGTAAAGCCCGGCCCAACGTTTCTGATTGGTGCCTCGATTTCGACGGATTGGAAATGGGCTTGAATGAGCTCTTTGCCAGACTAACTTTCAGAGCAAATCTAAATTTGCCGGAAGTTGTCTGGGTTTTCCCAGGCTAGAGTTTTAAGGGATTTATACAATTACTGACTACAGGGGACTTTAACACTCATGAATGTTTTTGAACTCTGTTGTATTTCCTTTTAAAATGAACTGAGTTGGGAGGTGCAGTGGCGGAGAGCATGCAGATACACATTGCAACAGTAGATTTGGTAAGAACATCTATGTGACATCTAAAGGAAACTGATTCAGCAAAATTTGGGTCACATGGCGGCACACATACTGTAAATAAAAATGTTAAAGTCTAAACAATTCAATTCACAACGCATCTGCAAAATGTACTGAATTTTACATTCCCGGTGCAAAATCAAAGACATTAACTGCACAATCGACAGATTTTTTTTCTCATCTTGAGAAGAATTAAGTGACTAACGTCAAAAAAATGACAGTTAACTTCCTCTTTCTGGCCTGGCCACAGTTTCCTCTCCTCAACAACAGCCGCACACTTACCCTGTCAACTGACGCATGAAACTCTGTGGCCAACCTACATTCTCAACATCCCGGTTTACATTTATAATAACACAATTTTATACAATATTTATTCCATGCATAACCTTTACAAAGACTGCAAAAAAGCTGGACTAATGTATTGACCACAGAAGGAGCCGAACAGACAACACAATATGGGAATGTGTTTTTGTGTGTGAATCTATGCATGCGCTAGTCTCTGCACATGTGCGACACCTTGTTTGTATAGGCGGACGGTAAACCAACTCCAGGGTAAGGTTAGATGCGCTTCCTCCTTAAAAACACATTTTAAATAGTATGTCATGAAATGGTTTCAAGTTACGTGTTATCAAGCAACAACCTACACATCCCAGCATAAATGCTCCCGATAAATGATTTGTTATTAAAGCGGCTACGTTTGTGATTTAGCATGGCAGCCAATCCGTATAATAAATAATAGGGGTGTAACAATGTGACGTGTCACAATATATTGCAATGCAAAAATACAACAATATGTATCGTGGATAGTGACAATATGTATTGTGTATAGTTCGCCCAAAAAGAACAAATTGCTGTGTGAGAAAAAACGTGAGTTCAGCATCGTGATATGTATCAAATCGTGACATGAGGGTATCGTTACACCCCTAAAAAATAACCATTGCCTCAATGCAGCAAAAAAAGTTTTATTTAAATTCTGAATGGATTATAAGCCTAGAAATTGTCACCTCAATTGATCGCGATCTCACAAAGTTCCGTTATAATCAATGAAGCACAATAAATCTCTTATTTTAGAGGACATCATTTCTACACTCTGTTTGTTATAAATTAACTTATAATGAGAGGATTTGCGAGCGTGCAGAACTTTAAATGGTGAGTGGATTCTTAACACGTCTAATTATGTTCAAAAAATCATCTGATATGTTTGTGATTGGCAACATTGCTCAGCGCTGCGAAACACGTTGTAAACAGAAACCTTTGACGCTAAAATCTGTTTCGCCAGAATTACGGTGAAAACTGATCCTAGACCAGCAGTTATGGGCAGTTCTTCGCTCTAAAAGCAACGAGAAGCAGCAGCAGTGAGTAGTGAATTGAGTAAGAAGATTCCACACCAGTCTTTAGTCTGTGGCCAGAGGAGAGCTAAACCTTGCCCAGTCTTACACAAGCTCCGCCTATGCTTGAATGCCATAAACAACGAGTGAAACACTTCCTGTTCCAACACACAAATATCAAGACTTGCACCTAAATAACTTGTGAAAATACAAATGATGTCACAATTTCAATTTTCAAGTACAAGTAAATTATCAGTGTAACAAATAAACATCTCTCTCTCTCTCTCTCTCTCAGCTTGTTGAGAATAGATGTGCTTAATTTTTTTTTTTAAATCAACGGATGCATGATATTATTTTCTGTTTTTATGTTGTTTCTGTTAGCAACCACCCAGTCCAAGACAACACCCTAGCAAGTATAGGGAATCATGACAAAAAACACTTATTTTTTTTAAATGTTGGTGTAGAACAATATTGGATATTCAATTGTGCATACCTTTGCCGTCATACGTTTACATGGGCACCAATAATGCGATTATGTCTAATAACCAGAGTAAGGTCTTAATCGCAGTCAGATGGTTGATTATTCAGATTATTTGCTAATTAATTAATTATGGTTATGCAACACTCAGATAGGCATACAGTATGCATGTTACCGGCCATTGTTTAAATCTACTCACATCAAATTCAAAATACATTTTTATGGACGCACTGGATATTATTTGGAGTTTCGTGAACATCGCAATGCCGGGTTGTGTTGACAGAGTTTAGCGATTTGTAGAAGAGAAAACTTATTTAGCAAAATATCACACCATTCACAGGACAGCAAATGCGAGTAAATTTTGAAGTCAACTTTGCAGGACTGTGATATGAGAGTGTGTGCAAAGTAACATATTTTAGCAACTGTGTGAAAATGAATAGCACATAACAGGCACATAACCGGTGTAAACATGAATATCTATTAGTACAATATGCATCACATGACATGCGTCATCGTTTTCAAGTACCTCCGGTTTCACAGTCCACACTACAACACCAAAACGCAGTTTTCAAATTTATCCACTTTGGAAAGCGCTTTCAAAAAGCTTCGCTTTCATTAATAAAAACGTCGTCTCAGGGGCTGTTTAAGGCTATGTTTACACGGAAACGATCTGAAGAGAGAACGCAAAAGTGGCGTTGCGTTATCACTTTTTATTCTGCGTTTAGACGAGCGTTATGGTTGGGAAATCCGCGTGCATATGGTGACGCAAAAGTGTGTGAAATTCGATGTAGTATGCACTCCAGGCGGCTAGGTGGCAATGTGAAGCACTGCCACACAACAACACCAATATCTTAGAATATTTTGTACAACTGCTGAAAAGACTCTTGTATGTTTTTCAGAGCTGCTAGGGCAACATGAAGGTCCGACGTATGGAAATAATCTGACATGTTGGTTGTTATTTTCCTGCGCATGCATGTGACATAAACGCGTACGCGACGAGAGCCACCGTGAGCAGATTTGCGTTTTTACCGTTTAGACGGGAACGCGACGGTGGAGCGTTTTTAAGATTTCCACTCTGGAGGGTGGTTTCACCTTTTTGCGTTTTTGAGCCCCCAAAACGCCGTTGCCATGTAAACGAAAGGCACATCCCATAAAATATTTTTACGTTTTCACCCGGAATCGTTCTCGTGTAAACGGGGCCTAAAACAAGACCGTTTTCAACTAAAAACGTAAAACTTTTTATGCGTTTTGGCCGTTCATTTACACGACAACAGCGTTTTTCGGGTAGCTGAAAACGCAAACTTTTAAAAATGGGTTTCAAAGTGCAAGTTTTTGAAAATGGTCTCCGTGTAAACAACAAAAACGCGAATCTCTGAAGACGATGACGTCATGCTCATGCGTATTACGCGTTCAGTGTATAGTGTTTCATCGCCATCTAATGACCTGGCAGCAGAATACAGCGTTTTTAGTTATTTTCACAGATCCGTGTGACAGATCGTTTTGACAATGGTATCGTCTGCACGCGGAAAACTCAAAGGAAAAGCTTCTCCTTTTTAAGCATATTGTTTGTTGTCGTGTAAACGTCTTCTACAACGCGAAAACGGCGTTTTCAAATAGCTTTGTTTTCATTAATAAAAACGCCGTCTAATTGTGGACGGAAGGCCAAACCGGAGAGAAAAAGATGCGTTTTCAAACAAAAAAGTATTAAGTTGGACAAGGCCTAAGGTAATAATTTATAACATGCCTGTTTATTGCGATTAAAATCAGTGTACGCCACATGGTTTAATGCGAATAAGGTTACTACGATTATGAGCTTAAATCGCATAAGTTTGATCGAAATATTGGGTTTAGATGAGATAGTTTAATCGCAATATTGCCAAAATTCCATTATAATCGCATTATGAGGGTGCATGTTAACACACTGATTTTTATTAACTGAACCATTTTAATAATAACACTGGTTCCCTTTTTTCATACTGCACATTCATAAAATTAATAAAAATAAATTATTTTAAATTGTCGCATTTAAAATGATTTTTTTTGTAATAATTTTATTTCAGACAAAATAATACAGAATTTTAATATTAGCCAATAATTATGTGACCAAAATACAAATAATAACCAGAAGAATATTTATTTATTTATGGCATAATGAGGAACTTTTCATTATAAACAAGCCCGAAATACACCTGGGATTTTTATTTTGAAATGTCTATGCTTTACTTTCAGCTGCTCATTCAAAAAGATGAGGGAGATCAAATGTGCACTCATAACCATTCACAATATTTTACAGTATAGACAGCATAAAGTTATGTTACAGTCTAGACAGCACTGTCGTAATTCATCAACATTCATCATAAGCAATCACTTGGCATGAATGTGAGGTATTCAATAATTGAGAAAATGCTCTGAAACCGCAAGCCTGTAAAACGCGCAGCAGCACCACATTTTGAATCTAATTAAATGGAATCATAGTTTTTTTTGAAGATTAATAATCATATATGGTGATTCCTGTTTTTCTGTCCCCAAATTTAAGAATGATAATTAAGACTTCTGCTATACTATTTAAGACATTCCATCAATATAAATCCATGTAATTTTTTCACTCATTGTATAGTTTACCAGGCGAACCACAGCAATTTAAGATTGCAGAGAAATATGGCAATATGCAAGGAAAATACCAATCACATTTCAGATAGCTTTAAGACACCACAAAACAGCCACAATAAAATGACAGAGAAAAAAAGAAACAACTTTTTCTATACGAGTGAACAGTTTATATGACATGAATGTGACTTGCATATCAACACATATATGACATATTTGATATAAACGTGAGCTGTGTACCTATAGTCTGACGTAACTCCTCACACAGGCTTATATGAGGGAACTGAAGCATCTGTTTCCATTTCTTGCTCTTGCCTTTTCTGTTCCCACCCCCTCCTGCAAAGGAATCAAGCAAAGATCAAATTAGAGGCAGGAACTGCATACAGGCTCTAAAATGCTATTAGATTACTATCTTAACACAGGTGGGCTTTAGAAGACAGAATGGGATATGAATACGTATATGTTATCCTATTATGTGAATAATAATAGGCCATATATGGGTAATTCTTCAATTAGGACACTTTTGAAAGCTTGAAAAATAAGACTTCTTCAAACTGTTTCATGGATGTCAAAACTTTTCTCAGATTTGTCAAGTGGATTCTGGTATAATGCGTGATGGTATGGATGTTTGATCCTGTGTGATGGTAACAACATTTCTCCCGTTTAAGAGAAGGCTGTTTAATACGCCAGATAGCTTTGAACTGGAAATATAAAGACATTTTTTAAAATGCTTAGAGATTAATAATGACACTTAATAAACCTACTCAGTGATCATGATGTAAAAATCATAAAATTATGACCAATCATATCTAAAATAGAAACGTTTCGGGATTAAATAGCTCAAATGTTTTCCGTGACGATAATGACAGCAGTTTTGCGGACAGTGATCCTTTATTATACAAAAACAACGATTAAAAAAAAAAAAAAAAGAAAAAAAAAAGCACTACCATTCAAAAGTTGGGGGTTCAAAAACTGCACTTATTTGATCAAAACTACAGGAAAATCAGTAAATATTGTGACATATTATTACAATTTCAAAAACTGTTTTCTATTTTAATATATTTTCAAATGTAATTTATTTCTTTGATGGAAAAGCTGAATTTTCAGCATCATTACGCCAGCTTCAGTGTCACATGATCCTTCAGAAATCACTCTAATATGCTGATTTGCTGCTCATGAAACATTCCTTATTATTATCTATGTTGAAAACAGTTGTGCTGCTTAATATATTTGTGGAAACTGTTATACATTTTTTTTTTTCAGAATTATTTAATAAATAGAAAGTTAAAAAAGACAGCATTTATTTGAAATTGCAACAATACAAATGATAATAAAAGCAACGTGTTTTTTTGAACATTAAATAATGTACACATTCTAGTAGACCCTATAAACACAATTATGAACCTGTAAATGAGCATCAACACCATGATGGCAAATTAACTGTAATATGCAATGTAACACATTGTGATTCAAATGAAGTAACAATCACATTAGCATACTTTATGGAGCAGGTTAGATTTGATCATGTATATTACTGTACATAATTATACTATAAATATAAAAATGTAAATATTAGATTTGTTATATAATATGTATATATAAGAAATGCTTCTTGAGCAACAAATCCGCATATTATAATGATTTCTGAAGGATCATGTGACACTGAAGCTGGCGTAATGATGCTGAAAATTCAGCTTTTCCATCAAAGAAATAAATTACATTTGAAAATACACTCCTGTTCAAAAGTTTGGGGTCGGTACGATTTTAAATACTTTTAAAAGAATTCTCTTCTGCTAACCATGGCTGCACTTATTTGATTAAAAATACAACAAAAATCAGTTATAGTATTAAATATTATTCCAGTGTAAATCAGCTGTTTTCTGTGTGAATATATAGTAAAGTGTAATTTATTCCTGTGATCAAAGCTGAATTTTCAGCATCACCAGTGTCAGTGTCTTCAGTGTCAAATGATCCTTCACAAATCAGTATAATATGAGGATTTGATGCTCAAGAAACATTTATTATTATTATCAATGTTGAAACAGTTGTTGGTCTGTCAGTTGTACAGTTTTTTTTTTTTTTTTTTTTTTGGATTCTTTGATGAATAGGAAGTTCAAAAGAACAGCATTTGTTTGAAATAGAATCTTTTGTAACATTATAAATGTCTTTACTGTCCTTGATAAATAAAAGTATTGATTTCTTTCCTCAAAAAAATAAAAATAAAATTCTCACTGACCCCAAACTTTTGAACGGTAGTGTATATTAAAATAGAAAACAGTTTTTGAAATTGTAATAATTAGGGATGCACGATGATATCGGGACAACATCGGTATCGGCCGATAAAAGCTTAAAATGACCATCATCGGCATCGGCCGATATGAATATTTCTGCCGATGAGTCTTGCCGATAGGGTGGCGTGTTTCCTATGCGCACGTGACGACCGTGAACGAAGCATGAGCGCCAGCAACTTAAACTTCCAACTAGGGGTGTGCGTCTCACGGTTTTTGATCGTGGGCGATTAAAATGTCTCCACTATCTGCTTTTGAAGAAAAATCATAGTATCGTGCATTCTATCAGTTCAATTCTGGCGCCTTCATCTCAACATACTGTACAACGCGACGTACATTCACATCACATCACATCACATGTAAACGCAGAGGTAGAGTTACACTCACGGGACACCGCATTTCACAAAAGTTCATTGTTTGCATGTGCGTCAAAGTCTTGCTAGGTAAACATGTCATTCACGTGCTGATGCGCTGTTCTAACATCCGCTTTTCTGAGCGCGTACACGCGACGCTCACAGGAACTAAAAGCCTGTCACAGCGCCTGCATACTGGACTAATCTTTCGAGTCTTATTGCGCTGATACTGTCAAATACACACAAGGTTTACATAAACAAAGTTGGTTATGTCTAAAGTGAAAGCAAACAGAGAAAATCTGCTTGTCAAATGCGTGTATATTAGACGCGTCGCGTTACTCGCGTGCAGTTCTTAAAGAGACAGTAATAATATTCTGCCGCTTGTCTTTAAAGAGATACTGCACCCAGAAATAAAAATTCTGTCTATCTAATGTTGTTTCAAACCTGGATTCATTTCTTTCTTGTGCTTAAATATACTATGGAAGTCACTGGAGTACAGCAACTGTTTGGTTAGCCACATTCTTCCAAATAACTTTTATAATTTCAACAGAAGAAAGAAACTTGAGAGAGTAAATGATGACAATTTAAATTTTTGGGAGAACTATCCCGTTAATGTTAATAAAACAACAAAACAGAGGAAATCACTCACTGCTCTTGACTGAGAACATTAATAGAAGCTTTAATAAGCTTTTTTTGCACTTAAAAAAAATACAAATATATCGGTATCGGTATCGGCATCGGGCAAAATTAGTTTGAAAATATTGGCATATCGAATATCGGCCAAAATCCTATATCGTGCATCCCTAGTAATAATATGTCACAATATTACTGATCTTCTGGTAGTTTGGATCAAATAAGTGCAGTTTTTGTGAACATAGGATACTTTCAAAAACATTAAAAAAACAATCTTACAGACCCCCAATTTTTGAACACTACTGTAACTACGCTAACTATAGCGTCAGTTTTGCCATTATCAGTTTGAGACGGAGTCCGACAATGACAATCAAGAACAACAAGCTGATCAACCCTAAACAACCTTTGGAAAAAACAGTGTCTCTTGGACATGGTGACAACATACTACTAACACAACTCAACCAGGCCTCATCCCCCCTTTTTTGCATACGCCTTGGACGGGAATTATTTAAATGAGGAACATTGTGGCGTGTACATTCCCATGAAAAAAAAACTCAAGACTACAATGGAGGCATTTCAGGGAGTTCAGAAACACTGCTTACTGAGGAGGTATAGAGAAGAACTTGCTTTGGAGTGACTTTGTGTGCTTTGTAACCTAAAACAGCAACATTACACACTAAAGAAAGTTGAACATGTAAAAAAGAAAAATAGGACCCCCTTTAAATGATTATCAAATTCAATTTGAAATATTCCGGTCTATCATGAACAGGCGTAAGATTTAGTCCCTGTCGTACATCTTTACATTCAGCTCGCATCTAATACGTCCCTGGATTGATTTCAGGAAAAGAATCACGCCGATGCCGTGAGAATGTCCCGCTGGCCCGCACTTGTCCTAGCTGACGTCATCAGGGCAGCTCGGGCTCCCCGATTAGAATGACTGGCCCAGGTGCTTGTCAACAGACAGCGCGGAGAAAGGTCAGGAAGCGATGCTGCGCGTGGGACACGCTCGTCGGATTGGAGAGGACTCTCGTGAAAGCTACGGCCAGGTGTTTGCATTGTTGCTAGGTTATGAGAGAATTTGAAGAATAGGTTCGACGCTAATGGGATAGGATGGGAGGGCAGAAGATATGTACGGGAGAAGCTTGTGACTGCGATCTGATAAGAGTTCAAAACACGACTGTACGTTACAACAAAGCCTTTCTCACATAAGAGACTCTAGATGAGCCCAGCTGAGAAACCTCATTATCTTACATAATCAAAACCTGCTGTGAAAGCCCAGACTTTGCACCTCAACTTACCTCAAAGATAGAACTCGACAATAATTAATACGTGAAGTGAAGTCAGGCAGTGTGCTGAATGCAGGTCAAACAAATGATCATGATGTAAAAATCATCAAATTACATTTTTGACCATAAAACTGCCACTGAACTGTGCTAGTAGAGATGTGCCATGATAACAAATATAAACTTTTTGCTAAAATGATTGTGGTGATGATTATGAAAGCAGGTTTGCGGACAGTGATTATTTCACAGACATAAAATGTAGCTAAACAAAAAAAATTGGTAACACTTTACAATAAGGTTAATTTGTTAACATTAGTTAATGTATTAACTAACCTGAACTAACAATGTACAATACGTTTGTTATAGAATTTATTCATCTTTGTTCATGTTAGTTCACAGTGCATTAACTAATGTTAACAACTGCAACCTTTGATTAGTAAATGTTGAAATTAATATTAACTAAAATTAATAAATGCTGAAGAAGAATTGTTAGTTCATGTTAACTAAGGTAGTTAACTAATGAACCTTATTGTAAAGTGTTACCAAAAAAAAGATATAATGTTCAAAGGTTTGGGGCCGGAAAGATTTTTTTTAATGTTTTTGAAAGAAGTCTCTTATTCTCACCACACACAGCTGCTTTTTTTTTTATCAGAAATACAGGAAGAACAGCAATATTGTGAAATATATTACAATTTAAAACATCTCTTTCTATTTTAATACATATTAAAATGTAATGGCAAAGCTGCAACCATTTCGTAATGCTCAGAAATCATTCTAATATGCTAATATGATTTGCTGCTCAAAAAACATTTCTTATTATAATCACTGGTAAAGACAGTTTTTTGTGGAAACTTTTTGTGGATATTTTTCCCAGGATTCTTTAATGGATAGAAAGTTCAGTAGAACAGCGTTTATTTTGCTTTAACGTCAAAGTGTGCTATTTGCAATTCAAACAAATGGTTTGCAGTGGCGAGATTACGATGGTACGGATACAGTAGCAAACCTCTGTCATTATCATTGTGGGAAGTTGCCAAGATGCAAATGGCTTGTGAAATATACTGTTTATGCAGCAGCAGTGCAGAGGTGAAGTGGTTTCATTCACTGTGTGCAAAACTTGCCTCCAGCACGAACCAAAAAGGCCTCGCTTTCATCACACTATTCACGATATAAATCACCAACAAAGTATAGAACATAGCATATAAAACTTCTTCCTTGTTGTGCTTTCAGTGTGACAGCTCTTCTGAGAAAAAGTGGAACGAGCCCTATAAACCCTGTGGGTTCCCTGCATTGAAATGAAACACCTCCATTGTTAAAAAAGATATGCTTAACTTTAAGAATCAAACTGGGCACATGACTAGACTACATCCTGTCATGTAAGGAGAAAAGATGTGAAGAGACTATAAGGGAGTAAACAAGAAGTTAAATGTTAAATGTTTAGGGTGTGGATCGGATCATTTTTTCGGAGCAGCAAAAAAAAAATATATATATATGGGGGTAGGGGGTCACTTTGCTTTTCATTTATTACTTAAAGCTTATTACAAGCAGACATAAATACTAAATAACAAAATAACAAAGTCTAACAGTAGCCTAGCTAGTATTCAGGTACAGAAATGAATAATTTAGCCTAAATGTTAATGTAAAATAGCACTTTGTTCACTGTAGAAATGAAATATAGTTTAGTCTTTGTTAAAGCTGTATTTTGTAGTTTTATTAATATTAATGACAGACAACAGTAGGAAGGAATATTAGGCTCCCGAATGCACGGAAAAAAAAACTGACAAACATCCGGTTTCTTTCTCAACTGTTCACTTATGACATAAACGAGAGAATACTTGGCGAGACCGGCATTTAGACGAGTATTTTGACATAATTTTGTGTTTATGTGTCCGTTCAAAGGCAAGGAAACCCGAAAGAGGAATCAATTCGGTGTTCGAGTGCTATCTGAAACGCGCCTCTCTCTCTCTCTCTGCGCGCGGCTGTGAGAGTGCGCACAGAAAACGCGCGAGTCCCGATTTTCGCATCTTCTTCCGCGTTTAAAATGGTTTGAATGTGTAAAACGAAACAAGATGAAACACGTCCAAATTATAAACTTTAACTCTAAGTAAGATGGTTAAATTTAGCAGTTAATCCGCGAATCGCATGCGTGCTGAACCGTGGGGCCTGATCCGTACGATCACAAACCTCTTGTCCAAAGAAAGACCACATTTAAAGGAGTAACGTTAGTTCACTTTAAAATGAAAATTACCCATGATTTACTCACCCTAGGTGTATATGACTTTCTTCTTTCAGACGAATACAATCGGAGTTATATTAAAAAAACACCCTGGGTCCCCGACGCTTCCAAGCTTTATAATTTATTAAAGGCCTTACCCCCCTGGAGCCGAGTGGAGTTCGTTTATGATGGATTCATGCACTTTTTTGAGCTTCAATCTATTGTTCACTGCAATTATAATGCTTGGAAGAGCCAGGAGATTTATTAATATAACTCTGATTGTGTTCGTCTGAAAGTCCTACACCTAGGATGGCTTGAGGGTGAGAAAATGCATGGGTAATTTTCATTTTAAAGTGAACTACTCCTTTAAAGGTGCTCTAAGCGATGTCAAGCGTTTTTTAGGCCAAAACATTTTTTGTCACATACAGCAAACATCTCCTCACTAACCGCTGGCTGCCTGTCCCCTGAACACACTGTAAAGAAACGCGATCTCTGTAGACAGCCCAGGCTCCACAAACAGCAACAAAAACAAACTGGGCTAACCCGAAACATGACAAACAGTTCCAGCCAATCACCGACAAGAAGGACTTGGGGGCGGGGTTAGTGCGCGGATGAGGAGGAGGGAGGGTCTAGCTAGCCTCCGTTTTGTTTGACAATACTTTAAACGTCAACAAGAAGTGACGTCACCCGTCATCGCTTAGAGAACCTTTAATAACATGTTTTTACTCCAAACTCACAAATAACTGAGCTGATGGCTTCTTATCATAGAATGAGGCAGAGAATATATTATTTCATAGTATTCTATACAGTGATAAAGGCTATGTCGTTTAGCAGCACTGCATTATAAATGTATTGTCAGTGCCGATAGCCTCGTGGGCAAGTGCGCCGATATGTAGCGCCGTTGCGCTTCGGGCGACCCGACTTCGAGTCCCGGCTCGTGGACTTTTCCCGATCCCATCCTCCCCCCCCCCCCCCTCTCTCTCCCTCCTCGCTTCCTGTCTAGCTACTGTCCTATCCAATAAAAGGCAAAAACGTCAAATAAATCTTAAAAATATATATATACATATATTTTATCATCATGAAATACCTGAGAAGGCTTGAAGAACTCAGATAAACCAAAGTCGTGTGTTTATTAGTCATGTTTAATCATAAAGCATTTTAAAGCATAAAATTGCGCAATTTTATTTCAAATAATCCTGCAGCCCTATAAGTGAATGATTGAATCATTCATTCAAAACAATTTTTTGTTTATAGATTAAAAAGATTAATTAGGCTAAACATTTTAAAGCTGCAGTCCGCAGTTTTTCCTCTTTGTCGCCATCTCTGTTCGAAATCTGCAATTGCAGTCATTCGCGGAATTATCAACTTTACGTGAGTTGTACTTCGACACGGCACAGCGCGGATGAACACAATGTTTGAGGAGAATGTGCAGCTGTCAGTCACCACGCCGGTGTGGATACTGACATTCAGAATCACAGATTATTCTTTTTGGAAGTATGACCAACATAATAATTTATTATGTTGTATATGTATAATTTACAACGAGTGAATCTGTTGTCACTGGTGATTGTCGTTTGAACCTTTCTGGATCCACCATCAAATTGCTAAGTTTAATTATATCAAGTGCTGTGAAAAAAGGCTATAAATCTCCACCTCCAGCATCCTCACACGCAATATAGCCTATACTAGCCGAGACTCTTCTTTATGTGTACAGATGTGACGTAATGACGCAAAGACATGCTCGAATCTCCCGCGGAAATCCACCAGTCAATCACTGGAATTAAAAACATTATTACAAGCTTACCGTTTTGAATCGAGCTAAGGCAAGCAGATAGTTTTGAACACTGGCTGGTTATGTATTTTCTCAAATATGTATTTTGGATCATTTTTAACCTCAAAAAAGCTACGGACTGCAGCTTTAAATAGATTGTAGCATTTTATTACATGTTATTTTGTTTAGTTGTCTGTTCAGAATCATAGGAGAATCGTGATCTGTTTGAAACTAAAAAAAAATTTGATTGTTAATTTATCCAGAATCGTGCAGCTCTAGTAGAGAGTATAAGGGAGTAAACAAGAAGTTAAAAATGTGTTTAGGGTGCATTTAAGGTGAAGTCAAATTAGCAAAATTTCTATATTGTCAATAGCATCAAACCATGCAGCTATATGTTGGTCAGCACAGAGAATTTGTGTGACCAAATTGAACGTGCAAAAACGTTTTGCCCTCATGTGAATTGCATATTTTTCTATTGGAATGACTCAATTTTGTCTGCAGAATTTCACCATGCAACGGTAAATGTAACTGCACCTCGCACTTTCAATGGATGTCTGCTGTCCAAAATGTACAAGAAATTCCACTGCAAGTGCATTTCTGTCATCGCTTTTTATTAATTCGTTTTTACAGACTGAGGTAGAAGTCAAAATTATTTTCAGCAATAATTAACAGCATTTTGAGACTGAGCAAAACTTAACCGTCAAATTCCTTTAAAGGTACAATATGTAGGAATTTTTCGCCACAAGAGGGCGCAGTTACCAACAATAACAAAGGCGAAGCTTGGTGACGCTATGAGGGAGAGTTGAACGATGGGAGATGTCGTTTTCACCATCCAGAGATGTTATGGAATTAATGAATCATGATCACGGATGAGGTACTTATCGTCTGACCGCAATATTTTATGTCACCATAATGAATTAACTGCAAGGAACGCGAAATGTTATACTATATTATCCTGTTACAGCTATTTGTCAAATGATTTGTTGGGTTAATGCTGCGCAGTTTTACATGTTTATCGTTAATGCCGTGTTGTTTTACGTGTTCAAACCAATCGTACTCAAAGTAAATTTGAACGAACATTTGCAAGTAATGGCTAAATATTGTTTAAAAACACATATCCGATTGTATTTAATTGCACTGCCATAATCTCGGTCAAAACACAAGTGATAAAAAGCATTACCAAAGTACAAAGCGCAATATAACTGTGAATTTTCATCAGCATAACGATCACTTGATAGTTTTTGAGGTGAATCAACATATGCATAATGATTGATCAGTCACGTCATAAAGGCCTATGTATCTCGCATTGTTTATAAGTGATATTATTGACAGTTGCATGTGTTGCAAGGAAACACAGATACATCCTTTTGTTTTATGTACATTTGCTCACCTGTCTAATAAAGTATATGCAAGAGCGGTGTTGCTCCTCCAAGTTAGTCGCGGACATGGAGCTCTCGGCATTTCGAAAACGCCACGCCGATATTGATCCTCATTTTAGTTCTCCTTTTTTTTTGTCCCAAAGTCTGCTTGCCATGGTCCATAATGATTGAACGAAACAACAACAGTGTGCAGCTAAACGTTACGCACTATGCAGTTGTCCGCGTCTGTCGCCATGGTTACGTCATGGCTATGGCAGTACGAGCGGAAACCGAGGAAAGCGCGGATATTGCGTCATTGACAGGCGACATTTTTTTCCGGGACGGCCACTTATTTAAAATAGGAATTTCTCTGAAATAAAAAATCTTTGGAGACTTTTGGGATATTGTAAGTACACAACTGCAGGAAATATATCACACTGTGCAAGTGATTTTTGGATATTTTATTAAAAATTTCCCACATATTGAACCTTTAAGGGATAGTTTACCCCAAAATTTAAATTCTGTTATTAATTACTAACCCTCATGTCGTTCCAAACCCGTAGGACTTTCGCTTATTGTCCCTCCATTGACAGCTACGCAACTACCACTTTAACTCTTCAAAAAGTTCATAAAGAGATCGTTAAACTAATCCATATGAATTGAATGAGTGGTTTAGTCCAAATTTTCTAAAGAGACACAATCACTTTATAAGACGAACAAATTGAATTTAGGCTTTTATTCACATATAACTCTGATTACCACAATTTAAACTTCAGTTGTGGTAAACAGAAGCTCAAGCATGTTCACCTGACATGCAAGAACCAATGAGGTTCATTCTTGTGTTACACTTCACGTTTGAGCTTCAGTAAGAACCAATGAGCTTCATTCTCATGTGTTACGCAGCACGTTTGAGCTTCAGTAAGAACCAATGAGGTTCATTCTCGTGTTACGCAGCACGTTTGAGCTTCAGTAAGAACCAATGAGGTTCATTCTCGTGTTACGCAGCACGTTTGAGCTTCAGTAACAACCAATGAGGTTCATTCTCGTGTTACGCAGCACGTTTGAGCTTCAGTAAGAACCAATGAGGTTCATTCTCGTGTTACACTTCACGTTTGAGCTTCAGTAACAACCAATGAGCTTCATTCTTGTGTTACGGAGCACGTTTGAGCTTCAGTAAGAACCAATGAGGTTCATTCTTGTGTTACGCAGCACGTTTGAGCTTCAGTAACAACCAATGAGGTTAATTCTCGTGTTACACTTTACGTTTGAGCTTCAGTAACAACCAATGAGCTTCATTCTCATGTGTTACGCAGCACGTTTGAGCTTCAGCAAGAACCAATGAGGTTCATTCTTGTGTTACACTTTACGTTTGAGCTTCAGTAAGAACCAATGAGGTTCATTCTTGTGTTACACTTTACGTTTGAGCTTCAGTAACAACCAATGAGCTTCATTCTCATGTGTTACGCAGCACGTTTGAGCTTCAGAAAGAACCAATGAGGTTTGTTCTCACGCATCAAGCAGGTTTGGTTGAGCTTCTGTTTGTTCACTGATCAAGGCTTATATGTGAATAAAAGCCTAAACTCAATCTGTTCATCATAAAGCAACAGGTTCTCTTAAAGGACAAGTTCGGTATTTTACAATTAAAGCCCTGTTTTAAGATCGCTTCTGATGAAATAGAATGGTTAAGATTGTTTTTTAGACAGATGCTGCTGTCCCAAGAATTGGGACACTGCACTGTCCCAGATGCTGCTGTCCCCCCTGGGGTGTTCACTGATATGCTCACACAAAAATCGCTGCAAAAGATGCTTTCCAACAGGTGTTTTACCATTCGTTGTAAAACTGTAGACCTATTTTTCCGAACGCCTCACAACCGTACATTCTTCCATTGAGAGCTTGAATAATAGACACTC
The DNA here is from genome assembly GCF_029890125.1 of Rhinichthys klamathensis goyatoka. Classification (NCBI taxonomy): domain Eukaryota; kingdom Metazoa; phylum Chordata; class Actinopteri; order Cypriniformes; family Leuciscidae; genus Rhinichthys; species Rhinichthys klamathensis. The sequence continues at coordinate 8,620,092 of NW_026606717.1, forward strand.
CAGCCCAGTTGGTGGCGATATGCACCTTTGCCAATTGCAAGCAAACCACTTGTATAGTGTAGCCTACGATACCACGACTGCATAAGACTACAGAAAGAATACAAACAACCCCATTTCCGTTTCCGGCGGCGGAGTAATACCGTACATCACAGAACATACAATACAAGTCAATGGAGTTGTACAAAAACTACGATAAAACCTGTTGGAAAGCATCTTTTGCAGCGATTTTTGTGTGAGCATATCAGTGAACACCCCAGACCACTCGGTGAGTTTCACGTCTTTGAAACTAAAGTTGTATGCGTTTTATAAAGGATTGTTCCTGTGCACCTATGCTACCATTGTAGAGGTGGGGGGTGCTACCACAGAATCCGAAAATTCTCGGGACAGCAGCATCTGTCTAAAAAACAATCTTAACCATTCTATTTCATCAGAAACGATCTTAAAACAGGGCTTTAATTGTAAAATACCGAACTTGTCCTTTAAGGAAATTTAGACTAAACAGCTCAATTCATATGGATTAGTTTCACGATCTCTTTATGAACTTTTTGAAGCGTCAAAGTGGTAGTTGCTTAGACTGTAAATGGAGGTACAGAAAGCTTTCAGATTTCTTCATTTGTGTTTCGAAGATGAATGAAAGTCTTACGGATTTGAAACAACATGAGGGTGAGTAAATTATGACAGAATTTTCATTTTTGGTTGAACTAATCCTTTAAACTTTAAAATTGCCATGAAACAGAAATTGCAATATTCTTTTCTTCCCAATTGTGATGTTTCATTCCCAAATGAAACAAAAATTTATTAAAAGGTTTTGGTTTGTTATTGGTTGATCTCATGTGAGTGACAGGTTGTCCCGCCCTCGGTAAACGTGTCATCAGAGAAGAGATGTTGCTTCAAGAGGGAGGGAAAGTTAATTTGATTAAGGATTATGGGGAAAGATTTATTTATTTTGAATCAATGATGTGCACAGATAAATCATTTATAATAAATACGACAATATTACAATACTGCGAAGCCAATTTTGATCAGATAAACAAGCAAGTTTCCTAAAATAAAATAAAAATGAATGTAGTACAACATAAATATAGAGCTCTGCCTAACTTGCTTAGATAAGCTAGTGCTAAATATCATCTTAAAAAAGGAGGAAACAACACATTAGGCAATCATACAGCAGTGACAAAACTGAAACCATCTATGGAATAAGACAGCTTTCAACATTTTAAAATGTCCTAATGTTAACAACTGTCATTTGTAATACATTGCCTGGTGTGTTTAGTAAGGGCCTAACTAAAAACTTTTTTTTGTTGTATTTTGTAATGAATGTAAACCTACAAAAAATACCACATGCTTCTTACTCTGATTGTATGTATTAGTTTACAGAATAAAATTAACTACAATCACAACGATCTTTTAGAGACCTTGTGGCTGCCATTGTTCGTTTTCGTAGCAAATGTAACGTTAGTTCGAACACGGACGGAGAAAATACAGCAGGATTCCCTCATGTTTGAGAAATACACCTGCAGAAAAAAATGATAAACTACTAAAAGTGCCTACTAGACACCATTTTCGACTATCAAGTAGGTAGACAGATCACTATTTTGTAAAACACTTTCAAAAATCAGAGGGTCGGTTAATTCAGAGGTTCAGTTAATTCAGGCGCTTATCTCGAGCACACAGACACTAATGACTGTTGTCAATATATAACACTACAGACAACACAGTGTTTATCGCTTCTCCTTTATACAGAAACTCACTGTTCACTAGAAATGTCGTAAAATAAAACACAAACAGGGTTTTGACCGAAACGGAGATGTGTTTTTTTTTTTTTTTTTTTATGATTGACAGGTTCATCTTTTTTTGCTCAAGGTTAGGAACACAACACAAAGCAGGCGGCGAGCAATTAACACACCATGATCAACTCTCGGGTTGATTCGTAAATAAATAAGTATCATAACGCATGCATTCTTTGCATTGCTCTTGTCTTTTTTGGCCTAACTTCCTTTGGGGGAATCCCCCATCTTTTTGAGCCAGATAGCACGGCGTTTGAGGAACACAGCTGTCAAAAGTGACAATGATCAGACGGGCTGTCATGTCTTACCTTCTCTCGCCTTCAACAGAACAGTGTTGGCCACGATATTCTCGAGCTCCATGTTTCCTGGGTTGCAGGCAGGCACCGCAGGCCCAACCTCGTCGCCGGGTTGGCTATGTATGTGTGTGTGTGTATGTGTATGTGTATGTGTGTCCTCCCCCGCTCCCCCCCACGGCGGAATATTATTAACCCTGAATGACTCTCAGCTCTGCCGTTTCGCTCCTCTGATTCCCCGCCCAGAAGCTTCGGACTTGCGTCGATCGTAGAGCCTACTATGGCAAAGGCTGAGCTCATGAATATTAATGAGACATGCTGACGTTGCTTGGTAACCGACCCGGAGCGTCCTGCTCGAACGGTCCTGTGGAAAACAAAAGAAGAAGAAGAAGATATTAAAAGAGCTTTACTTTTACGCTGTATGTGATTGATTTAACATATAAAACGAAGAACTGACATATTTTCAATCAGGTGTACAGTATTAGTATAATAACAAATGATAGATGTTAGACTAGGCAATATGAAGGCTTAGATAAATAATAGTCCAAGCTTAACTCTTGAATATTTATAAGATTAGGCTGACAAGAGGTATATACTTTTTTAGAATTCTTATAAATAATATATATATATATATATATATATATATATATATTTATATATATTACACACAGTGGTGGCCAAAAGTATTATTTATAATAATTCTAAAAGTCTCTTCTGCTCACCAAGGTTTCATTTATTTGATCCAAAATACAGCAAAAACAGTAACATTGTTTTAAAATGTAATTTATTCCTGTGATCAAAGCTGAATTTTCAGCATCATTACTCCAGTCTTCAGTGTCACATGATCCTTCAGAAATCATTCTAATTATGCTGATTTGATGAAAACAGTCGTGTACAATATTTTATATATATATATATATATATATATATATATATATATATATTGTTTGTTTTTGTTTTAATGCTCATTATTGTTGTCCTAATAATGTTTGTACATTTGCTTTATGTAGTAAAAAGTCTTTAAAAACATCGACCACGTGATCTGTTTAATATTCATGACCAAATCTTCGCCATAGTAGGTTTCGTTCTTTCTCAATCAGACTTTTGCATGTTCGTACTTGTCTTTTGTAAGATGCTATATGTTTCCGTATCCCCATATATCTGCTTATTATTATACGATGTTTTATTATTATTATTATTCTAACCATATTGCTGAATATATAAGCTGATCGCTGTCTATTTATCAATATCTGTCATGTCTTTTCTTTGATGACATCAACATTTTTTTTTGCAGACATACGGGGTGCCACAACAACAGATTATATGCAGCTCTGAACTTGTATTTACATGAAATGCATTCGTACTTGTGCGTTTTGCAAAGCTTAGTTTATATCTCCATCTAGAGGTAATCGGTTATACCTAATTATTGAAAAGCCATTTTTTTTTCTAATATAATGATTATAAAAACCATAAATACTAATAATACAACTTACTACTAATAATAACGCTGTGAAGTGTGTTTTTCAATTATATCAAAACGTGCTATCACGAACTGCTGCGTCCTCCTCTGTGCCTCCACTTAATAAAGGTAGCATGAATGAAACCTAAAGTCTTCTCTATCCACACTCTTCTCTATTCGCGATAACACATTGAAAAATTTGATAACACATGATATTTCACAATCATACTAGGCAAAGCTCGTCTCTCCATCTTTGACGGCAGGTGGCGATATGGAACCATCTGGATGTGTTTTCCCTTTGGAGAAGAAGTCGTTACTTCCGCGTTCCTCAAACACGCGTGTTACAGTGTTAAGACAGTTGTTGACTGGTGTTTTAATTTACAGTCATGGGTAAACTCAAGAAAAATAGTAAACGTAACACGTTTGATTACAATAAAAACAAGAAGAACCTGAAAAGGAAGCTAAGAAGAAAGGAGAAACCGCAAATTGAATGGTAAGTTCAGGGACGTGCTAAATGCCATCTAGAAAGGGCTATCTAGCTAACAATGTTTTTTTTCTTCTTTTTAAGTTATTGGCCTGGTTTCACATATAGGGCTTAGGTTAGGCTTTAGTTACATTTAGGACATTTAGGTAGCTTTTATAAACATGCCTTAGAAAAATAAAACTGTCAAAAACAATGGCACTGACATATTTTAATACATGGCACAAAAGTTTCAATAGAAACGACATTAAACTAAAACATACCGTATTGTAGTAACCATTAATGCATGTCAGTACATTTGACTGTACACTTTAGTCATATTTCAGTATAAGTAATTATGCAATTACATGTAAAGATGTACTTAAGTGTGTCAAAATCAGTTTCGTTGCATTTAATTTAAATGTAATCTACAATACATTTTAATTTAATTACAATTAACTTGAGATTAAGAGTCTGAAAACTTTGCATTCATTTTGCTGAGTTCTTTATAACAAAATTATTTTTTGTGCGTCAATTTAAAACAGTTACTCTGAGGTCCTCAAAAAATGTAAACGTTGGAGCACAGACTTAAGTTTGGTCTCATTTTAAAGAAGACCCGTGGCATATTATTGTTGAAATTTATATAAAATATATATTTAATAACAAACATATAAATATATATATTTAATAGCCATAAATCTAAACAAAAGTTGATATCTCAAATTAGCTTTCAGTAAGATTTAGTTTGGGCAAAGTACCACTTAGATGCCAGCAAAGATGGGATTTGTGATTTGCAGTACAGTAGTAATTTTTCTCTCTCAAAAATGACACACACACACACACAATTTTGTTTAGTATACAAACCACTCTCTGACATCCACATCAACAAACCCGCACAATTATTGCTGCATAATTTATCCAAATTGACTATAATACAACGAGGCAGAAAACATGAAAGCAAGTGTTAGCTTTATAGGAGCCATCTGGTAAAAAAAAAAAATAGTACACATTTTAATTGTGAAGCCTTGCCAACAGAATGAAAGCCTATTGTCAAAGACTGCATCATTTTATAGTTGAATGGCCCTGGGATTAAAACTGGCAGTTTTAATGGTTTTCAATGGGGACATTTTGTTTCTTAAGGTTCTGAGTGCAACTATTTTGTGTACCTCGTTTAAAACCGATTTATTAAAGAGGGGCGAAAGTAAAATTCCAATAAAAAAACAGGAAAAAGACAAAAATGTCCTTAAGGATGCCCAAGGGTTAGTCTTTTTAAAAGTATGCTCAAGTGTATTTTCACAAGGGTGCTGTCATTTGAAACATCTGTCGTTGACTTTTACTCTCCAATGTTATGCATTATGAAGTTTGTCATGAAACGGGTTATCTAACAAGTCCTCAGATACGCAAAGCCTGGGATGAACACAAAACAGTGAGGCAAAATCTACAAGACATGGGGCTGTCGCCTGGGACCAAGGGCATGCTTCCTATTAAACCTAAAAAGGCAAGTATCAAGCTTGAATCGCCGTTACAGTGTGTTTCTACAAATACTGCCTGATCGTGACAACCAATTGCTTTAATCTGATGTTTCAGGACACGAAAAGTGAACCAATGGAGGCAATTGTGTTGAAACCCTATGTCATTAAAGGTACGTTTCGAAACCAGTGCTTATGAAATCTGTTATTATTGAGAATGAGATGTAGTAATATTTTTCATGCACAAATATGATTTGGTTTCTCGCCTGCAGAAATGGAGGCAGAGGCCAGTCTCCGTGGGAAAGACAAAACCACATGCTCCACCGACATGATTGAATATGTTCAACACATGGTGAAGGAACACAATGAGGATTACAAGGTCAAAGAGAGCCGTATATATCCATGATCCTTCTTGTGCACAAGTAACGCTCTTCAGATAGAGTTCACAGAACTGATTATGCTTTATTGACATTTCAGGCGATGGCAAGGGACGAGAAGAATTACTACCAGGACACACCGAAGCAGATCAAACGGAAAGTGGAATTATTCAAACGGTGTCATCCCGAGGAATATGCCGCGTTCATCGCGTCTCTGCAATCTCAGAAGTCTACGTGATGTCAAGGTGAAGAACTGCTAGTCAGAATATCACCTCTTCAATCCTGCTCCTGGAAACACACTGTCCTGCAAAGGTTATATCCATCCTGCTTGTGATTTTATTTTTTAAGGGATCCTGAAGAGCTTGATTAGCTGGTTCAGGTGTGCTTGTTTAAAGATGGAGCTAAACTCTGCAGGACAGTTGAAGACCTAACCTAGGGAGTCTTCAGGATGAGGATTTTCAACAGTTACTTTCTACTATGGCATCTTCAAGAACACGTTAACTTTTAAGTGTTTGTGTGAATCGAGTGAGCAAATTGAGTATTTGTAGATGTATATAAGCTTTGCATTTGTAATTGTATGTTGTGGAGTGAAATGCAGACATATATAAACTCATAAATTACAATTGATTAATTCTGACTTTTTAATGGATATGTCTAGTGTGTTTTGGCAAATAAAATTAAAGGGATACTCCACTTTTTTTGGAAATAGGCTCAGTTAAACTGTTGAGTTTTACCGTTTTTGAATCCATTCAGCCGATCTCCGGTTCTGGTGGTACTACTTTTAGCATAGCTTAGCATACATCATTGAAGTGGACAAGACCATTAGCATTTCTCAAAAAAAAATGACCAAAGAGTTTCGATATTTTTCCTATTTAAAACTTGACTCTTCTGTAGTTATATCGTGCACTAAGACCGACGGAAAATGTAAAGTTGCGATTTTCTAGGCTGATATGGCTAGGAACTATACTCTCATTCCTGCGTAATAATCAAGAAACTTCACTGCCGTACCATGAGTGCAGCAGGCGTAATGACATGACGCAGCGCCTGAAAATAGAGATGGTTACATGAAATCCACGGGGAGGAGTCGGATCCAAATCCAACTCCTCCCACCTTACATATACCTAAACCTACCCATATCCGCCCCCTAATCCCTAAACCCACCCCTAATCCTACCCATCTCCACCCCTTAGATCTTGATCCGACTCCTCCCCGTGGATCTCATGTACTGCATTGAGGTGCTACTGTGAAAATAGGGTACTTTCCGTCAACACAACGGAACTATTTTCAGGCGCTGCGTCATATCATTACGCCTGCTGCACTCATGGCACGGCAGTAAAGTTTCTTGATTATTACGCAGGAATGAGAGTATAGTTCCTAGCCATATCAGCCTAGAAAATCGCAACTTTACATTTTCCGTCGGTCTTAGTGCACGATGTAACTACAGAAGAGTCAAGTTTTAAATAGGAAAAATATCGAAACTCTTTGGTCATTTTTTTTTTGAGAAATGCTAATGGTCTTGTCCACTTCAATGATGTATGCTAAAAGTGGTACCGCCAGAACCGGAGATCGGCTGAATGGATTCAAAAAACGGTAAAACTCAACAGTTTAACTGGGGGAGTTGTAAAATGAGCCTATTTCCAAAAAAAGTGGAGTATCCCTTTAATACATAGGATTGAAAACAACAATCTGATACAGTGCCACATGAAGGAAAAATCTGGGATATGTTCAGCCATATCGAAATAATTTAGAGGTGTTTTTTAAAGAGCTTTATTGTGTTCATATACTACCGTTCAAAAGTTTGGGGATAGTATTTTTAATGTCTTTTAAAAGTCTTCTGTTCACCAAGGCTGCATTTATTTGATTGAAAATACAGTAAAAAATAGCAATATTGTGGGATATTATTACATTTTAAAATAACTGTTTCCTAGTTTAATATATTGTAAAATGTCATTTATTCCTTTGATCAAAGCTGAATTTTCAGCATTATTACGCCAGTCTTTAGTAATATGTTTCCATTCAAGGGTATGGATTTATCTTGTGTCAACAACTTGAATGACCCATGTAACATTTGGGAATAAAGTAGAGTTTTCATATGTTCAAGAGAACAAACTTTATCACAGAAATTGGCTCACCAGCCGGATTCGGATTCTCACAGACTGATGACGCGTTTTAACGGTCACCAGCATCATAAATCCTGCAAGTTTTTGTTTAAATATTATCATTAAATAGTATACATAAATACAAATTACAAAAAAAAAACCTAGATACCACGGCTGTGAGGGTGTTTAATACAGCGGCTATGGAAGTGACGGTAAAATTGACGCCTTTCTCTCTTCTGACTGCCAATCTCTATATTTTTCCCCCTCTTTTTGAAAGTTGTGAAAACACTATTGTGGAAAATATATTTAATGTAGTCTCGCATTCACCGCTATAGAAGTTTACCCAACTATGACGACTTCCGCTTCTGAGAAACCTGGAAATGTGAAATCTGTGTGGGGAAATGTTTCGTCCTTGTGCAAAATACCCCAATCACGCAGATTTCTATTGAAATTACTGGATTTTGCCTGTAAAATTTTGACGAAAAATGGCAAATGTGACCGCAAAATTAATTACACCAACATTAGGATAAATAATGTTTAAAAAAATATATAATCACACGATTTTTTTAAAGGTCTTTTTTATCTGACATGTCAATTGTTTTCTGCAGTACATTGTGCCAAAATGACGTGTAGTGTTAAATTTTAAACGCCTTTAATACAGAATAATTACAGAGGTTTGTACATGTTTTCAGTGCTGTAGTGTTCCTATAGACACTGGTGTTGCTTCATCACTTTATTTTATGTCACATGCTGCATAGCATGGTTGTGAATGAGTTAAAATAAAAAATCTTCACAGCAACTGTTCAGCGTTGCGAAATCCTCACAAGACTATAAATGCACTGCATTTTCATTACAAAACTGACATTTATTACATTCATAGGGCATTTTATTTTGTCCATGTATCTCCAGGGTAGGAGTATCTGTAGCCAATGTAATTTGCAATTAATATGGGGTAAATAAGCTGTATTTCAAGAGACTTTTCATATAGTTCTTCTTTCATACCACTAGCTCTTGTTGATGCTAATTCAAACCACTTGCATAACCAGACTATTGATTTCACAGTGAAGACGCCTTATTTTTGAACAGCCGTGCAAATTCAACACAACATCTCAGTTTGCAGCCTGAATCACAGTTATGAAAAGAGAATTATCTGAGGTATCTACTTATCATCAGCACAATCTGACACGCTGGAGGCAAAAAGCGTTCCCAAAGATTAGTTGAATTAATCACTCATGGAATGTCCCTATTTCAGCAAAATCTTTTTTCAGAAAAAAAGATATTTCTCATCAAAACAGTTTTTTTGAATGTTTTTCCATTGTGGCATTATTGCCATGATATTTACAGACATGCCCTTAATTCTCATATCAACAAAATAAATAAATAATAATTGGTCCTGAAGTATAAACATATTTTTAAATTAATTTGTATTTAAATCAGACAATTCATTATATACACATATATAAATATATATATATATATATATATATATATATATATATATATATATATATATATATATATATATACACATATGCACACACACACACACACACACATATATTTATATACATAGATATACACATACATTCATATATACACTGACCAAAGTCCAAAGTTGTTGTTACCAAACAAAAACAAAAAAAGTCGCTGTTTGGATTTCCATAGGCAAATACTTGATTGATTGAGTCAATGATTGGATAATTATTGCAGTGTTTTCCAATAATTTCCTGTTTCCAACATTAATAATAACTAAGCATCAAATCAGCATATTAGAATGATTTCTGAAGGATCATGTGACACTGGAGTAATGATGCTGAAAATTCAGCTTTGCATCACAGGAGAAAACTATATTTTAAAGTATATTAAAATAGAAAACCATTATTTTAAATTCTAATGATATTTCACAATATTACAGTTTTTTCAGTATTTTTGATCAAATAAATGCAGGCTTGATGAGCACAAGATACTTCTTTCAAAAACATTCAAAATAGTAATGTTTCCAGACTTAGTTTTGACCGGTACTGTATGTATATATAGCGTTTCCAAGCTAAATACTTCCTGTTGCAAGCAGGAGAACTTGTCAGCAATACATAAGTTTGTTATTGGAAATATGACTCCACATGCAGAGATAAAACATAATATATAATACACTCTTTGTAATACTGAATATAATCATATTCATGAAAAGTAAGATATTGTGCACTGTAACTAGCAGCAATAATGCCCACATCAGCACAGTACTCATTTTGAAAAAATAGTGTTTGTTCAACTCCTTAAGTAGCATTATCCTGACGGAAACGTTCCTTACTTCTCGCACGATTCAAGGAAGATGGAATGCTCCCTCGTTACAAAAGATCCCTTTGCCAGTCTTTAATCACACAACCGGTCACACCAATGTCAGAAGCAGGTCCTGGAACTTTTGGAGGCCGCAGGTTCTGCTTAATCCGTCAGATCCCGACTGTGCTTCCAGCAGGAAGAGCTTCCTCTGATCCGCCACAGAGCTCAGGGAAAGAGCCTCGCGCAGCTCCGGCACGCTAACAGCATCGGGCTTATCCTAGTGAGGGTATCAAAAGCAATTTAGCCAAGATTCACAGTGAAACAAAAAACAGGGAGCTTACTACTCTATTTAAAGTATAGTTCACCCACAAGTGAATATCCAAACCCGTATGCCTTACTTTTGCGGAAAAAAAAAACTTTTGGTCCAGTGCTGCTTTGGACCCGTTTTATTGTATGGGCAAAAACTATTTCTTCAAAATAGGGTGAACTATCCCTTTAAAGGTGCTCTATGTAACTTTTCTACTAAAATGAATCCTTTTTTTATTGCCTGTGTGTGAAGGGGATGTAATCACACATTAAAATGATCCACTTGTCGAGTTTTGCTATCACCTCTGAAGGCCAGTATTCCTATTTCTATGTGAAGTCTCCGGGTCGGATTTACGGCGAAATCCAACGGATGTGACGTGCATGCGCGCTCCCGAGCCTCTCTCCTTATATACAGTCTAGACGGTCAGGGAGTTACGTCCGGTTAAAGGCGCACGTTTTTCGGTTTATATCTCAGTCAATCTTTGATCAATATTCCCAAGACTAATCGTTCGTAGTGCTGGACGGGGCCTTTCGAACGAGCCCACCCCCGAGGTCCAACTCGCCCGGCTCCCCGAGTTATAGCCGTTCGAAATCGGGGGTCCCAGCGAATGGCGATCCGGTAGGGGGCATCCCCGAGGCCCGCCACTCTAGCGTTCGGGCAAGGGTTCCCCTGGGACCTCCTCCCCCGAATTTGAGCTCTCTGGGTCTTTACGTTCCAGAGATACGAGCGATTTTCTTCTGAGATCGTGACGTCACCGGCGTCCGCAATTTCGCAGCGCGCCCGATGGTTTTCGGCTAATATCTCCGCGAAAACACCACCAAAAACTATGGAACTTATATGGTTCTTTTCAGCTCGACTAGATGGTCCCAACGAGCTCGGTGCTCGCCGAATCCGTTTAGTATTTGCCGAGATATTTGCGTAATAGACGGTATTGTCTATGAGTTCGAGCACGAGCGCTCTTGTAAAATTTGGTTGCAATCTGAAACATCACCACTAGAGGCCGCTAAAAGTTACATAGAGCACCTTTAACTAGAGGGGGAAAAACACCAGAAAAACACAGTGGGAATCAATATGAAGCCTTTCCGACACTAAACAGGGTTAAAGTTCAACTACGAACTGAGGCTTTTGGTCACCTGCTTGTTTCCCAAGACCACCACTGGAAGATCAGTGTCTGCTTTCAGTAACCGATGGAGCTCGTCTTTGGCCTCAGGGAGCCGGCCTCGATCAGAGGAGTCCACCACGTACACCAAGATGTGTGTTTTCCTCAGGTAATCCACCCAGTACATTCGCAAGTCTTTACCACCTCCAACTGACGGAACAAGGTGATCGAATAAACTGTAATGCGTTATTACTGCCATAAACACAGATGAACAGGCTTTACGAGAATACGAAATGGCTGGTAAGGCAATAACTGAGTCTGTCATTATCACTTTGAGAGCAAGAACAAGTATCCCACATGAGTAATATGAACATACTCTTCTGAAAAAGAGGTGTGCTTAATTGTATTGAACGTGTACTTGCAGTGTACTTCAAAAACTGTACATGCAAATATACTATAAATGTTATAAAAAAAAAAACATTTCATGCGTTTCTAATCTTGGCATTAAAGTACACTTTTAAAAAGTGCACTTTGTAATAATTTGAATAATCTTTTGTTGAGCTTTAAAGAAGTATACTAATTTTGATGTGTTGATATTAATGCTGCCTTCGTGTGCTATCGTAATTATCATAGTTCGTAACCAGGAAACTCGGTATTATCGTATTGAGTTTACTTGTTAAAAATTGGACATGAAGTCGTATATACCACTGGGAAACTTGGGGATAATTTTGATACCCAAGTTTCCGAGTTGGGCGTGACATGAACTTTAAACGTGGTGGAGGGGAGAACGATTGCTGCAAGTAGTGCATACTTACATATATGAACAATCATTTTGAATGTATTGTATGCTTAATACATAGTAAAAATAGCCTGTATTTGAACAAAATTCCCCAAGCTGACTATCTAGATAGCATGGTGTGGTGAATGTTTATATGCTTGTCAATGTATGGGACGCTATCGAGATGAATCTAGTTTGAACACAGATTATTTCCGTATTAAGTACTCGCTAAAGTGTACTTGTTTTTCACAAAGGTGTGCAGGAGGAAAGGGTGATCTGGCACCAATTCGTACTTTCCAGGAAGTCCAGCTGGCACGCAGGTGTGTGTAGGCTGATGAAGTTGAAGCCGCGCGTGGGCTTCCGGGAGCCCGTCCTGTGGCCCACTCCACTCAGATCCTGCAGAAAACTGCTCTTACCAGCGCCGTCCAACCCAAGAACAAGCACCTGCTTCTCACTCCGCTCCTCCTCCTCCTCCTAAACATACACACATTCATGGAAGAGAAGGCAGGGAAATGAATGAGCAATACAGCAGGACTGGATTTAAAGTCTGTTTTTCCTGGGATTTTAGCACATAAAGCGGGGATTAATTTTGCAATTTCTGCAAATAGTCAAAGCCTTTGCCATCATTAATTAGGGTATTAGTTGTGTAATAACAGACAGACCGACCCCGTTTCTGTTACTTTGGCTATTCTGTTGATGTCGCAGAGGGGAAAAAACAGGTTTATGCCTGATTTATTGTTTTTAACAATAATAATAATAATATAATTTTCCCTTTAATCTTAAATAAGCACTCTACATCAAACGTTGTCACACTGTTTTTGTGGCACTGTATATTCATGATGAATAATCCATATACTTTACCCCACTATCATGAACTTTCATGATCGTTTCATCATAAATCATTTTGTTTACTGGTTTGACTCATTCATTGGAATGAACCAACTCAAAGGAACAACTGAACATCACCACCTGCAAACAAGATTTACTCTTCCAAGGTCAATATCTAGCTGCTGACTGAAATATCATAGACCTGAATATTACTATTTAGTATAGAAATTTCCATGACTTTTTTTTTTCCATACATGATTTTATATCACGACACGTAAATTCTGATATTTTCAAGTTGTCCATGAACTTGGGAACCACGTAGGTTATATGCTCATCTAAACACAGTAATGTTTTGATAATAAGCAATATAATTCGTTTGAAACAGTTGTTTTGTTCTCGGATGCAGCTGGGTATTGGTATTGCACTTTTAGAGATAACTGTAAAAAAGCATTACAAATAAATAGAAATTAACAGAATTACTTTTATATCATCTAGATACTGTGACTTCTCAAAATAGAATACGAATGCACACAGAATCCAAAATCACACAGACATACAGTCGCTACGTAGTGTGTACAGTTCAATAAACTGAAAGTTCCCTTGATGATTGTCTCCATCAGTCACGCGCGACAAGCGGTATCATAAAAAGAGGAACTATTACTTTCGTTTTATACTAACCTCTCGAAACGTGCAGTAGTCTGACTCTGGTGTCCATACCCGTCTTGTATAAAAGACATTGAGTGCGATAAACAGCGCGGTCCCGACCGCAGCCATCGCGGCGCTGAACGCCACGGAGATATGACGCAGTACAACCATGAGCGCACCTGAACCTGAACCTGAAGAGAAGTGTGTGTGACCGAGCAGAGCGCGAGCTGCTGCTTTTGCTCTCCAGTGCAGCACGTGATCCGCCCTGGATTGTTTTGAAAAGCACGCGCCCAGTTTCACCCCAGCGGGTGACAGTTGAGGGGAGGAGAACCTTCACTTCTTGCTTGGTATTAAAAATGTGGTATTGGTATTTTGGTATTTTAATGTATAACTAATTAAAAAAAGTGTACAGTTCGATTTAACAGTTCTGCTGTCCATAAATTATGTTGGAATGTGGTGTGTATGTATGTGCCACTTAAACTATGATGTGTGTGTGTGTGTGTGTGTGTGTGTGTGTGTGTCACTTAAACTATGGTGTATATTGAAACACATTTTTGGTTCAAAAACAAATTACAAAACTAACCAGGAGACAGGAAAAAAAACCGCAAACAGAACATTAGTTTAAACTAACCTAATAGGTAATGCATTATACTTGCCGTTGGAGGGCGTTGTTTAGTTGAAATTTGGGGAACTTGTGTTGACAATATTGTGTGTTGACATAAATTATTTTTGGTAGAGATTCACATGCACACACAGTTTACGACTGCTAATACCGCTGCATTTTTAGCACACCTCTGGATTAACTTTGGTTCCTTTGTTTTGCATTGATTCTTTAGTTAAGTGAACTTTTCTGTTTCGAGGCAGTTTAAAAAAAAAATATCATCCTAGTATCAAATGATAAATTATTACAACTTTTATATTGTGCTTTTTTTATAATAAAGAGTGTCAAAATAAGGGAAAATGTATACTTTGCATTTTTTAAGAACTTTAAAAAGTCATATTTTCTATTAGTTTGGTATGCATAGCATTTATGACAAATAATCACTGTCCCCAATACTGCCATCATTAGATTCAATCCCAACACTCATTTTAATGAAAGTTTTGAGTCAAAAATAAATTATATTTCATGTTTTTATTTATTTGATTAATATTTTAATTAATTAATTACAACATTTTAAGAAATTATGGTTTGTGAGTAGCTTTATTAAGTGAATTGAATAATTCAAAAACAACACAATTATTTTATATATATATATATGTGTGTGTGTGTGTGTGTTAATTAACTGCTAGCTTACTTGTGTCAACTAGTCCAAGGCTTATCTAACCCCCTTGAAAATGATCAAATGTTATTACAGTCTCACATCATTATCATCAGTGTTGGGTAAAATTACTTTTAAAAGTTATGCATTATGTTTTGCATTACTCCTTAAAAAAGTAACTGATTGTGTTACTTTGTTACCTTTTATGTAAAGTAATGTGTTACATTACTTTTGTGTTACTTTTTCTCATCTGGGCTGGGCTTGCTTGTTTGTTTCAATAACAAACAACAACAACAGTTCTATTTTTGGCCAATGCAAAGGCTCTTTCACACCAAAAGTGACATGAATAATCCTCAGGCTGTTAGAGATGCGAATGCACGCCTGTACAGTAGAGGGCGACACTAAAACAAACCTTTCAGCTGTGCTGCCATTCTGGGTGAGATTAATATTTGTGCAATTTAACATATTTAATTATTGCAGGTTTGCATACTATTCTGAGTTTGCATTTCACAGTTTTTATTCATTTTGAGGAATACTGAATCTGTTTTTGTGCAAGTGAGATGAGTACATTTAGTGTAGAACTACAATAACCCGTCATGTTCACACAACACCTCTGCACTTTCTCCTGATTTCTCTCAGCTGTCAGTCAATAAATGGGAAAACACAGTAACTCACGTTACTTATTTAAAAAATAACTAATATATTTTGTTTTAAATGTAAAGGTAATGCATTACTTTACTAGTTACTCTAAAAAAGTAATTGATTACGTAAATTGCGTTACATTAAATTACCCACAACTCTGATTATCATCACACTCATTGTCCACATCAAAAATACACTTAAAGATTGATCAGATCCTTAATTCCAGGACATGTGATAAATGTATCCAAAAGAGGCCATTAACTTAAAGGGGTTGTTCACCCTAAAATGACATTTTTTGTCATAATTTACTCAACCTCGATGTGTTCCAAACCTGTATGAGTTTATTTCTTCTGCTGAAGAAGATATTTTAAAGAATGTCAGAAACCAAACAGTTCTTTCTGTTACAAAACATGGCATTGATTTCATACATGTCCACTGTAGAGGACACCAGAACCTATCAGGCATTCTGGGAGACACAATGGAATAGGGAAATCAATATATCAATATTCTTATGAAATATTAGACATCATTCTGAAAATGTTGCCAATTACTTCTCCCATTGTTATACTTATTTCTTCATTACACGTTGCCCCAACAACACAATAATATGCAGATTAGATACAGTGTATAGATACGTTGTATTGAATGGTAGCCTACTACACATTTATGGCCACATTGCATAAAGTAAAATGGTATATCAATTCATTCCGTTATAACTTTCATAACATCGTTGAGAATCATCTTTATACAAAGTTTGGTAAAAAAAAAAAAAAAAAAAAAAGACTGATTGGTGAATGAAAACAAAATCCCATTTCATGTCTTTTTATTTGTTTAAACAACTGGAGTCCTGGTGTCCGCTACAGATGACATAGCATTTATAAAATAAGATATAGTTATGCTCTTATGCTCTAACCCGTGTAAGGATATGAAGAAGAAAAAAGAAAAAAAGAAAAAAAAATTCTATTGGCTGTCATGAGGAGAATGGTTAATCTGAATGTGCTCCGCTACTAGAAGGACTACGGCCATCACCTGTATGACGTAATCCATTCCGACCGCAGCATAGCGACCGAGCTTGACTACGGGGGAGAACCGCACACAGCCACTTAAAGGAAAACACAACATTTGGAAACAAATGAGAAAGAAACGCGCTACTTTTTCCAAAGAAATTGCCGAAATGCACCGGAGGTGATAGGAATGCATCGGCAAAACACGAAGATACGGAAAACGTTTGTGTGGAGTAACTAACTGTGTGCGGTGCCTATATACAACGAGCTTTTGGGCTAACAGGCTAGCACAGTTGTCGCTAAAACATGGTGGGCAGACACTGAGCGAAAACCCCCCACCATAGACTCGCTCATATGTGGAGACTACTGGAAAATTAGCTATATTTTCTGCTCGGAGGGAATTGTGTGGACTTTAAAATCGACTTTCGACTTCTTTTTCTTGGAGGAAAACTCTCGCGCACGACCTTTGAAAGTTTTTTGACGTCTCGCGCAAGTTAACCGTCCATCAATCTCCGCGAGTAAAGATGATTGACTGTTTGATGTAGTGCGTACTCGACCGAGAATGCACAAGAAACGAGGAGTTTCTGAACATAAAAGCGCAACTCCTGCGGCAAAGTTACGCGATTCAGAGCATCACACCCTCGTCCATTCATTTAACAGCGTTTGCTCGTGGAAACAATGCTCGGTATAGCCTGCACGAATTGAACTGGAATATTGGAACACGTATGATATGGAATACATCTGTCAGTGGTTAATTAATGGCACTTTCCCTATGCGTGGGGTTTAACTTTTTTGGACTAACTTAGTCCACGCAAAGCAACACATGGTTTGCTTTCAAATCAACTTAGAAGACTTACAGAGAAAATTACATGGAGACTAGTTGGTCATGCCAAGGAAGGAGTTACCATTGCCAGAGGGTTGGGAAGAGGCCCGAGATTTTGACGGGAAGGTCTATTATATAGACCATATAAATCAAGCCACCAGTTGGATTGACCCAAGGGATAGGTATGTGTTGAGTACTGCACGTTCTGGGAATGCATACTTGCATACTACTCAGTATACAGATGCACGCTGAGTCCATTACTCATGTGTACAGCTGTTAGTTCACTGAATGTGTTCTTCTTTAAATCCTCAATTCGCAATAATACACACGTCGAAGCATCAAAAATGGGCTGCATTTCAGTGTTGAACTACTGCTTTGTTTCATCCTGGAACCCATGATCAGTGCCAGCTTTACCACTTAAGTCTTCCTGGACTTTAACACAAAATCCGTGCAGGAATGCTTAAGATTATATTCAAGGTTTGGTATGTTTTTGGTATGTGCACTGGGGTGTTTTTCCTTCCCTTCTTTGGATTTTCAGTTATTTACAGCGTGCACAGAAATGGAAAGATGATAGCAAACAGACCGCATATTTGTCCTCTTTGTGTGGTGCAACTGGTTTGCCTGTAGCCAGGAAACCAAGATGGCAGAAAGTTGTAAACAAGTACCTGGGACACATTCCTTAGCATGAGCGAAGCCCACAGCTGATTCCCTCAAATCCCTTTCACGGGATCAAAGTGCACCCGAGCTGTGCAAACTTTAACAAGAATGGTCAAATAGTTTTTGATGCATTCCACAGTTGTTTGCTCGGTATAAGAGCTACGTTTTTGTCAAAGTTTTGGAATAGTTCACCCAAAAATAAAACAAATTCTGTCATCTTTTACTCGACCTCATGGCATTCCAAACCAGGATGACTTTCTTCTGGAATACAAATGAAGATATTTTGAAAGATATTATATATATATGATGATATTTCTCTGTGTGTGGTAAAAAATAAACAAAACATTTTTTTTTTATATATATATATATATATATATATATATATATATATACATACATTGAAAGTATGCAATGCTGCTTTAGACATAGACTTTCATCGTATGGACAAAAACAGTTGAAATATTTTTAAAAATATCTTCATTTGTGTTTCACAGAAGAAAGTATGTCATACATGTTTGGAATGACATTAGGATTTTTTTTTTGTGTGTATTAATAAATGGGGTTATAAATAAAGGCAGAAATACATGCATGAACATATATGTATATTTATAAATATATATATTATTATATGTAATATTTTACATTATATAAATAAAGGCAGAAATACATACATGCACGTTCATGTATGTATTTCTGCCTTTATTTATATAATGTAAAATATTAAATTTAATATAAAATAAAATGTAAAAATAATATAATATATACGGTTTAATAACTTTTCTATTTTAACTTATAATTAATAACTTAATAACTTTTCTATTTTAATATTTTATTTTAATAAACTAATTTATTTATGTGATTAAAGCTGAATCTTCAGTATAATTACTCCATTCTTCAGTGTCACATGATCCTTCGGAAATCATTCTGTTATGCTCAAGAAATATTTCTGATTATTATCAATGTTGAAAACAGTTTTTTGCTGCTTCATATTTTTATGGGAACCGTAATAATTTTTTGGGGGTTCATTGAAAATTAAAAAAAGTTCAATGAACATCATTTATTTGAAATAATATTTGAATGTTATAAATGTCTTTATTGTCACTTTTGATCAATTTAATCCATCCCTGCTAAATTAAAGTATTATTATTTAAATATATATATATATATATATATATATATATATATATATATATATATATATATATATATATATATATATATATATATATTTACCCCAACTTTTGAATTGTAGTGCATCACTTTTCCATAAAAAAAAATAGGTAGCACAACTGTGTTCATCATCATGAAGAGTGAAGAGTAATGATGCTGAAAATTCAGTTTGGCCTGTCACAGGAATAAATGACATTTTAAAATATATTCAAATAGATTTATATTTCATTTAGTTATATTTCACAATGCAACTTGTTTTTATTTTGATAAATGAAATGCAGCCTTGGTGAACAAAAGACACTTCTTATCAAAAACATAAATTAAAATCTGAATTATTCTAAACTTTTGACCGGTTGTGTATGTATGTGAAATTTTGATGTAAAATGAATAAGAAATATTTAAGATAAATCAATAAATGATGACAGAATTTCGGACCTCACTCTTATTCCAATAGAATTTAGTGTGTACTGAAATGGCACTGAGTTGAGCAACTGCACGGAAACAAAAGCTGAGGCACAACAGACGTTTCCGCGCTCATGCCTGGTCGGCTGGTCTGTTATTGCACAGTGTGGTGCATCAAAGGCGCTGATTAAAAATGACAAATATTTCAAATCCTGACCCAAAACTGTCAGCAGACCCGTCTCCCCCCATCTCTCAGACGGCTGCTCCTCCACTGCTGAGCAACAGTTAGTTGACAGGGAGATCTGATGTTTGTAGCTCTTCTTGGTAATGAGCTCCCATTTGACAGCGTTCTTGAGGCAAATGCACAGAGGCGCTGAGGTGTTGCCTGCCCTGTCCAGTCATTCATTAATAATAATAATAATAATAATAACAACAATGTGCTGCTTGAGATTGTTAAACCTATCTGAGGTTTTGGTTGAGTAATTTACATGCATTCAAAATGTTATTAGTAATGATCTTCATGTAGTTGCTGTTTGTCTGGCTGAGTTTGGCTTTTTGGTTGTAGTTACATCACATCAATATTTTTTTATTGCTTTTTTTTAGTACTTGCAGGCTAAATCAGTTTTGTGTTTTGCCGTACTGAGATTATGTCGTTTGTTTACCTATTAAATAGGTTCCTAATTTTCAGTGCTTCTATTCACAGCTGCCCGCTGTATGTCATCTTGTTTTTCTGCTTGAGAATGGATCCAAATATTCAAGATTACAGGGATCCATAAGTACAAATTGGAAGTGCCTGTAATTGAAATCTAATCACTGAGTGTTATTGCTGTAGTTTTCTGTGGTGACATCATGCTCAGGGGAAGTGTTTGAGGATGATCCGGGTCACGTCCTGAACCCTGATCCCCACTTCGCTCTCTCACCTCTACACTTTCCTGTTTAGCACATCTGTGTACTAATAATAGTATAGCAAAATGTATTATTTTTATGCTTTTATAATAATAATAACAATACAATATAATATATATTATAAAGTCAGAAAAGCAACAAAGCAAAATGATACAATGGAGTACAAAAGTATGGAGCCTGTAAAGGGACATGTTGATAAATGTGAAATAATTATATTTAAAAACTTTTGTGTTGGAAATAATAAGCGGCTCCTTACAAAAATGTAAGATCATATTGATTTTTTTAAAAACTTGAGCCTGGAAATAAACAAAGTTTAGAAAACATGTAAAACAATATATTAGAAGAACGGATATATGTGTATGCTTTAATATTAATATATTACTAGAAATAAAGGCATATATAAATATATATATTATACATCAGATTTTACATTTCTAGGTCATTCAAGTCAAGTCATCTTCATTTATGTAGCGCTTTCAACAATGGAGATTGTTTCAAAGCAGCTTTACAGAGATAAACATACAATTTCCGGTAACAGAGATTATTTTGGCTTTATAGCGATTTTTGAATAATGTTATTTCCAGCTAAAGTTGGTTTTGATTGATTCACTTCCAGCAAAATGATCATTTGTTATTACATTAGGGGCCACTAAGACGACGGCGTTCTCTAAACAGACTTCAAACGCGAACCTGTGACCTGATGGCGTTCACATGCGCATTAAAAATTGATTCTATAGTTATATTCGTTTGAATAAATGTGCGCAGGTTTGTAATTTCCCTACAAACCATGCCTAAACAAACTACTTGTCTTGCCTATACATTTGATAAAGAATTTTGTTATCTTTTTTTGAGAAATGCTAATGGTCTTGTCCACTTCAATGATGTATGCTAAGCTATGCTACAAGTGGTACCGCCAGAACCGGAGATCGGCTGAATGGATTCAAAAAACGGTAAAACTCAACAGTTTAACTCTGGGGGAGTTGTAAAATGAGCCTATTTCCAAAAAATGTGGAGTATCCCTTTAACCAAATGTCAGATAACATGGATCATCAGGTTAGGCACTTTATGTAAGCTCAAGTGCTACTGTCATAGAAGCGAAAAGAGGGCAAGCCAAATACTAAGGCCCTGTTTACTCCTGGTGTTAAGATGTGTTTTCGTCGATCGCAGCGAGTGTGTGTTAGAAATCAGGAATGGTGAGAGAACATTGTGCTTGGTACATTTTTCGTCTTCAAATCAAACTTGGGTCTCCATCTGACAGTTTAAATCCCGTCTGGCTAGAGCGCTTCCCATAATGTTTACACATCAGGTCAGTAGCGGAGAGAAGACGGCCTTTTGTGGCCATTCCAACACTTTCGACCACATGAGCGTTTACACTGTGAAGGCAATCCGGTCGAATGCGTTTTCAACTCCCTCTGGAAGTGGTCTAAAGTGAACAAGCTCAATACGTTTCAGACTTCCACTTGTGATCCGATCGACCAAAACGCATCTTAATACCAGGTATAATAAACAGGGTCTTAGACTTTTTGAATTTCATGTACATTTTTAACTTTAAACTCAAATTGTTGCTGATGATATAATTTGAAACAAAAATAGATTTAATAGATTAGATAGGAAAAATGCAACATTAGAGGATGTTCAGTAGTGCTCTCAGACTTTGACAAGAATCAAATGCCTCATCATTTGTTTTCTTTGCAAACGCGATGAAGGTCCAACCGCATAAATGCGGAGAAAGCATTCCTGTGGACTGCCCACATGTCCCACACTGGGCGTAACTGTTTTGTTTTGCCTCAGCGTGACATGCTGAAAACATGCGCTCAGGTAAATGGAATGTTATCTGGCTCTCTCTGATAGGAGACCGCCGTCGGGGTGTAGCAGCGCACTTTTATTGTCGGACCTTGAGCGCTGCTAGTTGGAGCCTCATAAATGACTCGGGGAATTTATGGAGTGCGCTGAATGAAAGTGTCTGACTCATCGTTGAGCTATGTCCTGTGTTTGCACTCGGCTGTGCGCTTTGTCATTTCGCATTAGACCGTGGGTTCTGGGTCTTTGACTTCATAGGTTCGCTAGAGCTTCAAGAGAGAACCTTTCTGAAGCCTTTCTGCAGTTCTTGTTGTTTTACATCACAAAAGCAGGTCATTGCGGCATATTCATTCTGCTCATTCCTAATCATTCTAATGTGGAAATCTCCACGGCATGCTTTGGGGCTTTTGAGTTTCCTTAGATCTGGTGTATTTGAAGATCTCAGATATGCAGGGTTAAGCCTAGAGTTTGATGACATCCAGTCAGGTGAGCCATAAATGAGTCTGGAGATTGGAGAATAATGGGGTGAGAAAAAGACGAGCGTTTCTCACTGCAGCCGTGGTCTTTGTTACGTTGCAGAAGTTTCTTTTCTCCGAGTTAAATTTAGAACAGGCCGGTGGGGGTCTCTCAGCACAGTTTCATTATTCATAACATGAAAAAGGAGCTAGTTCAGTTTCACCCTCTTTGAAAGTCTTGAATCGACAGGGGAAGACAACAGCTTGCGCTCATTTATTGCACACGACTGTAAGATGATTTGAACGAAACCCAGCTTGGCTATATATGAAATAAAAAATGGCTAAGCTTGTATCTATCTATCTATCTATCTATCTATCTATCTATCTATCTATCTATCTATCTATCTATCTATCTATCTATCTATCTATCTATCATCTATCTATCTATCTATCTATCTATCTATCTATCTATCTATCTATCCATCCGTCGAGAAAGTTTCCATCCATCCATCCATCCATCCATCCATCCATCCATCCATCCATCCATCCATCCATCCATCCATCCATCCATCCATCCATCCATCCATCCATCCATCCATCCATCCATCCATCCATCCATCCATCCATCCATCCATCCATCCATCCATCCATCCATCCATCCATCCATCCATCCATCCATCCTATTTAACCAGGTTAATCGGTTGAGAACAGGTTCTCATTTGCAACCGTGACCTGGCCAAGATAAGGCGTAGGTACAAGGCGACATAAAATTACACATGACATACCAACATACAATTACACAGTCATTAATATAGAAAACATTCAGATTCAGTTAAAAGGTACTGAACAGTATATAAAAATTGAAAAACTTGATAGTTTAAAAATGTACAATGGCAGTGCAAAAGAAATAGCAGTCGGATAATAGTACAGTCCAACATGGGTAAATTGATAATGTGCAAATAAATGCAGTGACAGCCATTTAGTTGAATATGTGCAAAAATACATAAGTCTTTGTTCGCAAAGAGCATCAACATCAACATGTACAGTGGTCCGTCAATAAATTTGACAGTAAAACTTTAAAAGTAGCGATCGAAACAGTGGATTCTAATTTGAGAGACTTTTGTAAAGTGTTCCAATCATTTGCAGCCGAAATTTTTAAAGAAGAGCGGCCAAAGGAGGTGCGGGCTTTACTAGAGTCTAAAAAGATATATTTACTTGAACGCAGGTTAAATACAGGCACTGATATGGTTATTAAAGTACTTAGGTAAGATGGTGTTTTGCCTAGTATGGACTTGTAAATTAATTGAGACCAGTGATTTAGGCGCCGATTGTGTAGCGAGGGCCATCCAACTAGTGAGTAAAGAGTCCAGTGGTGGGTATTATATGGGGCTTTAGTAAATTAAATAGTTGTGAGAAACTTTTGTGCATCATTTGCTTGCAGATGCCATTTGGTTTGATATTTAGCTTCTTATGCAATACATTTATATATTGCGTGTAGCTTAATGTGACTTTTTTTGTGGAAATGGTTTAATCCTTTTAATATGCTGCACAAATCAGATTTATTGTGGAATGTTCCTGATAATCTGAGGAGCAGAGAGCTGAATTTATTGCGTAACCGTAACCCTGCTGCTGGACGGAACGGCTTTAGAAAACACTCCTCTCAAAGTCTGAAAGTGGAAGTATTTGAAATGGGGGAAATATGACATTCCTTTAATGCATGAAAACAATGCCTGCCCTGAACACAAACGTAAATCTTTTGCAGTGGTTGGGGGGAAAAAACTAATTTGTCCACACAATAGGTTAAGAAATAAATCTTTTTTTTTTGTTTACAAAATATTACAAAAGCGACATTTGTGATAGATGATTAAACCACATTTGGTTGACCCATGGTGTTGGGTTGACCCATAGACCAATTTTCAGCCGACGTCACAGTTACATCACGGCGCTAGCTGGTGGCAGAACAAAGGGAAAACTATGGCAAGCCATTTTAACATTTAACAGCTAGGCGGGATATGTGTTGCAGATATCTGTAATTCAGTTTTGCCTAGTCAAAAAGAACATTTCAGATATCCGCAACTACATTCTTCCTATCCATAATTGTCATTTCAGATATCCACAAAGACATTCTTCCTAGGACAAATGACATCACGTTTGCCATTCATTTGTATGGGGTTTATCATTACAGATATCTACAATTCAGTTGGAGATATCCACTATGTGAATTACAGATATCTGCAACTGAATTGTAGATATCTGTAATTCCAGTTTGAGATATCTACAATTTGATTCTGACTAGTCATAACTCCAGTTCAAGATATCTTTAATTAAAGGTGCTCTAAGCGATGTCATGTGTTTTTTAGGCCAAAACATTTTTTGTCACATACAGCAAACATCTCCTCACTATCCGCTGGCTGCCTGTCCCCTGAACACACTGTAAAGAAACGCGATCTCTGTAGACAGCCCATGCTTCACAAACAGCACCAAAAACAAACTGCAGCGACCCGCTCCCCAAAACATAACAAACTGTTCCAGCCAATGACCGACAAGAAGGGTTTGGGGGTGTGGTTTGGGGGGTTAGTGTGCGGATGAGGAGGAGGGAGGGTCTAGCTAGCCTCCGTTTTGTTTGACAATAGTTCGAACGTCAACAAGAAGTGACGTCACCCAGGATCGCTTAGAGAACCTTTAACCTCAATTCAAGATATCTACATGTTCCTTTTCAGATATCTTAAATTAAGTTTTGACTAGGCGAAATGACGTTGTAGATATCTGTAACTGGAATTATGACTAGTCAAAATGGCGTTGTAGATATCTCAAACTGGAGTTAGGGATAGTCATAATTTAATTGTAGATATCTATTATCAAGTTATAGATATCTTGAAATTAATTTTGATTAGAGATATCTGAAATTTGAGATATCTGTAACTTTCATTCTGCCTAGTCAAAATGTAATTACAGATATCTTGAATTAGAGTTTTGACTAGGCGAAATGACGTTGCAGATATCTGTATGCAAATTAGGCCCGCATCCCACTTTAGGCGGGAGCAGAGCATGTTTTTAATGCTGTTAGCTACTGTTTTAACCTGAAATCAATACCTACAGGCTATCATGGGTTTTTACTGTTAAAAAATAAAATAAAAAATAAGAACTAATCTGAACTAAGAACTTTTTTTTCTCATCTAAGGAAGTTAATGTTATTGCACTGCCATGGCAATAATAGCATGCATGTAAGCATCTTTATTAAAGTGAATTAGGGTGAATCTCTCTCATGCGTAAATCCTACATCAACAATAGCCTACGGTAATTTTAAGCATGATCATAAAAATGCATGGCAAACATTGCATGTTGCCAATATTTTTGAGAAACCAGCAGGCTAATGCTAATGAATACAATTTGTGTCATGCTGGAAACATTTTCTGGTATTTTTCGATTACAGCCAATGCCATGACTGCTGCTTTCTTCTTCCATTCATAGAAATAAGGAAATTAACCCACTTCTTCTTTGATTATGGCGGGGAGGGGAAATTACGTATTCATGGATATCTAAAATAGAGCAACCTCATGCAAAATAATTTGCTCTTGTCATAATGATGTTTGAGATATCTTTAACTTTCATTCTGCCTAGTCAAAACTGAATTACAGATATCTGCAATTGTCATTTAAGATGTGTGACGAGTTGAATGTCGTTTTCAATGACGTCATTGCAGATATCTGTAACTCAGTTTTTCCTAGTCAAAACTGAATTACAGATATCTCTATCTGTCTTTTCGACTAGTCACAATTACGTTACAGATATCTTAAATGATAATACAAACTATCCAAAATGTAATTACGACTAGTCAGAAAGACGTTGTTGATATCTACAATGTTAATTCCGGATAGTCAAACTTAGCTTTTAAATGTTAAAAGGGCTTGCCATAGAAAACTGGAGGCGGCAAATACAAACCAGCACAGATTCGGCTACAAAATAAGGATCTTAAATTCTTCTTCTTATTATTAAATGTCATCTTGTTGTGTTGTTGGGTGCAAGAATCAATGAAAAATTAATATGCTTTATCTGCAATTTTTTATTTCTAGAAATATTCACCTCATTAAAATTGCACCGTAATGTCCCTCTTTACATTGTCGTCTTCTCGGCGCTGGCTAGGCAGAACTGCAGATCGTACCACACAAGTCTTGTACATGACCATTCAGCACATAGTTATAGGCATCTAAAGATTTACATGCCCTCCGTTTCTCTATCAGGTAAGTTAGGTGTAGAAGTCAGGCCACTCAACCGGAGGTAACGTTAACGTTAATCCTGTCAGATCCTCAATGAGTGTACGGGTCGGCCAATCTGGTTCCGTCCGATTAAAATTAACTTTTGCAAATAACAATCGTGGTCCTGGACAGTGAGTGACCTTGCACATTAAGATAAAATCGGATTTTCTCCAGTCATTGTTAAAAACAAGCTAACAAAACTTGCAGACTTTACGTTAGTGAAGCGGCCAGAGGGATCGTTCTGCCACCACTTAAGCTCCGCCCACATAAAAACGTCACCATGTTTACCAACTGAAAATTGGTCTATTGTTCAGGCTTTAATCAGGTGGTTTGCAAATAAAATTCCACGTTGATGATAATAGGAAATGTTTCTTGAGCATCAAATCGTATTAGAATGATTTCTGAAGGATCATGTGACACTGAAGACTAGATTAATTCAGCCTTGCCAGTCAAAGGATTAAATAACATTTTAAAGTATAATAGAAAACGGGTCTTTTAAACGGTCGTACTATTTCACAATATAACTGTTTTTACTGTACTTTGATGAAATGCATGCAGGCTTGATGAGCATAAGAGACCTCTTTCAAAAAATCTTGATTATTCCATATTTTGACCGGTATTTTTGTGTATGTTTCTGTACACACTGTTACTGTTCAAAAGTTTTGGTTTGGTAAGCTTTCAATTTTTTTTAAATAGATCCTCTTTGGAAAAATATATATAAATAAATTATGTAATTTTTTTTTGTTTTATTATTATTATTGTTACCTAATGCCTTTGGTTAGCATTCTTATATCAGGTTAGTGATAAACCTCTTAGGCTCTTCGAATTTACTCTAAAACCGCAACAAGCTCTTTCTTTTTAATTGATTAGTCTAGCTAGCGAGTGCCAGCATTACTCTCCACTGAAGTTCAGCCAGACTACTTTGTTAGCATTAGCGTGCGCCTGCTAATAAAAGTTTTAGCGTCGCTCTTTTCGGCCAAGTGAGTGTCCCCATTGCTCTGCGGTGATCCAAAGCACTGGGCTTGGAGAGCCACAGCGTGTTGCCTCAGAAACCTCCAGGCGATGGGTCAGCAGGGCCTGTGGAATGCCCGGCTTAGGTTTCCGGCTATTGTGCTCGACCAGCACACTGGAGGTGAATAGCCCGACATTCCTCTGATGCCCCCCTCCCCCCACCCCACACACACACACACACACACACACACACACACATGCTCGCGCCACGCTCAAACTCTCAGTGAGTGACATCCCATGGAAAATAATCATGAAGGGTGGAGGTCCAACATCCCGCTGTCTTCTCTCTGATTGGCTGTTGACTGACAGATGGATTCCCTGTTTGATTTTGCAGGCAGACTAAGCCTCTGACTTTTGCTGACTGTATTGGAGATGAGCTGCCTGTGGGATGGGAGGAGGCCCACGACCCCCACGTTGGAGCCTATTATGTCGACCACAATACCAGTAAGTTGAACAAGTTGCAGCCCACCTTATGCATACATAGGAGTAGAGAGTGTCTGTTCTGTGATTTTGTGGGTTTTAGACAGATGAAATGGCATATTTATAATTGGACGTAAATGAAAACATGCCTTTGAGGGTTGAAACTCTTGATTCAGTGGGCCTCATTTATGAAACACATTTCTGTGCTGATAATTTGTCACCAATGCGCAGGATTTTGTGCTATTCTGTAACAATTTCAAATGAAGCATTTGGACACACCTACTCGTTATTTTATTTCATTTCAATTTTTTTCAACGTTTTAGAAATACTTGTAATAAATAAGTGTTGTTTTAGTAATATTTAAATTAATTTGATAAATATTTTTATTTTATATTTTCAGTTTTCATTTGAAGATATTTCTTTTTAGCATTAATTTAGTATTTCAGTTTTAGTACCTCAATTAAAGCTTTTTAAAAAAAAGAAAGGTTTTTCATCCAATATTTATTTTTTATTTTAGCTTTACTTTAATTAACAAAAAATGTTTTGTAATAGTTTTAATTTTCGTTAACAATAACAGCACTGATGAACAGTTTTTGCTTTTGTGGAAACCAGGATACATTTTTATTTTTCATTATTCTTTGATGAATAGAAAGTTCAACAGAACTTTGAAATAGAAATCGTTTGTTAGTTAACAGTATAATTGTCTTTACTGTCACTTTTGATCAATTTAATGCGTCTCTGCTGAATAAAAGTATTACCCAGTATTAACAAAGATAGCAAAAAAACTGTTTTCAAAATAAGAAATGTTTCATAAGCAGCAAATCTGCATATTAGAATGATTTCTGAAGGATCATGTGACACTGAAGACTGGAGTAATGATGCTGAAAATTCAGCTTTGATCACAGGAATAAATTACATTTTAAAGTATATTAAAATAGAACAAAGTTCTTTTGAATTGTAATAATACTTCACAATATGCATGTTTTTACGGCATTTTTGATCAAATAAATGCAGCCTTGGTGAGAAGAAGAGACTTCTTTCCAGAACAACAACAACAAACAAACTGTAGTGTATTTTTTTCATAAACTTTCAAGATATTTCTATCTTCTCTCTGCTTCCCTCAGAGAGCACCCAGTTGGAGGATCCACGGGCTCAGTGGCAGCGGGAGCAGGAGCTCATGTTGCGGGATTATCTGAGCGTGGTTCAGGATGCGTTGAGCGCCCAAAAGGAGATCTACCAGGTCAAAGAACAGCGACTTCACCTGGCCCAGCAGGAATATCGGCAGCTAAATGATGCTTGGAGGGACAAGGCGGCCTCACAGACCAGCCGTAAGACTTGTGCCTCTATACACACTTTAACAGTCTGTCAAAGACTCTTCTTATGAGCCACTTGACAGTGATTCTTGACACAAGTTTTTGATTAATCTGTACAAGTGCAACATGATAATTATTATTTTCCTTTCACAAGCTCATGAAAGTCGTCACTCACTATAGGTCAACTATGCCAGATATAAACATAAAATGTAAATATTGACATCTTCAGGACAGTTTCATACTTACTTTCAGGTCTATCTGTTTTATTTTAATCAAGACTTATTTGAATGTTTCTTGGGGGAACGCAGAATTTTAGGGAGCAAACACAAATTTTTTTTCATCAGCATGTCCCTTCAGGTTCTTCGTACATAGTAGTGTTTTTTTGTTTTTTTAAGTTGGGCTGTCAATAGAGGTTATTTAAAAGGATTCTCACAAAACTGGATTTTCTTCAAGCTTTTTTCAAGGTAAATGTAGGTGTCTAGGACACTTGGAGACTCCAAGTAACTAAATAATTAATACATTTATGCACACCAAAGCACAAACAACATTACAGGGAAAAAAAACAAGTTTTCAGAACTCACAGTGTATGGTATGTACCACGGTATGTGTAGAGCTTGTTTATATTGTCAAGTTGCGAAACCAAGCAGGAATACATTGAGATGCCCCCCCCCCCCCCCCCCCCCCAAAAAAAAAACCCTTAAACCAACCGCCTTAACCTGACTGCATATACCTACTACAGTAAACACATTTATTCAGAATTACACACATGCACACATGACAAATCAAAACACTATCCTGAATGTGTGTGGAAACAGCGTGAATGTGCTGAAATGTGTGTGTGAATAAATACGTGTGATCATTGCATCACGATCGCACATGCACGATTTGTTTGCGCATCAAAATGACGGACTCGTGCGTGCTTACTCTACAACTCCTGTACGTCACCGTAATTGCCTTTTCCTTGAAAATCAAAACTTTACTAGCGAGACACTGGTTTGCTTAATCTCGTGCTCTACAGAATCAATCACGGAATATGACAGAGCTCGTGTTTTAAAGCGAAACACACTGAAAACTGGTCACGAGTCACTGTTCTCTCTGCCATCTCTGATGTAATCAGCCTGGATTTCTTTAAATTAGTGCTTTTTTGGACTCAATGCTTGAATGAATTTGTGTTCAATGCTTGAATGAGTTCAGTAGATCTGATCGGAAACAGTGAAGCGAAATCGGGTAAAAGTTTAGAATCTAAATTTCTGCATATCAGGGTTACAAGATCATCTCACTGCGTGACATAAATTACGTAATGCTTCACTAATTTATTTCCGTTACATTGTTTAATTTCTTGAAGGATTTTGAATTAATCGCATGTGTGTTAATGTTGACAGCCCTATGGAAAATACCATTTTCTTTATCTTAACATGTATATTTATTAGGGATGCACCGATATGAAAATTTTGCCCGATGCCGATAATTCTTTATATTTGAAAGCCGATAACCGATATATTGGCCGATAAATCTAAATCCAAATTTTGATATATTTTTTGAGAGCCTGATAGATGCTGCACTTGACTGTATTTTCCTTTTTTGAAGTGATTCTAATCATATTTCAAGCAATTCAAAACCAGCGTATCTGAAGTGTCTCAGCTGAAGGAAATAATCCATTATTTATCTGGCAAATTTTCATATCGGGCCGATAACATTACAAATGAACATATATCGTGCATCCCTAATATTCATTAATCTAAATGAAGTACTAAGTTATAGTCTGAGGACAGGTGGTTTTAGGCAATGTTATTGCCATAATTTTAATAGAGTAAAGAGAACATCATTTTAGTTGAGGGACTTGTTTTGTCCCACGTGTCAAGAATCAGTAAACTGTCATAATTAAAACATCATCTGTTGAGATAAGACAGCGAGAGCTGCATGCTTAGTTGATGAGGTTACAATCTTGAATTAACTTTAAAATACTTGTGCAGCCCAACCCGCAATGCCTTCACTCTTCAAACATCTTTTGCAAGCAAATTTTTATTTTTTTTAATATACAAAATGGATGCAGATTTATGACAGTCTGTAGCAATATTATAAATCACTATGGAATTCCAGAGCCGTGTCGAGTGGTTTTCCAGATAAGATAAAGCCTTTGAACTCTTATCTTTCCTACAGTAAATTCCAGATCCTCATCAAGCAGTAAATATGACCCTGAAATCCTCAAAGCGGAGATTGTTACAGCAAAAAGCCGGGTAAGAAGCTCTTCCACTTAACATGGAGCCTTTGATTTCTTTTGCTGTGAATGTTATCTTGTTTATGAAAGACATGAATTGGGTGTAATATTTGTAGCACTCCGTACATCATGGATTTCAGATGTGACGACAGGCAGTGAGATTATATTTAAAGCCAAATGTAAGACGTCTTGTAATTACACAAGTGTCTCGTTCATTCTCCTGCTCACTTTCTCTCTGTTGCTGTCTTTTGTTCAGGTAAATAAGCTGAAGAGAGATTTGGCCTTTATGAGGCAAGAACTGCTTTATAAGGAGCAAGGCTTTGAGACGTTGAAAGAGTAAGTGTAACCTGACCTCACTGCACGATCACGTTCCAACAACTGATCGCTTTCTTGTTTAAAAGCAGTCCAGTCTGAAAACACCTCGTCTTTGTTCAAGACAAAAATGTATCATCTTATCTCTTGCCATTTTATGAGTGCACTTTATTGTGATGAAGTGAGCTCACTTTTTGTCTTCTCTTGTTGTTGTAAAAGTCGATATGATATTTTTATTGTTCTTCAAAACATCATGCACCTCATATTTCATATAGTTATTTTCAAAATCCACCCGATTTTTTCTGAACAACTACTTGACTAGTCCAGTGATTCCTAACTGATGGATTGAAAGAGCTGGGTATTAATACAGGTTTTCCTGTTTTAATTCAATACAATTTTGATTCATTTGAATATATTTAAGTTAGAATGTCTATTTGATTAAATATAAAAGAAATAGGCCTATCAGCTAATGCTGTAAAATATATAGTGCAGTGTCGTGGAGCAGTGGTTCTCAGCCTGGGGGGCTTAGCAAACTTCCAAGGTGGCAACAGGATGACTTAAATGTAATAAAATATATAATATATAAAAAAAATAATTCAACTCTAAATTAAACTGCTAGAAAAAAAAAAAAAAAAAAAATCATGAACCTTTTTGTTAAAATTCCATTTCCGTCATTCATTTTGGGAATCGGACCACATGGCGTATGTTTTGATTCACAGCACACAGGAGTCATTTGTTCGTGACTCACATTAGACTGATTTCGTTGTGTGCTTTTGATTCACTAAAACGAACCGGTTCATGCGAATTTGTGAGTTTGTGAAACGGATTACACTGTTTGCATTGTATGTTTATTTTTGCGTGCAATCCTCGAGGACATCTCAATTGAAAGACATACCTTGCCTTGAAGTAAAACACTATATAGTGTATATCTACTGATACACTGTCTTGAGGTTTTAAGAATTGATATTGGGGTCATTTGAATGAAGATCACTATTAAGCACGTAGGCACCTATTGTAATAGTTAGTGTTATTATTATCATCATTATTCCTCTCTGGAAGTCTATGGCAGCCCATAGAACTGTGTGGTAAAAAGTTGTGAAATTTGGCACACAGATAGAGGACAATCTGAATTTTGGAGTTTCTATATCAATCCCTCTGGTGCCACCAACTGTCCAAAGTTGCACTCATGTTTATGCAAATAACCATTGAACCATATGATTCGATTGCACCATATGAAGTCATTTAGCCATTTAGAATAAAAAAAAGAAAAAAAAAAAGACTTTTTTCAAACTCTTCCGTTGCTCTGATTTTCATGAAAATGTAAACATCATCTTCAGACCATACCGACAAAAAGTTACGGAATTCAAGTTCATTCGTCAAACCATTCTCGAATTAATGCTTGAACGAATTCCACAAAAAGCATGCCAAAATGGATGTGAGGCTATATCTCCAAACTTGGTGTGTGTTATGACAACCATGACCTGAGGGTATCTGCACAGTTTTGGCGCAGTGCCACTTAGTGGTCAAGAGATATAAAAAAATGGCTATATTTGCTTATAGCTTCTGAGTGGTTTAGCCTAAAAGAAAACTCAAGAGTGGTCTCTTTAGATTCAGTGCGACATAACGAGTCGAAGGACAACCAATTGTCTCTTATCGGCCATTTTGCGCATCTGTAAAATGCTAAATCTTACGGACGCATTGACATATCGTATGTGCCATCGGCACCATGCCCTGAAGGTACTCTAAGAATAATATATATATTATATTATAAATTAAGACAAAAATTCGAACAGCTTTTGATTAATTTTTGCCTATTGTAATGAAACTTGATAGATTCTTTGGGTCATGGGGACAACATAGATACACATTTTTCCATAGTCAGTCGAACTTCCTCTTCGCCATTTTATTTTTTCTTTGAAAACCTACTTTTTCAAACTGCTCCTTGACCATTGCTTTGATCTTCACCAAATTCGAGTCAGATCATCTTTAGACCATGGCAGCAAAAAGTTATAGATTTCGTGTTGATTGACGAAACACCGCATCAATGAATTTGATGGCATAATGCCAAGCTGCATCTCAGGCTGTACCTCTGCAAAGCTTTGATATAATGACCCCAAACATTATGTCTGTCATTGTCTAACACACTGACCACACCACATCAATTTGGTAAAAACATTATTAACCATTAAATCAAATTACTAGTGATTGTATTTTTGATTTTTCAGCCATATTGACTTGACTCATCTTAAAATGTCTTTAATTGCTCATTTTTGCAGTTGGTGATGCTCCCAGCCATGCTGGCATGACATATTATCGTGCCTTCTTTGTGCTTGGCCCCTTAATTGCTGCTTGCAGCTATATTTGGAAAATTATTTAGTTCTAACAGGTCTGCTGACAGCATGGAAAATCAATACTAAAATAGAAATGTCCAAATAACCATATCTTTGGTTGTTGATGTCAAAGGCTGCCCATGAAACTGTTGCGGCTCAAATCTAGTATCGTTTTACCATGTTGACAGTCCAGTCCAGCACTTAAGGCCCCGATATACTCACAGCGAGGTTCTTTTTCGTTCTTCGTTTAGGGATAAAACGAAGTTCGAAATGCGTGACAAGGGGGCGAGGCCTCGTTTATAGTTGCAACCAATCAGAGCACATTGCACTTTTCAGAAGGAGGGGCTTCAGTGAGACTGGAACTAAACTGAGTGTTACAGACAGACTGGGAAGAGAGGTGGTAAAATAATGTGTTTTTTGAACATTCAAGCATGAAAACCTATTGTAGTGTGACTTTTAAGATTCCTCTTTAAGATATTTTCCCCTCAGGGCTGTTTTAGGAAGACATTGGCATAAAGCTTTGGATTGGGCTGTTTTTGTATGTAAAAGGGCGTTGAGATGCTGGGCTTGATTCCTGTTGACTGCTTCCCTCGCTCTCTTGCCCAAAGGAATGCGGACTAACTGGTTACTCAGGTCCGCACATGACTTACTGATGACTTGCTTTACATGCCCTCTTCTGCTAAACAGAACCATCCACCCACCCCCTCACCTCCGTATTCTTGGCTCTACTGGAGCTTGACATTCCAGGAAATCGCAAGCAAAACATTCAACAGAGGCGTATATGAGTATTTTGCCGTTAGTGCGGTCTACGAGAACTCATGCCATGCAGATTTATAACATACATTTGGGAACACAACATATGCCAACCATCTTCCAAAACTTGTAATGAGAAAAATACGAATAACCTGTGGTTTTCCACCAAAATATAGGCTTGATGGTTTAACATTTGAAAATAGAGAAATTAAGACAGCCATACATATTATAATTATTCTTAATAATGATATTTTCTTAAGTACTCGATTCTTGTAATTTTACAGTGGAATATAACAATATTAATATTTATTATTTTGTGTAATGTTTGTATTTAGTAGTAATAATAATAATAATAATTACAGTTCTATTATTATTATTTTATAGTCACTTTGATATATAATCACAACATTTTTGGCAAAAATGTGCAACCTTTCAAACAAGCACAGCAAATAGCATTTTAAATCGCAATAAAAAAAATGTATCAGAAAAATTGCAATTAGACTTTTCTACAAATTTAGCTGGCCTTTACCGATTCCAAAAAATGTTTCATTGATACATTTGATTGTTTCCCAGTTCTTCAGAGATTCCGAGTGTGATGATTCAACTAAGTCATTAAAAATAATTTGGATGATTTAAAATGATTTCTAATTGAATGCTTTTTCTTTGTCTTTCACCAGAATTGATCACAAAGTGTCCAGTGCCTCGCATGGCTACAAACTGCATGAAGCCCAGGCCATCCTGAAGGAGGTGAAGACCATTAAAGATGCCATCAGCTCTGGGGAGAAGGAGAAACAGGAGCTCATGCGGGTACAAATCTCCTTGAACCTTTATTGAGTTCTCAGTACATTCCCTGAGCAATGACACCCTGAAAGAAGCATTTTAAACGTCGCCCAGGTCACGAAAGGACAAATCGTTACACCTTGAGAGCGTTCTGGGAACACATTCCTACATACTTTCATCATTAGGACATTGCAGAGAATGTCCTAATGAGAACTGAGACATTTTTTTGTCCCAGTTCCAGGTGTACATAGCCATTATGAATTATCGTTGGCTTGACTATTTGTATAAGTACACACTAGAGAAGTAGGCAAACCAATCTATTCAAATAAAACTGCAGTGAAATGCTCTACTTGCTGCAAAATGATCTTATTGTCATTTTAAGCTAATGTGTTTGAGCAGATAGGAGTGGCTAAGTGTGGTGGGGCTTTTCACTGAAGACGACAATCACAAACTAATTATTTTACAGCCATTATTTGTCTCGTACTACCACAAAAAAAATGTATGTAAATATTTGACAAAATACAGTTGTGTATTGGCACATAGAAGCAGGACACTCAAACTTTGTGAACCGTGCCCCTTTTTCCACGCTTTTCACAAAATAATTACTTTCAATGGCAAAAGGGATCAAAAGTGATCTTAAATACTTCTTTTTTTTCTTTTTTTTTTAATAAATGCTGTTCTTTTGAACTATCCATTCATCAAATATTCCTGGATAAAAAAAGTATCACGGATCATGTGACTTTGGAGTAATGGCTGCTGAGAATTTAGCTTTACCATCACAGGAATTAATGACATTTTAATATCATACCGACCCCAAACTTTTTAATGTCGTATACATATGTACTACCTTACTATCTTTAAAATATAACTGGTCACTGCATTTTTGTTTTTGTTTTCACATGGCAATCACAACAGTCCACTTCATAAAAAAATACATTAAAAAAAATCCCAATTTAAAATGAAGTTTTACAAAAATGTATGTCAGATCATCTAAGCAAAACATGTACATAATATGTCAAGAATTTAGATGTATGTGAATGTGTAATTCATAATTTATTGACCACTTTTAAAGGCTTTTTTGCCTTCACTAGTTCATTTTATTGGTCCTGTGATTTGTAATTTTCTTTTAAAAAGTACAAATTTTCCATGTAGTCTACGAGTTCCTAAAAACTATACATAATAATTAGCTAAATGTTATTTAAATAGAGTATAGAAGGTCAGCTTGTCTATACAACTAAAAAAAAAAACACATTAAAAGAGGACAGAATGCAACTCAACCCAAAATACACATAACGTTATGGGGTTCAGAGAAAAAATGAGCGAGTGGATTATTTGGTTATAATGTTAATTCATGTAATGCGATATGGGTGAATGTTAGGGTCTGTTTGTTTTCACGCTGAGTGTTTGCACTAGCATTGCGGAGTGTGAAGTTTCCTTGTTTGCATAATGTTTTGTCTGTGAACCTACTGCTTTTGACATGTAGGCCTAAAGAAAATATTTGGTTATGTATTTGGTTTGCACCCACTTACCGTAATGTACAAATCTTGTTTAGTTTGCCCCGTGTTGTTTATACTTTTGGACTTGTTAATTGTAGCAACACAAATTTAAAGAAGCCAGTGAAGACAATGTGTTTTGCTTCCCATTGGCAGTGCGTTTGAGGCCCCATCAAAATTAAAATCCCCCTTTTTAAAAACTTATTATAGACTTCCTATTTTGTACATCACCCTTTGGTCCATAGACCCTAATTCTATCTTTTTTTACAGCATAGTAAATGCTTTTTAATTGTAAAATTCACACTAAAGTTTGGCGCTGGATTTCACCTGAAGTCTCACCAAGGCTCCATAAATATGAAATATAAATACAATTTAAATGAACTGTTTTATATATTGTAAATCATTTTAAAGCCTGTTCAGTAGATAATAAATAGTTTGTTTTAAAATTTTAAGCAAATAGTCTCTTATGGTCACGAAGCCTGCAATTATTTGATCAAGATACAGTAAAACCAGTAATATTGTGAAATCGAATTATAATTTTAAAATAACTGTTTTCTATATTAATATTATTCCTGGGATTTCAAAGCTGAATTTTAAGAAATTCTCAGAATTTTCAGCATCATTACTCCAGTCTTCAGTGTCACATGATTCTTCAGAAATCATTCTAACATGCTGATTTTCTGCTCAAGAAACATTTCTTATTATGATAAATATTGAAAACAGTTGTTCTTCTTTATATTTCTGTGGAAAGCGTGATACAGTTTTTTTTCTCTTCAGGATTCTTTGATGATTAGAAAGTTCAAAAGAACAGCATTTATTTGAAATAGAGTTATTGGGAACAATGAAGATATTCAGTTCTTATTTAAAATTATACTAATTTACCGCAAACTTTTGAACGGTAGAGTGCGTTTGGCAGATGGAGTCTTCCCACAGTAGAATATGAAGTGTTTAAACAGCTTTTCTGCTCTCGGTGAGCCCAAGGTTACCCCTTTTACCTTGAGTATTATTCCCTCGTGTTTTGTCATTTTTTATTTATATATTTCCAGCTATTCCTCACACTGTTCGACAAGCATATGGAGAGGCGGGCAATAGT
This sequence comes from Rhinichthys klamathensis goyatoka, assembly GCF_029890125.1. Taxonomy (NCBI): domain Eukaryota; kingdom Metazoa; phylum Chordata; class Actinopteri; order Cypriniformes; family Leuciscidae; genus Rhinichthys; species Rhinichthys klamathensis. The sequence continues at coordinate 8,659,066 of NW_026606717.1, forward strand.
AAATAATGCATACCCCCCACTGCAGCTGGCAGACCTCTTTCGTCATGCGTGTGTTCGCCCGTAACATGCTCACTCATAGCTTTGTGTTTCTTTCTTGCAAATAAACTCTCCTTCCTGTAGACTCGCTGCCCCTGTCGGCAGTTGTCATCTCAGAAATGTTCTGTTTGCAATGAATATCTGTGAGAGAACGGTAAATAGAGGTCAAGGATTTTCTGACCTCACTATGTTGCTCAAAGGGACAAAATCACACGCTGACATCTGGTTATTGTGTTTTTCTTTTAGAAACTGGCTGTGCTGAAGGATGATTTCCAGTTAGATTATGGCTCTCAGTCTGACCTGTGGGCCAGCAATCCGTCCCTGGCCAACTCAAACCTCTCTCTGCCCCGTGTCTACTCGGACGCCGGGTCTCAAACAGACATCCCTGCTGAGGTGAGAGACGGCCTTCAGTGCTGGGTTTTACATGCTTGTGAATGATGAATCACTTTGGTGTCTTAGTGGTTTCACAATGTCCAAGTCATTTGTAGAATAATGTCTTTTTTTTTTTTTTATTAGTTTGTATCAAGCTCAAATAAACTGGCTGAGAAGGTACGACTGAGCCTGAAATATGAGGAGGCGAAAAGAAGGTATCTGTTTTTCTTCTAAATTTTCTTCTAAATTATTAGTTTGTAGCAAGTGGTCAATAAAGTTTTTTAATCAGTAATGCCAATATTTAAATTACTATGTATGTATGTGTTTGTGTGTGTGTGTGAGAATATATATATATATATACTGTCGTTCAAAAGTTTTGGATTGATACAATTTTATTAAATGCTTTTAAAAGAAGTCTCTTATGCTCACCAAGGATGTATTTATTTGATTAAAAATACAAAAATGACAAAAAACTAAATATTATTACAATCTGACACTGAAGACTGGAGTAATGATGGTGAAAATTCAGCTTTGCATCACAGGAATAAATTACATTTTAAAATATATTCAAATAGAAAACAGTTATTTTAAATTGTAATAATATTGACTGTTTTTACTGTATTTTGATCAAATAAATGCAACCTTGAAGAAGAGACTTGTTTTAAAAACTTTGAAGAAGACCCCAAACATTTGAACGGCTGTGTATATATGTATATATATATTTACCCAAATGTTTGATGCCACACTGGAAATCTGTGATCCAAAATGTAATTTAAGTCTGGAAATAAACTATACGGTTTAGAAAATTGTAAAACAAAGAAATAATAATGACATAAAAAAAAGAGAAAATGTATGAAAAATTAAATTTCTCAGAAATCTCAATTAACCAAAGGGCATTCCAAATACAGGTGATTTATATATATATATATATATATATATATATATATATATATATATATAAATGTATATACAGTATATATATATTTATTTTTTCATTTGAGAGTGGATGTGTGTGTATTAAAAAAAAAATATATATATATATTATTAGTAGTGGTTTCAGACTTTTGGCCCCACTGTAAGCAAATGAAATGCACACGGAAAGAATTTTTTCACAAAATTTTGTCTACTAATCAGGCTGTAAATGGATTTTGAAATCAACCTGTCACTGTATTGATCTCTCAATAACTTTCTTTACATTGCCTTATTCACTTTGCTGCTCAGGATTGCAAATATTGAGGTCCAGATTGCTAAGCTGGATAGCGAGGCATGGCCGGGCCTGCTGGACCCGGAGAGAGATCGCTTAATCCTCATCAACGAGAAGGAAGAGCTGCTAAAGGAACTGCAGTATGTAAAGCCGCGCAAGCGCGCACCCAGCGAGGCAGAGAAGATCGAATCTGAAAAGAAACGACTCGAGAAGGACCTGCAAGCTGCACGGGACAACCAGAGCAAAGCACTGACCGAGAGGTGAGATGGTTAACTGGGCCAGTAGAGCCCCGTGTATTTGGTTCCAGTGGTGTATTTCTTTGGTTACACAACGGCACCATAGAATGGGAACGTGTTAAGTTCATGCAGGAATGAAGGCCTTCATGCTATCTAGAAAGTCCTGGAAATTGATTCTCTATATTCTATCGAATCCATTTTTTCGGTTATAAAAAAAAAAAAAAAATCCTTATCCATCCATTGCAAATGATTGTAACTGTCATGGAAAATTCCTTGAAAAATCATGGAAATGATTGGTCAGAAAGTGTGGAAATGAGGATCGCCCTTTGCAGAATTGGAAACTAAAATATTTTTGTCCTGATCTTTAGTTCTTTAGGCTACACAATATACGGCAGGAATGCACATCTGACCCAATGTTTTTCCCTTTCCTCGACTGCATGTTAGAGCAGTTCACCTCAAAAATCTATTCTAGCATGAATGATAAAGGCGTCATTATTGTGGATACACACAAACCAACTCTAAAAGCCTCTTTTAGACTTAAAAATGTTGACTGAAGGCTTGATGTACAGAGGCCGCACTCGCAAAGATATTTGGCATTAAGCAAAATGAGGAGCACAGCATTCACTTTGTCCATTTAATTCGCTGCATGTCCCATTCATTATAATGGGCGCAATTTGGTTTTGTAAATCAAGGCCTAAAATGGCAGAAATTGAACGTCATGTATGCAAATGGTTCATAAAAATGGTTCATATTAGTTTACTGCTTGTTGTTTGTAGCAAGTCTTGCACTCTTAGGCCCTGTTTACGCCTGGTATAAAGACGTTTAAGAAGTCAAGAAGGCTGTTATAATTTTACGTCATCTTAGCTGAGCATTCGAATGCACAAATACTTTCATAATAACATAAACCAACTGGAATGAAGAAAGTGATCAGTGTGATTAATGTTCAAAACGACAAGCAAGCGCTGCTTTGTGTATGGTTTGTATTTCAGCAGACCTAGTTTCAGTTTCCCTTTTTGAATGACGAATATTGACACCTGCTGATAGACTCATATTTACTTTGACGCAAGAGTAGAACGCACATGCTAGTTGACAGTCGCCTTTAGCACTTTTGGTGTGTTCAAGCGCAGTTTTTTGGGCCGAGGCGAAAACACAGTCAGCTTTCGTCTGCACTAGTTCTTTGACGTCAGCTTGGTGGTGTGTCCCGGGGCTTAAGACCCCGTTTACACCTGTATTTAGTAACGTCCACTAGTGATCCGATCGACCAAAATGCATCTTAATACCAGGTGTAAACAGGGCCTTAGAAGAACCACCTGTGTTTTCAGATCAGGTTGCTTAGGTGAGAATCAATTTTTTGCTTGATTCACTCACTATCTTTCATTCTCTCTTTCTGTTGGTCTTATTCTCACTCGTTCTCTCGGTTATTTGAACAGGGTCCTTCCTTGTTCTCTACTCTAGATACTGTATCCTCGTTTAGCTTGGCGTCTGCACTCTTCCTGTAACCTGAGCTGCACAAACGCTGGATCTAGGTTGAACACAATAGATGCCTTCTTCATGCGCTGCTGTTGAATAACAGACCGACATCATTTTATCAAAAGAACTACCGAAAGATTATACATTAAGAAAATGAATGGGGTTGATTTAAATTTTTCTTACATTTCTTCTTATTTTCTAATTTATATATATATATATACACACCATAGTACTGAATCACCAAGTTCTCTGTGTTGCTTTGCTCAGGTTGAGGCTGCACTATAGGAGAAACAAACTAGTGAAGGAGCTGGAGGAGACAGTGAGGTTGGCGTCTTCCCTGCACACCCAGCTGAAAAGGTATCGTCCAAACCTCACATTTACATAAAATGGACACTCATAATATGGACAACATAAAATATTTACTTTTTCTCCCTGTTGTCTAATTGGGATTCACCAATGTTAATCAATTCTGGCCAATACTGATAAACTGATAATTATAGTCACATTACTGTTACTGCCAATAACCCATAAATGTCAGTTATTAACATTAAATTGAAAAAGTATTAAAAGTCTATACTATATACTAAAAAAGTTCAAATCAATCATTTGATATGCTACAGGTGAAATTATAATTCTATATATAATGACATAATATTTATAATCTTATAATGTACAATATGAAAAATCTATATTTATTTTAAGATATGTCAAACATTTAACGGTGTTATGAAATGATTAGTTCTTTTAAAGAGTAACTTTAAAGGGTGAGTTCAACCAAAAATGAAATAAATGTACTTACTTTCATGTCTTTCTAAACCCAGAGACTTTTGTTCATCTTTGGAACACATATTGTATTGATATTCTCATCAAATTCTCATTATTATTATTTACAATCGAGTCATTTTTGTCTATCCATCAGAAGTCCATTTTTCAAGCTTCAAAAAGTTCTAAAACACATTATAAAAATAATCCATACGTATCATCAAGTCGCTTTATATGATGAAGCAGGCTTTTAATTTAGGCTATTTTAATCTCTGCACATACATGGATCACATCAAATATGATAAACAAGCTCAAAACGTAGGAATTCAAACCAGTTCAGTTTGACCAATGAGGTTTCTTATCGCACATCAAGCATGCAAGGTTGATGATGATGACAGAATTATTATTTTTGGTTGAAATATCTTTTTTTAGTGAGCATTAAATATTCCACAAAGAAAATCTTAATGTAAAAATACAGTAAATTGACCAATAACGAATATGATACTGATATAGTGTGCATCCCTAGAACATTTAAAACACATTTTAATGGCGGGAAAGTTATAATAAAATAACTTGTAAATGTAACTAATTTATTTGGCAGTTTTGGATATTAGCAGTAAGAGGAAGCTGCATATCATAAGGATGTTTCGTCACTGTATATGATGTAATGACTTTGCAATACTATATATGATGTAATGACTTTGCAATTATATTAGAATATCAGAAGAATCAGACTTTTGAAGTTGTAAAACTATGCAACAAAGCGCTCTTGTTAACTTTAACAATAGCTTTGCCCTTACTTTTTATTATGACTAATGCCTAATTCATAGCTCGGCGTCTAGTTGAGGCACATCAAAGGCATGTTGCATGAAGGAACAGTCCCTTGTGTGTTGCACTTGTGAGCCTGCTACGCCTTAATTAGCATGTTTGCTTTAAAGCAGAAGGCATTTGATGTCAAGATTTGAAATAGAGTAGATTGAGACGATTTTGGGGGGAGGGGGAAGAAGCATGAACCGGAGCTGCTTTCCGATTAACTTTCCTTCTCTCCTTCTGTCTCTTTCCTTTGACGTCAAAACTCCAGTCTGTCCGCCAGCACGCTGTCATGTTCCTCGGGCAGCAGCCGTGGATCGCTGACTTCCAGCCGAGGATCCCTGGCCACCTCCAGCTTGGGCTCCACTTCCTCTCTCAGCTTCACCGACATCTACCTGGAGCAGCCCGAATTGGGCGACCCTGACTTCCAGGACAAACTGGACTATATTTTGCAGGATGGAAGCGCCTCTGGTTACAGGCCTTCCAGTTCAATCACCACCATCCATGAGAATGAGGTCTCCTCATCCTCCGGGCAGGTGGGCGGCGGGTCGGGGGTGGCCCAGAGAACACAAGTGCTGAGGCTTTCGGAGACCCCTCACTCCATGAGCTCCCTGTCCCCGCGTTCCTCGCTGTCTTCCCTCTCTCCTCCTTGCTCGCCCCTTGTTACTGATGCTTCCTTCCTGTCAGGAGAGGCCTTTTCTGGCCCGGCCTCACAGTTGGATTTAGATCTGCAAACCAGGCTGATGGAGCTCCGGCTAGAAGAGGACCAGCAGCAGGGGCAGCTGGCTTACCGTGACAACAAACAAGACAGCATTATGGCCGCAGTAGAGTCTTCGAAAGGTACATTGCTCAAAATGTTTTATTGCTCATCAAAATCATGCGTCATGTGATCTACCAAATCAAAGTCATGTGGTGCGAACAACACTGTGCAGACCCTCATGACTGTGTATCAAGGTGAACAAGTCTTAAAATATCAGATCATTTGACCTTTTTATGAAAAGGCAAGGTTCGTTCAGGTTGTAAAATATGAAAGAAAAATATCCATATTTATAATTTTATCAACCCGTAATCACTGGCTTCCGGTAGAGGCCTTATGTGAGTCTAGTTCCGGTGGAAGAGTGACCTCTGACCCGACGCAGGACGTAGGAGTAGCGTAAGCTTTGACGCCTCTCGCGGTTCAAACTAACAGGGCTGGGCAACAAACTCAAGCTCCTCTGACATTTCTTTTTAAAAATTCTTTTTAATTCTTGACCGGTGTTTTGTTTTGCTCGATCCTCTGCGCTTCCGCGTTCTTCAATATGTCATGCGTCGGGTCAGAGGTCACTCTTCGGACGGAACTAGACTCGCGTACGGCCGTCACCGAAAGCCAGTGATTATAGTTTATAAAGTTATAAATATGGAAATAATGGAAATAAAAATGCATTGCTTCGTTTCAGAAGGCTTTTATTAACCTCCTGGAGCTGTATGGATTACTTTTATGATGGATGGATGCGCTGTTTTGGGCTTCAAATTTGGAGTTATTATTCAGTCCCATTATAAATCTTATAAGAGCCAGGATATTTTTTTAATTTAACTCCAGTGTTTGGCTGAAAGAAGAAAGTCATATACACCTATGGCTTGAGGATGAGTACATTTTTGGGTGACTTTTGGGTGCCTTTAATAGGCACTATTAATAACACTTAGTCCAGAGTGACGCAGTGTCACATTTCTAAAACTTCTCTGTGTTACGGACATTGCCATATTTGATACCGTCATTTCGGGTACCGGAGTTCGAATACGGTTGTTATCAGCTGTTCGTTCATACAAATATGTATTCAAGCAGCTATTTTAAACTGCGGAATGAACAAAACATTTTACGACTCACATCTATAAACAAATAGCGACAACAGCTAATTTATCAAATAATCGTTAGATCTATGGGCTAATCTGGAAAAATCGATTGATTAATTGATTATTAAAGGGTTAGTTCACCCAAAAATGAAAATTCTGTCAGTAATTACTCACCCTCATGTTGTTCCAACACCGCAAGACGTTCGTTCATCTTCGGAACACAAATTAAGATATTTTTGATTAAATCTGAGAGCTGGATCATTCCTCCATATTAAGGGATCGAAACTGACCGCCCCAAAAGTTATGAAAGACATCGTTAAAATAGTCCGAGTGACTACAGTGGCTCAATCTTAAGTTTATCAAGCGACGAGAATACTTTTTGTGCGCAAAAACACAGACAAAAATAACGACTTTATTCAACTAATCATTTCCTTCTCTGTGGGCCGTGATATTTCACGTAGTGATATTGAGCAAAGCTTCTAGGTTGCACGTCACACGTAGGCTCACTATTGGCCGACGCTGGTCGTGTGTGATGCGTGACGTACAACCTAGAAGCTTTGTGCAGTTCCACTACGTGAAATATCACGGCCGTACAGAGAAGGAAATGATTAGAATACAGTTGTTAACCAACACGAATACAAGAAGTTGTCTAAGAAGAACTGCAAGATTTTTCCTTTTCCTTCATCATGGACACACTTCATTTGTCACTGGCAACCCAGAATTCCACCTGAAACTAGAGAAACCCTCTGAACGTCTAGTACGTTAGGGTAGATTTTCAGCTCACTCCCAGCTAGCCCAGCAGGTGAACTCACTCGAGCTCAGGAACCTAAAACCTTTCCAGAGTGACACATTCTCACATTTCTACTCGCCCTTTTTCTGTGCTTGAAGATTCTGTTACGCAAACGAGGGTGTCCGCGCCTGGACCGAAGAAGGCGGGAGTAACGTCGGCAGTGTCTGACGAATCGGTTGCAGGTGACAGTGGGGTGTACGAACCCTCAGAGAAAAGGTAGGCCACTAGAGGTTTATTATAAGTGATGTTTTTTCACAGACCCTGATTTGGATAGTAAAACGGTGCTGTTCATTCCCCCCAGGCCTGGGCTTCCTGTCGAGCAGCTGCTGGGTTATGATGACGTGAGCTCGGCGAGCAGCGCTCAGATCCAACTCGGCCTGAAGTATGAAGCGAAAGAGAAGAGGTTCACAGTGTTCGTAATGCAGCTGTCCAACTATAGCGCGCTCTCCCTGCCAGCCAACCAGAACATGTAAGGATTGCGCTCTCTCAGCCAGCTTCATTTAAAGTTGATGGAGAGACATTAATTTTAATCAGCAGGATGTAATTTTGATGAAGCACCTCTGCAAGGGAAATGTGCAGGGTTTTACAAATGGAATTAACCCGTTCAATAGTTGTAAAATGGTAATATGAAGTGGAGGAATTGATTCACAGATACTTTGCGAGTCTTTCGCAAATGATTGTGGATCAATACACAACAATAATTAAACCTGACAGTGCTTGAAAGTCAGAACAGGCATTTTTATTATGGCTTTTATGCATATTTACACAAAATGTAGCAGCAGGCCACCATAACACCCCTGCATTTTTGCTTGGGAAATTGAGATGCATTGGCATGTACATGCCCAGCTCGGACGTTAAAGACCATGGGCCCTACCATACACCCGGTGCAATGCGGCGCCAGGCACGACGCAAGTGTTTTTTGCTAGTTTCAGCCCTATGCAGTTATCATTTTCACGTTCTGCGCCACGTTGTTTAAATAGCAAATGCATTTGCGACTATTTGTGCGCCCTTGGGCGTGCTGGTCTGAAAACGAGGTGTGTTCAGGCGCATTGTTGGCTCGTTGCTATTTCGAGGCAACTGAAATAGACTGCGCTGCGCCATTGACCAACAAAAACTTGGTCTAAAGTCAATGGCGCAGCAGTATTTATTTATTTTTTGTTATTTAAAGAGCGCGTTAGTAATGTGAGCCTATAGGCAGGTCTACAACGCGTACACTCTGCTAATTACACACACAGGGACGCGCAGCAGCACACAAACATGCCAAATATAAAAAATAAAAGGATTACAATGTAAAAGATTATTATTGTGTACATAAAGATATGGTGGAATCCTGCTTGTCGCTGTGGTAGATTTTTCTTATATCGCACCTGACCTAAGTATACCTGGGTCTAGTTTACAATCGACATCCCAGAACGTCTACAGTCGTCGTTAGTTTATCTGGGTCTCGTCTACAATCGACGTCCCAGAACGTCTACAGTCGTCGTTAGTTTATCTGGGTCTAGTCTACAATCGACGTCCCAGAACGTCTACAGTCGTCGTTAGTTTATCTGGGTCTCGTCTACAATCGACGTCCCCGAACGTCTACAGTCGTCGTTAGTTTATCTGGGTCTCGTCTACAATCGACGTCCCAGAATGTCTACAGTCGTCGTTAGTTTATCTGGGTCTAGTCTACAATCGACGTCCCAGAACGTCTACAGTCGTCGTTAGTTTATCTGGGTCTCGTCTACAATCGACGTCCCAGAACGTCTACAGTCGTCGTTAAGTTTATCTGGGTCTCGTCTACAATCGGCGTCCCAGAACGTCTACAGTCGACGTTAGTTTATCTGGGTCTCGTCTACAATCGACGTCCCAGAACGTCTACAGTCGTCGTTAAGTTTATCTGGGTCTCGTCTACAATCGACGTCCCCGAACGTCTACAGTCGACGTTAGTTTATCTGGGTCTCGTCTACAATCGACGTCCCAGAACGTCTACAGTCGTCGTTAAGTTTATCTGGGTCTCGTCTACAATCGACGTCCCCGAACGTCTACAGTCGACGTTAGTTTATCTGGGTTTCGTCTACAATCGATGTCCCAGAACGTCTACAGTCGACGTTAGTTTATCTGGGTCTCGTCTACAATCGGCGTCCCAGAACGTTTACAGTCGTCGTTAGTTTATCTGGGTCTCGTCTACAATCGACGTCCCAGAACGTCTACAGTCGACGTTAGTTTATCTGGGTCTCGACTACAATCGACGTCCCCGAACGTTTACAGTCGTCGTTAGTTTATCTGGGTCTCGTCTACAATCGACGTCCCAGAACGTCTACAGTCGTCGTTAGTTTATCTGGGTCTCGTCTACAATCGACGTCCCAGAACGTCTACAGTCGTCGTTAGTTTATCTGGGTCTCGTCTACAATCGGCGTCCCAGAACGTCTACAGTCGTCGTTAGTTTATCTGAGTCTCGTCTACAATCGACGTCCCCGAACGTCTACAGTCGACGTTAGTTTATCTGGGTCTCGTCTACAATCGGCGTCCCAGAACGTCTACAGTCGACGTTAGTTTATCTGGGTCTCGTCTACTATCGGCGTCCCAGAACGTCTACAGTCGACGTTAGTTTATCTGGGTCTAGTCTACAATCGACGTCCCAGAACGTCTACAGTCGACGTTAGTTTATCTGGGTCTCGTCTACAATCGATGTCCCCGAACGTCTACAGTCGTCGTTAGTTTATCTGGGTCTCGTCTACAATCGACGTCCCCGAACGTCTACAGTCGTCGTTAGTTTATCTGGGTCTCGTCTACAATCGACGTCCCAGAACGTCTACAGTCGTCGTTAGTTTATCTGGGTCTCTTCTACAATCGACGTCCCAGAACGTTTACAGTCGTCGTTAGTTTATCTGGGTCTCGTCTACAATCGACGTCCCAGAACGTCTACATTCGCCGTTAGTTTATCTGGGTCTCGTCTACTATCGGCGTCCCAGAACGTCTACAGTCGACGTTAGTTTATCTGGGTCTCGTCTACAATCGACGTCCCTGAACGTCTACAGTCGACGTTAGTTTATCTGGGTCTCGTCTACAATCGACGTCCCAGAACGTCTACAGTCGACGTTAGTTTATCTGGGTCTCGTCTACTATCGGCGTCCCTGAACGTCTACAGTCGACGTTAGTTTATCTGGGTCTCGTCTACAATCGACGTCCCAGAACGTCTACAGTCGACGTTAGTTTATCTGGGTCTCGTCTACAATCGACGTCCCCGAACGTTTACAGTCGTCGTTAGTTTATCTGGGTCTCGTCTACAATCGACGTCCCAGAACGTCTACAATCGTCGTTAGTTTATCTGGGTCTCGTCTACAATCGACGTCCCAGAACGTCTACAGTCGTCGTTAGGTTATCTGGGTCTCGTCTACAATCGACGTCCCAGAACGTCTACAGTCGTCGTTAGTTTATCTGGGTCTCGTCTACAATCGGCGTCCCAGAACGTTTACAGTCGTCGTTAGTTTATCTGGGTCTCGTCTACAATCGGCGTCCTAGAACGTCTACAGTCGTCGTTAATTTATCTGGGTCTCGTCTACAATCGACGTCCCAGAACGTCTACAGTCGTTGTTAGTTTATCTGGGTCTCGTCTACAATCGGCGTCCTAGAACGTTTACAGTCGTCGTTAGTTTATCTGGGTCTCGTCTACAATCGACGTCCCAGAACGTTTACAGTCGTCGTTAGTTTATCTGGGTCTCGTCTACAATCGGCGTCCTAGAACGTCTACAGTCGTCGTTAATTTATCTGGGTCTCGTCTACAATCGACGTCCCAGAACGTCTACAGTCGTTGTTAGTTTATCTGGGTCTCGTCTACAATCGGCGTCCCAGAACGTCTACAGTCATCGTTAGTTTATCTGAGTCTCGTCTACAATCGACGTCCCCGAACGTCTACAGTCGACGTTAGTTTATCTGGGTCTCGTCTACAATCGGCGTCCCAGAACGTCTACAGTCGACGTTAGTTTATCTGGGTCTCGTCTACTATCGGCGTCCCAGAACGTCTACAGTCGACGTTAGTTTATCTGGGTCTAGTCTACAATCGACGTCCCAGAACGTCTACAGTCAACGTTAGTTTATCTGGGTCTCGTCTACAATCGATGTCCCAGAACGTCTACAGTCGTCGTTAGTTTATCTGGGTCTCGTCTACAATCGACGTCCCCGAACGTCTACAGTCGTCGTTAGTTTATCTGGGTCTCGTCTACAATCGACGTCCCAGAACGTCTACAGTCGTCGTTAGTTTATCTGGGTCTCGTCTACAATCGACGTCCCAGAACGTTTACAGTCGTCGTTAGTTTATCTGGGTCTGGTCTACAATCGACGTCCCAGAACGTTTACAGTCGTCGTTAGTTTATCTGGGTCTCGTCTACAATCGACGTCCCAGAACGTCTACATTCGCCGTTAGTTTATCTGGGTCTCGTCTACTATCGGCGTCCCAGAACGTCTACAGTCGACGTTAGTTTATCTGGGTCTCGTCTACAATCGACGTCCCTGAACGTCTATAGTTGACGTTAGTTTATCTGGGTCTAGTCTACAATCGACGTCCCAGAACGTTTACAGTCGACGTTAGTTTATCTGGGTCTCGTCTACAATCGACGTCCCCGAACGTCTACAGTCGACGTTAGTTTATCTGGGTCTGGTCTACAATCGACGTCCCAGAACGTTTACAGTCGTCGTTAGTTTATCTGGGTCTCTTCTACAATCGACGTCCCAGAACGTCTACAATCGTCGTTAGTTTATCTGGGTCTAGTCTACAATCGACGTCCCAGAACGTTTACAGTCGTCGTTAGTTTATCTGGGTCTAGTCTACAATCGACGTCCCAGAACGTTTACAGTCGTCGTTAGTTTATCTGGGTCTCGTCTACAATCGACGTCCCCGAACGTCTACAGCAGGGATGGAAATTAGCACCCGCCACCAGCCAAATGCGGGTGATTTTGTGTTGTGGCGGGTAAACTCGCTTCACCTACCGGCCACCGTGGCGGGTAAATAAAAATAGCATACTGTTTCACCCGGACGGCGGACACTTTTAGAGGAGGCACACCTTCAAACAAAAATGTGGCGTTACATCGCAGGTGTAGAGGTCTGCAGAGAAAACATCATGGTGCGTTCACACCAAACGAGATTAGAGCGTCTGGCGCGAGTGATTTCATTGTTAAGTCAATGCAAAGACGCGTTATGCGCGTAAAAAATTCCTACGGCGCGAATGAGGTGTAGAGCGCGCCGTGGTAGATGCGAATACGCCTCATTCGCGCGGCAAGTTCGAGCGTCTGACGCGTTCCGCGCGCATGATTTTATTGAGTGCTTTTGTGCATTCACGCGTTTGACGCGAATTCGCGTCTGCCGCCCGAGTTGAAAAATCTGAACTTTGGCGTCAATTCGCGCCGCGTTAACCAATCAGGAGCCTAGCTGCTGTCACGTGGTGAAGTATCTGGATGCTTCAATAAATTATTTTGTATTAAATGCCTGATGTGGTTCTAATGCACAACAAAGCAAATATTTTATCACATAAAACTTGATTTCAATATATGAGACATATTCATTTTGTATTGAATGCTATTTATTCCATTTCATATCTAGATTATATTAAATATTATTCTAATGTAAAGGCAACCAACATACTATAGCTCATAAATCCGTGTCTGGAGAGTGTTGTGTGAGAGAAAAAAAAATCACAGGACAGGTTATTTACTTTTGGAGGCTGGCTCAAATTATCATCAAAACAAAAATAAATGACAGATTAGGTGGATGAGGCCGAGGGTGAGAGAAAGAGAAAATGTCAGTATTTCATTGAGACTTGAGATTAAATAAACTGCTTAAGTATTCTTGTAGTATTAATTTTCACATGCAGTTACACATTGTCGGTTAAAAACAAGAAAGTGGCTGGTAAAAACATTGAGTGGCTGGTAGATTTTGAAATCCACCAGCCACAGTGGCCGGTGGACAAAAAAGTTAATTTCCATCCCTGGTCTACAGTCGACGTTAGTTTATCTGGGTCTCGTCTACAATCGACGTCCCCGAACGTCTACAGTCGTTGTTAGTTTATCTGGGTCTAGTCTACAATCGGCGTCCCAGAACGTCTACAGTCGTCGTTAGTTTATCTGGGTCTCGTCTACAATCGACGTCCCAGAACGTCTACAGTCGTTGTTAGTTTATCTGGGTCTAGTCTACAATCGGCGTCCCAGAACGTCTACAGTCGTCGTTAGTTTATCTGAGTCTCGTCTACAATCGACGTCCCCGAACGTCTACAGTCGACGTTAGTTTATCTGGGTCTCGTCTACAATCGGCGTCCCAGAACGTCTACAGTCGACGTTAGTTTATCTGGGTCTCGTCTACTATCGGCGTCCCAGAACGTCTACAGTCGACGTTAGTTTATCTGGGTCTAGTCTACAATCGACGTCCCAGAACGTCTACAGTCGACGTTAGTTTATCTGGGTCTCGTCTACAATCGACGTCCCCGAACGTCGACAGTCGTCGTTAGTTTATCTGGGTCTCGTCTACAATCGACGTCCCCGAACGTCTACAGTCGTCGTTAGTTTATCTGGGTCTCGTCTACAATCGACGTCCCAGAACGTCTACAGTCGTCGTTAGTTTATCTGGGTCTCGTCTACAATCGACGTCCCAGAACGTTTACAGTCGTCGCTAGTTTATCTGGGTCTCGTCTACAATCGACGTCCCAGAACGTTTACAGTCATCGTTAGTTTATCTGGGTCTCGTCTACAAACGACGTCCCAGAACGTCTACATTCGCCGTTAGTTTATCTGGGTCTCGTCTACTATCGGCGTCCCAGAACGTCTACAGTCGACGTTAGTTTATCTGGGTCTCGTCTACAATCGACGTCCCTGAACGTCTACAGTTGACGTTAGTTTATCTGGGTCTCGTCTACAATCGACGTCCCAGAACGTCTACAATCGTCGTTAGTTTATCTGGGTCTAGTCTACAATCGACGTCCCAGAACGTTTACAGTCGTCGTTAGTTTATCTGGGTCTAGTCTACAATCGACGTCCCCGAACGTCTACAGTCGACGTTAGTTTATCTGGGTCTCGTCTACAATCGACGTCCCCGAACGTCTACAGTCGTCGTTAGTTTATCTGGGTCTCGTCTACTATCGGCGTCCCAGAACGTCTACAGTCGTCGTTAGTTTATCTGGGTCTCGTCTACAATCGACGTCCCAGAACGTCTACAATCGTCGTTAGTCTATCTGGGTCTAGTCTACAATCGACGTCCCAGAACGTTTACAGTCGTCGTTAGTTTATCTGGGTCTCGTCTACAATCGACGTCCCCGAACGTCTACAGTCGACGTTAGTTTATCTGGGTCTCGTCTACAATCGACGTCCCCGAACGTCTACAGTCGTTGTTAGTTTATCTGGGTCTAGTCTACAATCGGCGTCCCAGAACGTCTACAGTCGTCGTTAGTTTATCTGAGTCTCGTCTACAATCGAGGTCCCAGAACGTTTACAGTCGTCGTTAGTTTATCTGGGTCTCGTCTACAATCGACGTCCCCGAACGTCTACAGTCGACGTTAGTTTATCTGGGTCTCGTCTACAATCGACGTCCCAGAACGTCTACAGTCGTCGTTAGTTTATCTGGGTCTCGTCTACAATCGACGTCCCAGAACGTCTACAGTCGACGTTAGTTTATCTGGGTCTCGTCTACAATCGGCGTCCCAGAACGTCTACAGTCGTCGTTAGTTTATCTGGGTCTCGTCTACAATCGACGTCCCCGAACGTCTACAGTCGTCGTTAGTTTATCTGGGTCTCGTCTACAATCGGCGTCCCAGAACGTTTACAGTCGACGTTAGTTTATCTGGGTCTCGTCTACAATCGGCGTCCCAGAACGTCTACAGTCGACGTTAGTTTATCTGGGTCTCGTCTACAATCGACGTCCCCGAACGTCTACAGTCGTCGTTAGTTTATCTGGGTCTCGTCTACAATCGGCGTCCCAGAACGTTTACAGTCGACGTTAGTTTATCTGGGTCTCGTCTACAATCGACGTCCCCGAACGTCTACAGTCGACGTTAGTTTATCTGGGTCTCGTCTACAATCGACGTCCCAGAACGTCTACAGTCGTCGTTAGTTTATCTGGGTCTCGTCTACAATCGACGTCCCAGAACGTCTACAGTCGTCGTTAGTTTATCTGGGTCTCGTCTACAATAGGCGTCCCAGAACGTCTACAGTCGTCGTTAGTTTATCTGGGTCTCGTCTACAATCGACGTCCCAGAACGTCTACAGTCGTCGTTAGTTTATCTGGGTCTCGTCTACAATCGACGTCCCCGTTAAATAATATAATTTATACTCTAGCGCGTCTCCTCATCGACGTCGGCCGAATCGCCTAACCCTAACTTGCTGCGCAGCAATAATAACCGACAGACTTCAGACAATGCCTTAAAATATGATTTAATCACGGCCGGAGGATCTCAGACAAATTTCAGAGAGAATCCCACCCGCAAAAAGAATACAACAGTTTACAGTATTATGTAATACGGTATTACATAATTTCACTACAATTTGATTGGTTCTTTATAGACAAACCCTTCTGTTACTAGGTAGAAGCAAACTCTGTTTTTGTGATTACTTCATAATCACAAGTTTTGAAACCTAGACATCTGTCTAGTTTCATTTCCCCTATTTGTTATCTATACACTCACACACTCAGTCACGAGTTTTCGACCAAATGGTTTGGAAACATTTAAGATTCAAAAGCATATGGATGTTGTTCCTGCAAGAAAAATAAATGTTAGTTATGATTCATTAAAAAATCCATTACATCCCGTAGATGGGTTGCTTGCGCTCTTTAACCTCGCGCACGAGCAGATCCGTTTGCTCTCTGGAGTCTTTCTGCTTGCAAATTCCTGCATGTAAATAGCGAATCCGCCATGGCTCGAGCGCAACTGGCTTTTAAAGGGAATGGGAAATTACACTCTGATTGGTGTATTGCACGTTATGCCCAAAACACCAGTTGCACCTCATTGCAGTACACGAGATCCAGGGGGCGGAGTTGGATCCAGATCTAAGGGATGGAGATGGGTAGGATTAGGGGTGGGGTTAGGGATCAGGGGGTGGAGATGGGTAGGATTAGGGGTGGGGTTAGGGATCAGGGGTCGGAGATGGGTAGGTTTAGGTATATGTAAGGTGGGAGGAGTTGGATCTGGATCCAACTCCTCCCCCTGGATGTCGTGCAGTGAGGACCATCTCCAAAACACACCCATTGCTCATTAAGAGAATGGGGACAACGCTTTTAGACCAACCTTTTTTCCGTCGTCAAACTAACAAAAGTGGATTCGGACACGCCCTAAGTGCACTTGCGCCGTGCGCTTTAGACTATGCGCTTAGATCCTTAAAATAGGGCCCCATCTCTGATTAGATTTTAACTTCTGTTGGGTTTAATCTATTGCAGATATGTTCGTGTGGTGGTGCTGCCGTGCTCTGAGCCCGTTCGCTGTTTGTTCCGCACCCACGGCGCTCTTCCGCAGGAACCCGTAGAGCTCAAGGAAGCGTTTAGCCTGCAGATGTCCTCCACTGCTCTCAGACAGAAGACCCTACGCATTGATGTCTGTACCACCAGCAAATCTGGCCGAGAAGACTGTCTAGTGAGTGTCTGATCTGAGATTGAGCAAACAGCACGATGGATAAACATCAATAAAGTGTCTAAAGTGTCTTTTTTTGTCTTGAAAGGCTGGTGCTCAGATCAGTTTGGCTGATGAGGAGTATTCAGAGGAGTGGTGCACCAAGTGGTACAACCTCCTCAACTGCACGTACATGCCAGAAATGGATAGAAAGCACAAGGAAACAGAGGTCTCCGCTCAGCAGGAGCTGGTAAAACACACACACACACACACACACTCACAATGCTTAACTCATTTTACCTCACCACAGCTAAATGCTTTACTAACATTTCTTGGAAATGGTCTTGCCAAACTGCTAAGCTCATCGAGGAACATGGAGTATTCATAAATATTATATCCAGTTCTTTCTGAAGAAATGGATTATTTCTTGCCCAAAAAGTCCTTTCTGCTTTCTAATACTGTTGATGATCAAATTACATAGAATTAGTTGCTTCACTTCTTATCAGCAGTTTTGAATTTGCAAACAGCCTGTTCTTTTATGATGTTTATTATATCTAGATTTTACTGGTACTTTCCACGAATAAGGCACAAAATAAGGCCTGAAGCTCTTTTATCTTGTGAGATGATTTTTGTTACTTCAGTAAACTTCAATAGACATCAACATTAAATAGATAAAATAATACAAATGTGAGATGGTGATATTATATTATTACTTTAATTTAATTCAATTGAAAATTAAAATTTTTTAGTTTTGACAGTGAAAATTATTATGTAGTTTGTTTTGATGAATTGTTGAATAAAGTGGAGAAGATCAAAACCTCCAAGTTGGGACAGACCAAAATCACCATTTTACGAGGAATTTTTTATATATCTACCTTGCATTCTAGGTTAATTTTATGTTAAATAATAGTTTATCCGTTTCTTCCAACAAAATCATGTGCATCTAAAACAATAACAGGACACAAAATTGTACCCTATTCACAAAAAAGTGCCTTATTGCATTTTGCCAATAATTGGCCAAAGTATTACATTTAGAAAGTATTAGATACAATTAGCATGCATCTGTTACCAACAGGTATAAGACACATTTAAAGTAATATATTGCAGAAAAGCCTAAATCAAGGATGTTTTTAAATACATCATAATCTTTATCCTATTATTTATTTTTAGGCTTCAGCTCCCAGCACCTCAGAGACCGCCACTGCACACCTGGAGAACGTTCCTGTGGAGGACTGGTACGTTACCTGCCACCACTTGTGACGAAGCACCAATATAATAAGCTTTAATCCATTTCAGCACAGCTGTTAACCTTAACAATGTGTCAGTGAGAGTCTGGGTTTCACATCATACCCAGTATCCCACCCAGGATCAACACAAGCAATTAACAAGCTGTTTGAATCTCATATTCCTTCTCTTCCTTTTCCAACCCCTATTTTCTTATTGACTGACCTCCTTTCTGCTGTCTCGTGAGAATTTATCACAGTGAGACGGCACACGATGACTCACTTTCCCTGGTGTTTGATCTGCTCCGCCAAAATTACATTAGTAACATAAACAGGATGAACAACTGATCCAAGGACTGTGCATGAGCAATACTGAGGGGCATATTTCCTCTCTCATGTCATTTTCTGGACTCTTTCGATACACGTGTATCGAAATTAGCTCACCTTGCCTCTTTTGGATTGGCTGAAGGGCAGTCTCATGATTTGAACCAAAACTGCACTTTACAATGCCTGTTTGTTTTAGACGATGATTCAACCACAACCACCTGTCATGGAAATTAAAAACAAAGACAGGAATGTGGCATGGCAGCATTTTTCGAGAGCATTTTCCACCATCACTCGCTTCTGAAAGGTTGCAGACTAGATAAGTAAAAGTGTTGCTCTTTTAGGATCATTACGGTTTAACTCAGTTGCATTTCTTAAAACACAACAATAACTTTCTATTTAATTCGGAGCACTGTGACTTTCAGTACTGATGGTCTGATTACAACAGTGAAAACTACCTTTTTTTTTTTTTTTTTTTCGCTAACTAAAAGAAAAAAAGCCAAATAATGTAAATGTAATTGCAGCTTCTAAATGTGTTAGTAGATTTTAATATAACAGACTATGGCCACGTACATACTACAGCTAAATCCGTTTGTCGGTTCACCTTTTATTGCTTAATTCAGTTCTGAACACACAAACAGTTTAGCAATTAGCTTTTACTTTTTCGTTTTAGCTAAATTCTGTGTACGGAACGGAACTGAACAACTAGTTGTTAATGACGTATTTAAATGCACATCAGAGGCATTACTCTCTTCTGTATGTCTTTACTCTTCTTGACTTGTGTTGACAGATATCAAGCTCAAACAAGCAGCCCAAAAACGCTTAATAATTGTGTTAAAGTCCCCCTGTAGTCAATAATTTTGTTCTTTTAAACTCATCTTTGATCACCAAAATGACATCTTTAAACGTTTTTTTCCTTGAAAAAATTCTTCATTCCCTAAAATAGCTTGAATGTAACTCTACAACCTTGCCCCGTGCATGCAAACTACAATTTCGCACGAGGTAAAATATTTTCATGGATTTCGCATCGCATTCGATTCAAGTTTGTTCAACTCTAAATCCACCGTGTTGACTAATATAAAACTGCTAAGTTTGGAAGTGAGTAAGCATTGCTTCATGGGTCAAAATATTAATAACGGTCGGATAATGGACCTTCTTTGTCTGGGAAGTTTTGCTAATGTGACCGCATCTTAAGAAAACTACATTCATTTACAAAGAAATTACTTTAATTGGACAAATTAAACTTGAACTTTGATAGTAATTGTGTTGTTGTAAGTATAATGCAGATGAATATATAGATAAAGTACATAGCATTTGTGGGTACTAAAAGAGATGGAAACTAAAGGAAAGCAAAACTAAAAGTAGTCATTTTCGGAAGATAAAATGAAATTACTTAAAGGTGAAGTATGTAAGTTTTTTTATGTTACTTAAAAACAAATGTTTTATGTTTTTGTAATACATTCTCTTAACCCAGTTTATTGTTCATTGTATCTCTCCCAAAAGTAAACATTGAGAAAAGATTGAGCGGTCTGCTCAGATCTGTCAATCTCTTTCCAGCTCAACCAATAGAGAGAGTTTGGGGCGTGGCTACTGTAGCAGGCGCAGCCTGAGAGTGTTTGTTTAGCCGGCGTGGGACCATGACTGACGCGTTACACAGGAAAATCATTCAGCTTTGGGTACTGGAGTGCAAGCCAAATTTCGAACCTTTAAAGATTAAACAACCAGGCCATGAACACGTCAAAGCGAATGGGGCATTGCGATGCAACGCACTGCAATGGACGTTTCAGTACAACATCATCATGTGCACGTTCAGAAAGACAATTGTTCCTGTTTATATGTTTTTCTTTTTGACGTGTCCAGTGTATGCAGTCTCAAATAGTTGTGGCACGACATGTCAAAAATGCTGCCGGTGCAGATATACACCGGATGGCTTTATTATAAGCGAGATGCTCGCGTTCGCTCTAGAGAGTGTTTGCCTACTCAGTTGCTTACTCATGAAACATAGCAACACAGCTAAAAGTATTCCTTTATATGTACCTGTTGAGACATGCCTTCACAAGCTCCCCTAAGACCTGTGTTTTTGATGTTTGAGATTGGACAGGCATGGCGCACAAAAGGGGTGTTTGCAGAATATGCTGTATTTATGTAATTCTTTGCTTGTAATAAGCCATAATAACCCTGGTGTCAAATGGCATATTTGTGATCTTACAGGCCCACAGAGGCATTAGATGGTGACGTGTTTGTGGATGGAGAAGGTAGTGATGTTGAGGAGGGTGAGGAGTTCTATCCCGATGAATGCCCGTGGGAACAGGAGGAAGAGCCGGTTAAACTTGGACCAACAGCAGTGATAACGGAAAAGGTGACAGCCATGATTCATTTATACACAGCAAAAACTTTCTCATTGCTTTTATAGAAGTTTTTGTTGTACCTTTCCAATGAAACTTAATGACATCCTCTCTTTGCCTCATAAGGTGAATAAGGAGACAAGTGTGGACGGACTCCCCCATTCTGCTTCTGTAGTTCGGCCCAAGGAGCGACGACACGATGTTCATCAGCAAAACCCTTTCATGAGAGGGAACACCATCATACGGTCCAAGACATTTTCACCTGGACCTCAGAGCCAGTATATCTGCAGGGTGAGAACATAGATTCACACATTTAGATATTTAAAATTATTATTAGAGCTCAATATTATTATTATTATTTTTTTTTTTTTTTACCTATGCCCAAATTCATTAAATCACCAGATCAACCGCAGCGACAGTGACAGCTCCACCCTTTCTAAGAAATCTCCATTCGTCCGGAACGCTTCTGAGAGACGCAGTGTTCGAATGAAGAAGGTAACATGAAAATATTACACATTCACATCCACTCGTTTGGCTAAAAATCTCATGATTCTTATGATCTTATGACCAGTTCAGAGACCCCATGGTCCTTTAATAGCTAAAAAAAATGCTTTACATTCAGGTTGATGCTTAATTTCTTCTGCAAATCCTATGAAAATTGTCCTAATGAAATAATAATCCTAATAAATCCAAAAATTCAAATTGATAAACACGCTTCAACCATCTCAAATAGGCCCCCAAACATATAAATCGTGCAGTTAATCTCAACAGAACAGAAATGGAATTAAATTCCATTTAGGGATCCCTTTGGATTTTTCTTAGGAAACTGCATGCATTTCACTAACCCTAAAGCTAAACACTTTCCTTAGAAAGGGGAGTTTAGGCTTATTAGCAGCAGTTTAATATTTAATACCGACATTTCTGTGCTGACCTGAGGTCAGTGTTAATGAAGCACAGTCTCAGAGTGAGCAAATGGGTTTGCTGAGCCCCTCCAGAGGGCCTCAAATAGTCTAGAAAGGTCAGATTTGCTCTCACTGTGCCTTAGGAGACACATTACATTGAGTCTTTTAAAGCAGTGTCATAGTGAGAGTGTAATTCTGAATTGATTTGCCTAATGAGGACTGTACAGAGAGCTTTAATGATTTATAGTACAGGCTTTTAAAGTCTCCTAAAAGGGGATAAAGTACCACCTCCCTTTAAAGCAGTAATATAAAAATATCACATATCTCATCTATCTATCAGTAAATTACAGGAACATCTGTCTGTCTGTCTGTCTGTCTGTGTGTGTGTGTGTGTGTGTGTGTGTGTGTGTGTCTGTTATTCGCATATCTCTCGAACCGTTAGTCCAATGGATTTCAAACTTGACAGGTGTCTTGCTACGGGCACGAGTAAGTGCAGTGCCAAGTTTGACGTTGTTTGTATTCGAAATGCAAAAGATATCGGTAAATATATCGGTAAAAGAAGCACTTAGAAGGTTGTGGTTTAAAAATAAACATTCTGACATAAACACTCTGTCAGCTAAACATTAACCCTTTCACACGTAAGTGTAAAATATTCTAACTGACCCCCCAGCGTGAGTTTTTCAAGGCGACCGTTATTTAGAACTTGTCACTTTAATGTTTCCATAGTGACGCGTCACTGCTTGTCACGTGACACAGCGCAACCACAACACAGTGCTGAATGAATGATGATCTGCTTTTATGTCATTTTTCCTTTTTTATTAAAAATATTCACAAATGTATTAGCTATAGCATGAAACACTGATTTTCCGATTGTCAAATATGTGCAAGTGGATGGGTTTTGTTGTTTAACCCTCTGGGGACAAAGGTGCTTTGTCAGTTATTTATAAACATGTTAATGGCAAAGGTGTAAATTCACTCTATATAGCACAAACGGGGCTACCATAGTATGTGAGCAACATGTATGTACATGTTTGTATTTTTGAGAAAATATTATTTATGCATGGTTATTGAAAAAACTAAAACTAAAAGTTTCTGAAATAAGGCCACAAAACACATATTGATTATTTATTCACAAGACTTTTGAAAATTGTATCACATAGTCTAGAATATTTGCTCCAAAACTATGTGAGAATCATCCTGACTACTCATTCAGATAAGTCAATAAAGTCTTTTATAATGTGTATGACGTGTTTAGTGTGAGAAAGCTTAATGCGAGGAGGCGTGATCTCTCATTAATATGTATGGCATTTCACACCTGAGAAAGACATAATGGCCCTATAAGGTGCTATCAGGCCCTATCATTACGAGGAGCCTTGCACAAAAAATGAGGAGATTTAAAAAAGAAAGGCTTTTAGATTGTTTGGATTTATTTACAACACAACATAATCCAAAGATGCACAACAAAGGACAAAAAAAGCACATTAGTAAACACACTGATCTAAAGACAGAGGCTTGCACAGTCACACAGGATTGTCCCATTCCTGAAACATAGTACATACCTGTCATTTCCAAAGTGTTTGATTTTTCATTTTACCATGTTCACGTACAGTCTCCTGTGAATGTTGAAGTCAGCAGGACTCATCAGTGGCATCTCATCCCTGTAAAAAATAAAATAAACACCTGTGAACATGCTGATATCAAGAGAAACTATATGGCTGCACGACTTTGGGCATGCATTGTAGATTTTTCTGGTTAAAATTGCTTTTTAATTATATATACACACACACTGCTTAGAATAAGTGAACACACCCATGCTAAAGTTGACTAAAACGAGGAATAAAAAATCTTAATGCCTTACTTACTTAATGCCTTAATTAAAAAAATGAGAAAAACTCCAACCTTTAGGGACATGAATAATCCCCCTGAATTATTTGTGAATGAATAATGTATCGCAAATAATTAAATGTTCTTCTTTAAAATACAGGGTGCATACGTCTGGACACTTCTATCACACACCCTTCACCATATAGACATGGTTTTATTTCAGTTAGTTAATAATAATAACAATAGCCAAGAATGCGGCCTATAAATCGTTAAAAAGAAAAACTTCAGTACACTAGAAAAAAATATATGGATACGTTTACTTCAAATGTTTCCATTCGTTACAAACACAGTATTTAACAGCAAACATGTTTCTAAACATTATAATATTCACCATATTAGAGTAAACACTGATACTAGCCTAACATAAAGCTGTGTTTTATTAAACATAAAAACATCCTCGTGTCGTACATGACAAATACATTTCCTGCCCCTGTCTAGGCTATAGTTCATATTTCAACATGGTTCTATCGATTTCATAAATTTTAGTCTAGCAACAGTTCAACTGGAATGTCAAGTGTATGCAACAATAACACTAACTAATATAATTCATAATACATTTCTTACCTTACATCTTTCTTGTCTTCAAATCGCGTTCTTCTTCTTCTGATGTAACTAAATCCAATGTAAGCTCACTGCGTGTCTTCCGAACTCGAAGAAAAGCAGAGGACTGATGAAGTTTGGTGCTTTGTTTTTGAGGTAATGAGCGCGTTCTTCTTCTGATGTAACTAAATCCAATGTAAGCTCACTGCGTGTCTTCCGAACTCGACGAAAAGCAGAGGAGAGGAGTGAAGTTTGGTGCATTGTTTTTGAGGTAATGAGCGCGTTCGCGTTCCTTCATGGAGATTTGCATATCAGTCTCTTTTGTGGGCGTGCGTGGTCAAATTAAAAATAATGAGCAAGCGTTTGAGAAACTGGACATCTTGTTATGTATGTACAAATACTAACTAAATTGTTTTAGTTTTGAATCAGCTCATTTAAAAGTACAAACTTAAATGATTATAAAGATATACATTTCAGGCCTGGGTGAATAGTATTAGCTGAGTTTTGTTTAAGTTTAAGAGACGTGCTCCAGAAAAAAAGTTCACGGAGAAGGGGAGGCAGAACGCACACCCTGTTTATTTTCTTTATTTTACAAAACCACAATATTTTATTTCGATTGTATGTGGGCACATAAAAAAGTAGACATTTAACAGTTTATTTTCTCATATTTCTTAACTCTATATGACCAGAAATTATGGTAGTACTTTAAGTCTATTTTTCTGCTATGTGAAAAAAAACGAGCAAAACGCACGGGTGCGTTCTTGGTCCCCAGAGGGTTAAACACCTTTATAACGATCGCGTTAGTTGAGCTGTATGCACAATGGGCGGCGCCATTTTAGTTTGTTTTACAGTTCAGAGAATCGGATCTGTTGGATTTACAACACGTCAATAGAAGAATAGGGTCAAATGTAAAGCGACTTACACAATGTGTATCTGATATAAATAAAACGTGTCGTCTTATTATAATGGAAAGGATTATTATTGCCGCTTCCATAGACATCAGTGTGTATTTTACAAACTCAAAATCATTGTTTTGCTAGTACTTATGTGTATTTAAATGTCTGAAACCTAAAATAAACATTATGTGATTGAAAACACTCAATAGTTGTGATATATGACAGCACTGAGCGCATCCGTCTCTGGCTCAGCACCAGCCAACGCGCGAAAGCACGTTTGAATTTAGCAGTTGATCACGTGATGCACTGACCGTTCTAATCACACCGGTGTGATCGTACGCTCCAGGGACCAGCCAAGACTGATCACACCGGTGTGATCGTACGCGTGAAAGGGTTAAGTTAGCTACACAGTTTACTTCTGAATATTATATTTTACTCACGGCCATCATTTGTAGTAGCCTATTCACAAACTGTTTGCTCAAGCGTAGCGTTTTTTTGGAGTTCACTGTGTAGCCTGCTCCCTGAATCGTCGCGCTTATTAATTTGTGGATGTTAACTGCTACGCTGTTTACTTCTGAATATTATATCTATCTATAAATTACAGGAACGTCTTTCTGTTTGTCTGTGTGTGTGTGTGTTTGTGTGTGTGTCTTTTATGCGCATATCTCTCGAACTGTTAGTCCGATGGATTTCAAATTTGACGTGTCTTGCTACAGGCACGAGTAAGTGCAGTGCCACGTTTGACGTTGTTTGGATTAGAAATGCAAAAGATATCTTTAAATATATCGGTAAAAGAATCACACATTGGTTTTTGCCTCTGTAGCCGCTGGCCACTCCCCCTCTCACACTGCACACTGAGATCACTCCCCCTCTCACGCTGCACACTGAGGCCACTCCCCCTCTCACACTGCACACTGAGTGGCCACTCCCCCTCTCACGCTGCACACTGAGGCCACTCCCCCTCTCACACTGCACACTGAGGCCACTCCCCCTCTCACACTGCACACTGAGGCCACTCCCCCTCTCACACTGCACACTGAGATCACTCCCCCTCTCACACTGCACACTGAGACCACTCCCCCTCTCACACTGCACACTGAGGCCACTCCCCCTCTCACACTGCACACTGAGGCCACTCCCCCTCTCACACTGCACACTGAGACCACTCCCCCTCTCACACTGCACACTAAGGCCACTCCCCCTCTCACACTACACACTGAGGCCACTCCCCCTCCCACTGCACACTGAGGCCACTCCCCCTCTCACACTGCACACTGAGACCACTCCCCCTCTCACACTGCACACTAAGGCCACTCCCCCTCTCACACTGCACACTGAGGCCACTCCCCCTCCCACTGCACACTGAGGCCACTCCCCCTCTCACATTGCACACTGAGACCACTCCCCCTCTCACACTGCAAAATAAGGCCACTCCCCCTCTCACATTGCACACTGAGACCACTCCCCCTCTCACATTGCACACTGAGACCACTCCCCCTCTCACACTGCAAAATAAGGCCACTCCCCCTCTCACATTGCACACTGAGACCACTCCCCCTCTCACACTGCACACTGAGGCCACTCCCCCTCTCACACTGCAAAATAAGGCCACTCCCCCTCTCACATTGCACACTGAGGCCACTCCCCCTCTCACACTGCACACTGAGACCACTCCCCCTCTCACACTGCACAATAAGGCCACTCCCCCTCTCACACTGCACACTGAGTGGCCACTCCCCCTCTCACACTGCACACTGAGTGGCCACTCCCGCTCTCACACTGCACACTGAGACCACTCCCCCTCTCACACTGCACACTGATTGACCACTCCCCCTCTCACACTGCACACTGATTGACCACTCCCCCTCTCACACTGCACACTGAGGCCACTCCCCCTCTCACACTGCACACTGAGATCACTCCCCTCTCACACTGCACACTGAGGCCACTCCCCCTCTCACACTGCACACTGAGACCACTCCCCCTCTCACACTGCACACTAAGGCCACTCCCCTTCTCACATTGCACACTGAGACCACTCCCCCTCTCACACTGCACACTGAGGCCACTCCCCCTCTCACACTGCACACTGAGATCACTCCCCCTCTCACACTGCACACTGAGTGGCCACTCCCCCTCTCACACTGCACACTGAGTGGCCACTCCCCCTCTCACACTGCACACTGAGTGGCCACTCCCCCTCTCACACTGCACACTGAGGCCACTCCCCCTCTCACACTGCACACTGAGACCACTCCCCCTCTCACACAACATGATGTTCCATTATGATAATTGCACATTAAAAACAAAACAGCAGACAATATATATATATATATATATATATATATATATATATATATTGGCTGCTGTTTTGTTTTTAATGTGCAATTATCATAATGGAACATCACAACTCTATTGCATGTCTGCAAAATGTAGTAACTCACTCAAAACATTCAACAATTCATGCTTCAAAACGTAGTTATTGTGTCAGTAAAATGGCCAATGCCATTTTTTTTCATCATGTGAGCCACACTGGTCAGAATGTTTAGATGTTTTTTCAAATCATGCAGTCACTCATGGAAATATTTGTTATTTACAAATTTCATGTTTGTTTTGCTTTTTTGTTGACACTGATTGCTTTCTATGTCTATACAACAATATCAGTTTTGTCTAGCTGAATGCTCTTGTGTCTCACACTGAGCTTTTTAGATACAGATGTCTACAGTAGGTACAAATTTACTGGGAAAATTCAATAGACAAATATAAACATTTATATTTATACTGTACATTTATTTTTTATGGAAATGTGCTTCATTTGAAAATTCACAATTGCTTGTTAATTTTTACCCACTCTATTACCTCTCCTTCAAACGTGATTGTTTGATTGGTAAGATAAATGGTACTTCATTTACAATGGCAGGCCATTTGCCAATTTAGTAGACGTCACAAACATTCAATGTCATAGATATTTATGGAATATACATGCATGTCTGGCAGATTTTAATAATTGAATAGATCATTTTGCATGTGAAGGCTTCCACGAGGAAAGAACATTTAGAAGTTGTGGAGTTTGACAATTTCACTGAGAATCAACTCATCAGTTTTGATCAACAAACCATGTTCATTCAGTTATTGCTTAAATCATTAAGGAATTCAAATCTGATGTGAACAAGAAAGTAACTGATCAGAGATCTGAACTCAAGAGAAAAAAAACTTGCGAATTGAGCCAAAGCGATTGAGAAAAACTGTACGATTTTGAAGAAGAATTTGCATTAGTGCTCACGGATGTTTGGGTCCTAACAACAACAAAGAATGTTTATCTACGTATATGTTTTACTAAAACATTTCAAAGCATGTTAAATGCTGTGTATGGACCAGTGATTTTTGACTTGTGATTGGTTGCATAAACTGCTTTTAAGACTAGTCTAAAATCAGAAAAGTAAAGTCTAATAGCTGGGTTTCAGTCACGTGATTATGATGAAGCGCGGAATTCAGATGGAGGGCAGGGAGTGAAGAGCGCAATGGACGAGATGGAGGAAAGTCCGTACTGTACTACTTTACACACTATTACAAGAGAAGATATAAACAAAAAATCAAACATATGTTGTACGTGATCCTTACGTTATGAAGAGGAGCGATTTTTCAACTGAATTGAAAGATTTTCCTGCCATCGAGGCAGTAGATATCAGCAACTACCTCGTCTTATAGACATACTTTGACTTTGCAAAGTTCGGAAACGTTACACGTTAACTTACACGTTACACAAACATAGCCACTTAAGTTGTATTAACTCACCTTTGACGAAGTGATCACTGCACACACGGGCATTTTCCCATTCGGCTCCTCCCGACCGCAGACGTAGGTTTGCAAGCTGTTTTTCCGGAGTTTTTCGGTCAATTTCTTGCATTTTCCCCCCTTATGAACAACAACTTTTGGTACACGATAAAAACTCCTCGTGGTTTGATCGATTTAAGTAACCATAAACGACGCAAAACATAGGCACTTTGAGTTTGTTATAGTGCTTTCTAAATACAGCAAATCACTTCCTGCCCCCCATTTGCATTTCGCGCCATGGCAACGCAGTGGTGTGACGTCATATGAAAACAAGCTATTGCTGACACATAAAGGAACTGGCCCTTGATGACACAACAGAGCTATTGAATAAGTTTTCACCCCTCTGTTCTCTCTCTTTCACACACACAGCCACCAATGCAGATCAAAGGTCTGGACGGGCTTCTGCGCACCTCTCTGGATCTGGAGTTAGACTTGCAGGTGACTCGCACACGGCAAAGCCGACTGAACGAGGAACTGCGTGTGCTGCGGGAGCTAAAGGAGCAGTTGGAGAACGCCCGTCTGAAGGGCCAGCACGTCCTCCCCGCATGGGTACAGGAGGACGAGCGCTTTCGTCTGCTGCTCAAACATGCAGAGAGACAGGTCAGTCCCAGTAGATTTCCAGAACCAACAAATCCACAAACGGCACGTCATCCGGTCCAGCTTCTGATTTCGATTCGCCATTCTCTCCTCAGACCCAGGAAGAGCAGCTACAGGAACAGAGGGTAGAGAAGATGATGCGAGCGGCGGCCAAGGATGTGCACAAGATCCGTGGACAGAGCCTCAAGGAGGTCCCTGGAGTCCAGTCCTTTAGGTGGGCATCTGTTGCTAATAGGGGTGTAACGGTACACACAAAAATTTCCAGTACAGATCTTTTCGGTTCGTTATGCACGTGTACAGAACGAATACAGTGATGTTTAAACCACTGCGTGTGCAGAACTTCTCTGTATGCATCCAAGTCACTGTTTCTGCACTGATCCTAAACATTATCTTAGGTTATTGGGGAACCTAGTGAGCTGCCTTGTTCTCTAACTGCCTACATAGGCAGCTACCTTCTAAGTCAGCATATTAAACTGAAATGAAAGCCCATAATCGACTGATCTGGAGCAACTCCATGTGACGCTGAAATAGCCCTCTTCACCTGATCTTCACAGGAGTATCAGCTCAGAGTTGATTCCAATTGTCTGAAGTTGCTAATGAACATTTTTCACAGACTGTGATGATGCGTTTCCACAGTTATTAAAGGGTTAGTTCACCCAAATACGAAAAATGCTGTCATTAGTTACTCACCCTCATGTCGTTCCAAACCCGTTCCACTTTCGTTCATCTTCGAAACACAAATTAAGGTATTTGAAACCAAATCTGAGAGATTTCTGTCCCTCCATTGACAGTCCAACTACCATTTTGACTCTTCAAAAAGTTCACAAAGAGATCGTAGTTTTCAAAGACGTTGAACCATTTTTCGATTATTTATGATTTATTTCACCAACTTCATTGCAATCTATAATGGAAATGCCTTCCCTTTGAAGGATATATGCGATGCTACCTTAAAATATGCCAAAATGAGCATCTTTAAAATGCTTTCAAAGGCAGCTCACTAGGATTTGGAACGGAGCTAATGTCAAGTAATTGTTTTATATCTGACACCGTCCTGTTTCAAGCTCTGCTTATTGTCTGCTGTAACCTCTCTTAGAGAAAAGATGGCCTTCTTCACCAGAGCGAAGATAAACGTTCCTGACCTACCAGCCGACGACGTGTAGAAGATATTCTTCTCAACTGCTTTTGTTTCCATGGAGACAAAACTGACATCTGGCAGTATTATGAATAATGAAGAATGGTGTGACAGGAAAATGTATGTTGGGCAGGAAAAATGTCATTTTAAAACACTGGGTTGTAACTCTCAAAACTGAAATTGTATAGATCCGTGTTTTTTTTTTTTTAGATAGATTTATTTTTGAAATTTCACCATGTTCTGTTACTAACAAGAGTATGTCAGTATCTGTTCTAGGTATTTGAGTGGTCAGTCGAAAACAACAGTGCGTGCGTCTTTGAAACGAGTGTGAAACATGCTGCTCTGCTATTGGGCAGGACTGCTTACTGTAACTCTTGAAGATGTGAATACAGATACTTACGGTACTACTTCTGTTCATAGCACAAGGGTTCAGGACTCAAACTTTATGACAAAATGAATGGGCATACATCCTGCTATTCCAGTCTCGTCCCTTTAGAAACAAGCACATTTGTCCACATTTATGTTCGACAGTCTCAAGATTTTTGCAATTGTGTAAATGGTTACAGATGTTAGGAAGCATGAAACTAAAGCATGACGTGTTAACTAGACCGGTTAGTACACTAAATCGATTGCTAACAGCTCCGTGTTCGTTTTGTTAATTGCACATGCAAACAAAGACACGTTTAGTGCAAATGTTCGTAAAATGATGTAGAAACTGCACTTAGTTCCACAGACTCTCAGGTAGAATATCAGATAGTTCGTGCACTTTATAGAAAAAGGCATTGATGTAGAGAATAAAGCAAATAAGCACATTGTGTGAACGCAAAGATCATACTATCCCATTGAAGTGAAACCCTGTTTCCCAGCTCTTGTTACATCTTTGGAAACTTTCAAGGCGACCTTTTCGGTTTTATCAATTTCCCATACTAGTTTCTACAGTCGCCTGTTGCAATAGTATATCATTTCTACTGGTTCGGACCTCTTCTAATCTAAAAATAGCCCTCACGTCTTTCAACACGTTGGCTTTTGTATGTGACTAATAAGCTTCAAAACAAAAGCGGTAGCATCATTTCATTTATGTCAAACCCTGATATATTTTTATTGATACACCAAATATATTTTTATTGACTCACTATAAACAAAGGAGAAAAAAAGGAATTATATTTTGCATAAGATTTAGATAACCATTCAAATTTAACCCAAACCATTAAAATGACTTACGATCTACCGTAGTATTAATTTGTCGACAGTTAAGTGCATTTCCGCCCAAATTCTTATGACTGTAATGTGAAGGAAAAGAACGTAATTTATTTAATCATATATATATCCATATTTAAATATGTTTTCATTACTTAAAAGAATTATCAAAAAAATTTTTTTTTTTTTTTTGCATTACAGTACACTCGATTTGTAGAGAATTGCCTTGAAAATTCAGTCAAAATCCCAAAATAAAATAATTGTATTGCTACATACCAGTAAGGAGCCTTTAGTGGGTTGAATCTCACAAAAATGTTTCATATTTCACACCATAAAAAAGAAAAAGAAAAAGGAATTTATATTTTGCATAATATTTACCTAAAACCATTCAAATTACTTGCAGTGTGAGATTAATTTGATGACAGTTAAGTGCATTTTCCCCTAAATTCATATGACTTTTAATGTGAAGGAAAAGAATGATATATATATATATATATATATTATTGTTGTTGTTGTTATTTTTTTTCATTACAGTACATTAGATTTGGGGAGAATTGTCATGAAAATCCAAATTACAAATTTCTGTAATCTCATATTTTATTTATTTATTTTTATTTATTATTATTATTATTTCCAAAAATACGACCTGGACAATTTTCGTGAGATTCCCACGCTTATGAAGAAAACTATTGAAATCTGGAAGCGTATCTTCCCCGAGGCAAAGAAACGGGAACACATCTAGGCCACTGACAGCTGTGAAGGCACACAGTTGATAATTCCCAGCTCTCCCTGTAAACACTTAATAATGTATCGCACGCCACTGCAGAGTTTGTGTGTACCATTTACTCACACGGAGGGAGTCACTGGTGATTTGCGTTATGTAAATGAGCGCTTCCTCTATGCTAATCTATTATTGATTTTCACTAAACTCTTCATCTACAGTATCTTGATAGTATGTGACTGTGAATGTTACCGCCATGTCATAAAAATCAACTTTTCAACGATAGCTTTGCATCACGGGCCAAGATGTTAGTCCGAATGAATGTAGCACTTTAAAATGTCATGTGACCCCTTATTTGATACTGATTTACAGTATTTTTATATAATTTTCTTAATTTTAACCAGTTATGGATGGCATTACCAGCCCAATTCCATTGATTTTGCTCACATTTCAAATGTTACGTGAAATCAATCATACAGTTGTGCTCTCGACATTTTTTGTTTTGCATTTCCCTCCTGGAACGCCTCATATTTTCCATGTAGATCTTCCTGTGCTTCATTATGCCTTTGTTTCTCAAGGAAGCATCGAATGTACTGTCATTTGCTCAACCCCAGATCATCAACTAATAATGTCGTTTGAATTGTAGTAGCATTCATAAACACGTATAGGTGGCGAAATGATACCACAATGTCCGAAACTAGTGTGGAATCTGTTACGGATGATCCAGAAGCCATCCTTTATCTGCAATGCTCACGTGCATGTGGCCTAGTCTCTTGCTCCACCAAGCGGCGTACAGACAGAACTGAACTTGTATTTACTTGTAGCACTCGTTCTGAAACCGTCATTTCCTCTCCATTGTAATTTCACCTAAAATTGGTTTAGGAGATGTTCCCATATTTATTTTGACACCAGACAAACCCAACTGAAGTGCTGCCCCAAAAGCTTTTAGCCACGTACCCAATTCAAATAGAAGCATCTTATAGCTTTCACCTTAAAGCTATTGTACTCGGTTGTTTTGTCTTCCGCAGCGCGTTTTCTCGTAGATCCTGTAGTTAGACCTAGTTTATTAGAGTACAACCATTCCTTTGTCTTTGTTTCAGCTCTTTTAATGTTATTATTTTGACCCATTTAAGACAGTACACTGCCAAACGTATACATCCCAGTTCAGTTTAATACGCTGCTGCGTGATGTATATTTCTCACATTGGCATTTTTAATCGAGGTACTTTTTTATCATCATTATTTTTACCAGAGTTTTTCAGATTTGCCTGTTTTTACCAATTTATGGTTATTTGAATGTGAGGGAAACAGTATATCCCCTTTAAATGTGTACTGTTTACCTGGAAACACTACAGCTGAGCTGATTCTGAGAGTAGTCGAACAAGAGAAATTGACTTATGTTTTCACTGGTCGTACAGTATGCTTACCGTTCACAGTATGTGTTGGAGAGAGAATTGTCTTGATTGATTAGGTGCTCTTCGACTATCAAATCTGAGGTTCATAAGGACATAATATTTGGCTTTTTTATTTTTTATTTGGACGCTTGGTCCAATCATGCCTAAATCATGTAATACTTGCTTAAAATAATGAAAAGAGAGAAAAAAAAATGCTGTCAGTATGCTGGTAGTCATGAATGATTCATTTGTTTATTGTACACAGTAGGACTTTTATTCTGAAAACTCCAGTGCATTTAATTGTTTGTTTTTTTCTTGTATTAATGATGAAAAAAACCCTGATCTGATCACAGCGATGGTTGGAGAAGTACAGCTTGTATTTATTGCACTTTTGTGATTTGGGTGTGCTGTCTTTCTTTTTCTTGTGAGACTTTTGAAAGCTGTGAATTTTATCATCGACACTGTACTGTCAACCAGAATTGTAAATATATCACCAGCACAAGAGTATGTTTTGTAGTTTCACAACAAATATAAAAAGTTCCTTTCTTCTAATCTTTATAATGTTTTGTGTGTGTTTGTGTTTTTACTCTCACAAATTTCTAATATATTTATCTGTATTGAGATCGGGGCCAATCAGTTTTTTTCTCATTCCAACTATTACGTGCAGTTACTAACAGTAAAATATCAGAAAGAAGACTACATATGGGGCATTTTCAGCAAATGATTCAATTTATGCTATAAAAAGACAGTACACAAATAACACTGACTCTCAAAAATGGCATATATATATATATATATATATATATATATATATATATATATATATATATATATATATATATATATATATATAAACATAATAGTTGGTCCAACTTGCTCATAGATGAACGACAAACACTCACGCTACCTCTTGCCCATTATATCCAAGTTCAAAGTTTAATTTAAAGGGACAGGTCACCCAAAAATGAAAATTCTGTCATCATTTACTCCAAACCTGTATGAGTTTCTTTGTTCTGTTGAACACACAATAAGATATTAAAGAATGTTGCTAACCCAACAAATACCATGGAAGTCAATGGGTGCCGTCAAATGTCTGCTTGCCATCATTCTTTAAAATATCTTTTGTGTTCAAGAGAAGAAAGAAACTCATACATGGTTTGAAACAACTTGAGCGCGTGTAAATGATAGAATTTTCGTTTTTGGGTGAACTGTCGCTTTAAAACATTTAAACTATGTAAATGTAAAGAATACAATATATTACTTAAAAAAATCTAAACTTTATATCCATCGTGCGTGTGTGTATTTAGGATATACAAAATATTTAATATAAATCATTTTGTGACTGTATTTTTTCCCCACTGCCAACGATTGAAAGGCTATAGTTTTGGCGGGTATTTTCCCACAACCCCGCGGAACCGGAAGCAGCGCGCTGTGTGTTTAGAGTCGCTGCTACTGCTAGCTGCACAGCGGCTTCTACATCTACGCTGAAGAACACCTAACAACCTGCCAGGTAAATAGTCGTCTGAAACTTTGTGTTACTCCGTATGATATTTGTTTAGTAGCGTTTCATACTCTGACTGGAAAGGAAATGTTGTTTGTCAGCGTGTTTGGCGGCTGCAGACTAACAGAAGCTAGCGTTTTAAGCTAATATCAAACCCTTGCACCAAAATCATGGTTAATTTTTTTTTACTACTTTATGAACAAATAAGATGTATAACGTTAATCAAATAATTTTTTAGATATTTGCTACTAGATACTAGCCTGTGAATGGTTAGAGTTATCTAGATTAGACTTAAGATGTTAGTGAACATTTAATTAATATAACATATATGGTTATTATGTTAGTTCCTCTCCCATTAGCGTTACATTTTGAATAAATGATAACCGATTTACTAGTTGTTTGTTTGGGTCTGGAAACGTTGTGCATGTTAATATTCACTAATATATTTGATTTAATATTCACCCAACTTACTTCAGTCTTATGTCCTCTATGAAAGTCAATTAACTATACAATCCCTGATAAGATTCAAGTTGCTAGAGTAGTCATTTGATTGAGTTAACAAACACTTATTAATATTCATCAGTCTTTCATTAATATTCATGTACTTTTTTTATATATATATTTCCATGCTCATGAGAGACGAATCAGAATAAATGCCATGATAACTCAATTGCTCTTCCTGGCAGAGTTTATTTTCCTTGTGAGAGCTTCAGGATCGCTGGGATACTCGATCAGTTCCTCGGCCTTCATCATCATCATCATCATCATGCCAGCCGCACTTGC
Organism: Rhinichthys klamathensis goyatoka; assembly: GCF_029890125.1. NCBI lineage: Eukaryota > Metazoa > Chordata > Actinopteri > Cypriniformes > Leuciscidae > Rhinichthys > Rhinichthys klamathensis. Next base: position 8,695,411 of record NW_026606717.1, read on the forward strand.
AGATACCAGTCAAATTATCTGTGAGGTATGGGCCAGCAATGTGGAGGAGGAGATGAGGAAGATCCGACAGATCATTCAAAACTACAACTACATCGCCATGGTGTGTGTGTGCGCGCCTGTGTTGTTGTTCAATCTACTAATGATGTGGGAAAATGTCCTATAATAACTTTAAAATGATAATTGAGACAATGTTACAGGTCAAATAGCACATTTTTGTTAATATACACTACTATTCAACATCTTGGGGTTGGTAAGATTTGTTTTTGAAAGAAGTCTCTTCTGCTCACCAATGTTAGATTTAAGTAATCAAAAATATAATAAGAACAGTAACATTGTGAGAGATTATTACAATTTAAAATAACTATTTAAATGTAATTTATTCCTGTGATGCAAAGCTGAATTTTCAGCATCATTACTCCAGTCTTCAGTGTCACATGATCCTTCAGAAATCATTCTAATATGCTGATTTGATGCTCAATTATTATTATTATTGGTGCTCTGTTATTAATAATAGTTCTTATTTTTAGATTTGAAAACCGTTTGTTGCTTAATATTTTGTGTGGTTAACCATAATTATTTTGTTCTTCAGGATTATTTGATGAAGAGAACACCATGTATTTGCAAAATAAATATTTTGTAACATTATAAGTGCCTTTACTGTCACGTTTGATTAATTTAATCCTTGAATCCTTGATAAAAGCATTTTCTTAAAAAAAAAAAAGTACCCCAAACTTTTGAATAGTAGTGCATCAAAGTTTCAACAAAAAGTATGAAGCAGCAAATCCGGAAATGTTTCTTGAGCAGCAAATCAGCATATTAGAATGATCTCTGAAGGATCATGTGACACTGAAGACTGGAGTAATGATGCTGAAAATAAAGCTTTGCCATCACAGGAATAAATTTCATTTCAAAAGATATTCAAATAGAAAACAGTTCTTTTAAATTGTAATATTTCACAATATTACTGTATTGATAAAAAATGCCTTGGCATAAGAGACTTCTTTCAAATATATAAATGATTCCAAATGTTTGACAGTAGTGTAAGCGCTTTAACAGGAATATGAGCTGAAGATTTGTGCTTTGGATCCTCAGGACACAGAGTTTCCTGGCGTTGTAGTTCGTCCCATTGGAGAGTTTCGCAGTACTGTTGACTATCAGTACCAGCTCCTGAGGTGCAACGTGGACCTTTTAAAAATCATCCAGCTGGGTTTGACGTTTATGAATGAAGAGGGAGACTACCCGCCTGGAACCACAACATGGCAGTTCAACTTCAAGTTCAATCTGACGTAGGTGTCCAGCATTACTTGCTTAACCCTTCTCATCTCTTATGTTGATATTTGTGTCAGAGGCCCTGTTCACACCTGGTATTAAGATGCATTTTGGTCGATCGGATCACAAGTGGATGATGCTATATACCAGAGGTGGGAGTAAGTCACTAAATGCAAGTCCAAGTCTTAACATTGCAAGTCAAAGTCAAGTCGCAACTTAGTCATCAAGTCATACCAAGTCGCACACAGGCTTTACACATTTTTTAACTCTGGGACTTTTATTACTTATTTAGACACAGAGGGCTGATGGGTTACAAAAATAAATAAATTCACTTGTGTGTAATAAATAAATCAGCATTAAGAAGCACTTTAAATGCTCTAAAATAAAAATAAATTAAATAAACACAAGTAAACAAGAATTAATACAACTTTTCCCATCTTGTAAAAAAAAAACTAAAAAGATATTGCATTCTAAATTAGTACTGTATGACAAAGTTTGTATGTTCTTACTCTAAATATGCAGGTGATTTGATCCCATAACACAAAATATTATATGTAAATTTTAAGAAAACAAATCTAATAATTTAAATGATTTAAACCCGACTATTTTTTAATACGTGGGTCGTTATAACTGACGTTCTCAACTACTTTCTATATTACTTTCTCCCGCCCGCAACATTTATGTTTTGTCCCGCTCCCGCCCGCAAAAAGACTTTTTTTCTGTAGCCTAGCTACCTCCGAATACTTTTAATTTAGCCTATGTGTCGCCACCATACACATCAGCATAAATGCTCCTGATAAATTATTTGTTATTAAAGCATTAACACACAAACCACTGTTAGACATAAAAGCAAGCAGCTCCTGCGTCCATGGTTTGGCATGACTGCGTGCCCTAATTCCTAAAAAGCTGACATCAGTTCATCGCGATCTCACACATCTCTGTTATTATCAATGAAGCTTTCATAATATATACACTTTGTTTGTTATAATTCGAGGATTTGCCAGCATACAGAATTGAGCACTGAACAAAAAGTCCGTTTTGAGCGGTGAGGGAAGTCTATCGTAAATGCTTCTGATTGGCCATTGCGTTCCTAGAAATCAAAACATAAGTCTGTGATTGGCTACATCGCTCAACACTGCAAACATGTTAGAAATAGATCTTGTAAAAATTGTTCTTATTGCTTTTCTGCAACAGATGAATAAAAATGTATTAGTTTTTATGTTTTATTCATAGTTTGCGGGAGTCCCGCGAATCGTTTTATTCTCCCTCAACCCGGACACACAGAGTGAGTGCATTACCGCCCGCGCTCCCTCTTATGATGAATAAAAAATACACAATTTTTTCACAAGTCATTTCAAGTAAATAGGCACAAGTCCGAGTCAAGTCTAAAGTCACAAGGAGCAAGTCTAAAGTCAAGTCGAGTCTTTTCAGAGATCTAGTCAAGTAAGTCTCAAGTCCAGAAAATTGCGACTCGAGTCAAGTCATATGACTCGAGTCTCCCACCTCTGCTGGTGTGAATACAGGTGTAAACGGGGTCTAAAACGCTTTGAGCTTGTCCACTTTAGACCACTTCCAGAGGGAGTTGAAAACTCATTCGACCGGATTGCTTTCGTAGTGTAAACGCTCATGTCTTCGAAAGTGTTGGAATGGCCACAAAAGACCGTCTTATCTCCGCTACTGACCTGATGTGTAAACATTACTGGCAGCGCTCTAGCCAGACAGGATTTAAACTTTGTCGGCTGAAGACCCAAGCTTGGTTTGAAGATGAAAAACTTACCAAGCGCAATGTTCTCTCACCATTCCTGATCTCTAACACACACTCAGTGTTCGGCTGGTCTTGCGGCTGTCAGAGCAGAAACGAAAGCCGCTGCTCTCCGTATGTTTTTCCGTCGTCTCCTGTCGTGTTCACATATAAATTGCGCAAGCTTATTTAATCAAAAGATCTGAAAAAACACATACATTTCCCACTTCTAAACCCTCCCCATGGAGAAATCAGGACAGAAGTGGTTGAAAGTGGACAAAAGAGACAGATTAAAACACCAGGTGTAAACGGGAATGTGTGTCTCCCTTGTCTGGTTATGATAAGAACGACCAAAACGCATCTTAATACCAGGGGTAAACAGGGTTTTACAGATTTAGCCTGAGCCTGTGATGGTAATGGTGGTGTTGTTTGGCCCTGTGTTTTGCAGAGAGGACATGTACTCCCAGGACTCCATAGATCTCCTCCAGAACTCTGGGCTGCAGTTTAAGAAGCACGAGGAGGAGGGCATCGACACACTCTACTTCGCAGAGCTCCTGATGACGTCAGGCCTGGTGCTGTGTGAAAATGTCAAGTGGCTCTCCTTTCACAGGTAATAGAAAAATCACTGCTTTTTTTGGGTCAAATGTGTCAATACTGTAGCTATCGTGCTACAGCACACATTCTGGCAGTTGCAGTTCTGGCACCGCCGTCCCAACATACTGTCCAACATTCACATCACATGTTTAGCAACACAGCTGAAGGGTGACACGCAGTTCTTTGCCATCACAAAGTTAAAGGGGTCATGAACTGCATTTCTTTTTTTTAGTTTTATAATGTTCTCTGGGGTCCACTCAGGGCTGCAACCACTAATCCATAAAATCAATTGTTATAGGTAATGAAAATAATCGTCAACGAATTTGATTATCGATTAGTCGCGTCAAACAGACGGAGCGCAATAATTCTGACTAAAATAAATTTTTTTGTTAGAAATTAACTAGTGTAGGTTTAATATTCGACATGTAACACAAGTAATCATATTTATGAGAGCAGTAACAGTAACGGCACTTATTTTGGAATAGCACATTAATGTACTATAACTATGTTCAGACGAGTGAATGTGTGCGTTCTTCATGCCTCATACAAGTTAACATTTTGTGTTTGATTATTGTCATTTTTAATTTAGTCTCTTTAATATCTGCTTGAAAATAGTAAGCAATGTTGTTTTTAGGTTTGGAATGCAATGTTTATATTTTAACCCTTTCAGCTTATAATGTACAGCGTAGCTTTTATAGGGACATTTTGGCCACTGGCATTTTTCATTTTATATTACACATTGTTTGGAGGACCGCATTGGGCAGGATGCGGAATAATATTGTTTAAAATAATTTTAATAATAATTTTAATGTATAATAATATTTTTATTTTTTCCCTCGATTAATCGGTAAAATAATCGACAGATTAGCTGATTATCAAAAATAATCGTTAGTTGCAGCCTTAGTCCACTTATGTTATCAAGATTTTTACATCAAAAACATCCTAAGTTAGAATAAGCTATTTTCTATCCTGAATTCAAGACTTGGAAGTAAACCCCCACTGTTATGATTGGGTAACAGTTTTGCATATTAGAAATAATTTTCAAGGTCCCTGCCATTTATGCTTGTTTGATGTTGAAAAAGATCTTGTTACATAGTTGAAACATTTGCCAACAGTGTGAAACATATATGCATATTACATAAGCTTTATAAGTCTTGGTTGTGGCAAATACAATTTAAGGACTGAGTTACCACAGTTATAATTGAAAAATAATGACTTACGGTGTTTTGTGTAAATGGAATTATGAATGAATGTGCCATTGTTTGTAATACTGAAGGCTATTCATAGTTCATCCTATTCGATAAAGTGAAAAACATACATTGTCATTTGCAGTGTAGTGTTTTAAATAAAATGAAACTTGTTTTACTGATGACAAAACAGATGTCGCTCACTGAAGCTTTATTCAGGATTTCAGTTAATGGCTTGGAGAACGCTTCTTTTGTTATGGTTTTGATCTAAATGCTTTCTCCCGATAATCCTACTCATTTACCCCATAAATGCTGAAGCAAAGGAAAGAACTATGCGCAGTTTGACCTCGGCGCTACAGTATAAATGCACTGTATCAGACAATAGCAGTGATGGGAATAACGGCGTTATAAATAACGCCGTTACTAACGGCATTACTTTTTCCAGTAACGAGTAATCTAATTGATTACTCTTCTCATTTAAATAACGCCGTTACCGTTACTGGCAAAAAATGTGGCGCGTTACTATAACTGATGAAGCTGGGTTTTTTTTTCATCAGACCAACTAGATCTCTGAGCGAGAGGCAAATACTTTTTTTACTGTTCTTCCTTGGTTAGTGGGCAGAGCACGAGACAAGCGCATAAATGCTGACGATTGGCTGAGGTAGAGTAAAATGTCATCGTAAGCCAATCAGAGGTAGAGTTGGGCGGGTGTTCGAAAGCACGCATAGTAGTGATGGGCATTCGGCTCTTTTGACTCAGCTCACTGAAAAGAGCCGGCTCTTTTGGCTCACAAACGGCTCTTTAAATGACTTTGACTATAATATTTAAATTTTTATTACATAATTATTGAATTTCTATAGGCTAAATTTGTAAAAATAGAGTCGGCTCTTCAGATATGCGAGCCAGCTCCCGACGTTCACCTAAAAGACCCGGGTCTTAGAGTCGGCTCATTCGCGAATCACGAACGACCCATCAAAAGCTCATTCGCGAACGAGTTGATCCATCATCACTAACGCTCATTCGCGAACGACCCATCATCACTAACGGCTAACGCTCATGAATTGTGAATCATAACGCATAGTCGGACAGGACAGGACACACAAGGAACAACACAAGCCAGTCAGTCAACGAGAGACAGGTATGGCGACGATCTTAACAAGCTTAATTTAATTTTGCCCAGTTGTGGCCTGTTGAGGGGCAATAAATATCAAAAGTTCCAAAACATCTATTGTGTTATTTGCATTGATCCACTATATAAACATAATATCTGCATACATGGCATTTGATTGGAGGCTAGTCTCACTTTGTCCCACAGCAACATTTTTTTTTTTTTTTAGATGTGTGTACAATGTTTCATGTTTCTGTTAATAATGTATTGTATTAAGTGTCCATTTCATTATAATATTCAGATTTATCATAAATAATTGAACATGCACATGTATTTTAAGTTCCGTTAAAGAGGGGTAGATGTGGGGTCACATTTGAGCATTTAAAATTTAATTTTACTTGAAAGTAACGCAATTGTTACTTTCTCAAGTAACTAGTTACTTTTAAAATTTGTAACTGGGTAACTAATTTAGTTACTTTCTGGAAGAAGTAACTAGTAACTGTAACTAATTACTTTTTAAAAGTAACTTGCCCAACACTGGACAATAGTGACACATGGTAAAAACGGTTACTTACAGACTATTTTTTTAAATTACATTTATCTCACTTAAATGTTTGCTCGCTTAAATGTTTGTTTAAGAAAAAGTAGCACAAATAGATACAATAGAATAAAGATACAAATAAAATAAAGACGTTTTTTGGGTAGGTCTAACTAGTATGAATAAAAAGTAAACAAATGTAAAATGACACTGGATAGTCTTTTAGTCCTGTATAAATTAAATACATGGCTTTAATTGTAAGGAATCTGAATTAATTGCCTATCTCTTGTTGTTTTATCAACATTGACATGTACACATATTAGGCTTCTGTCACTTTAAGAGCTAGTGCTACTTATCCATGTGCTGTTTTCATTATACTGTCACATTCGTTTCTCAACTGGTTGTTTATTTAAGACATAACCAACTGTGTTTGTGGATACTCACTAGTGCTGCACCATTAATCATATCGCAATCGTAATCGCGATGTCAAGCCTATGCGATTATACTGCGATTTTATATGAAATAAACAAATTAGGGCTGGTGAAATGGTTTAAAATTAAAAATTGAGTCGTTTTCTGTGCAATAAAAGCTGCTTTTGTACTACCGGGGAAGTTTGGGGTTCTAAAACTTACAGGATATTTGTTTTAGTACAATGACCTCTTATGTGTCAAGAGTTAAACTGTTTATTCGCACGTTGTTCGGACAAAATAAGGCAACAGCCGAAGCTCGTGCACACTAAAAGCCTGTGACAGAGCGCGAGTTGTGTTGTCTTATTGCGCTTAAACTGTCAAGTACACACAAGGTTTTCATAAACAGTTGTTTATATCTTCAGTGAATGCAAACAGTTCGGATGCGTATCAGTTTATTAGATCTGTGCCTTCAAGTGACCAACATCAATGACAGATGGCAGCAGGTTAGATTACAATCAAAGAACGAAAGATGAATGAATTAATAATTCTTAATATTTATGTTAAAAAAAACCTAAGGTAAATTATTTAAAAATGTTTTTAAAAATATTAAGATGAGCACACATGTAGTAGGAGTCACTTTTTACACACAATGATTTTAGAGTCAAGTCTGTTCCATTTTGCAGCTTATTCTGGCTAAAACAGTCCACCGACAGGCCGAGATCAGGAGACTTGATACGAACAATGATACGTTCGAACAATAATAATACGAACCAGGTCAATATTGCATTACTGAGAGAAAAAAAACACAAGTCTCATACAAGTACAAGTGATACTTGTACAACTTATTTTAAGACTGTTATTTATATCTTTTGCTGTAGTGTCAGTAGGAAATATCCGTTTACATTTCCAAACATTTATTTTGCCATTGTAATAATCCAGTGAGATTTTTATATGCATAAGGAGTCTGACAACAGCCAGTGTGCTCCACACGGAGATCTGATCTCACCATAATCGAGTCCATCTAAAAAACTACTAAATCCAGAAGAACTGCGGCAACGTCTCCAAGACTCTTGAAGAAATCTTCCTGAAAAGCTATGTGCAAGTGTACCTGGACAACAGCTGTTTAAACGCAAAGCGTGGTCACACCAAATATGGATTTGATTCAGTTTATAGAAGCTAATTGATAAATAAAATCTATTTATGACATTATTTTGGAAAGCATCCTCACTTTACAGCATTTTTACACAAGTGCCTAAAACGTCTCGCAGTACTGTAGCTTTGCAGGAAGGTTTCAAGCATCTTGGAGACATTGCTGCAGTTCTTCTGCATTTAGTCCATCTCAGTTTTTTTTCTGTTTCTTCATGTAATCACAGACAGGCTTGATGATGGAGAGATCAGATCATACCGGCTCTTGTCACTCACTGGATTATTACCATTAATAGCAAAATGTATGTTTTGGACATGTAAGCTGACACACTACAGCAAAATATATAAATAGCTGGCTTAAAACCTATTTTTTGGGGGTGAAAATACTAAAGTGCCAAAGACTTTTGCACAGTAGTGTATATATACAGACTTTTGCATGCACACAAGAAACTTTATCGGGCCCTTGAGAAACTATTCACATGCACACAGGAATTTTTTTGCATGCTTACAATTTACAATTACGCATTACAATTTCTAGTTTTATATACTATAAGCTAATCTATGAAGAAAAAGAGCAAATAACCACATGAATTAATAGAAATCTAGGCCGATTTGCTCAAAAATGGGCTTTCCTTGGGGTAGTACCTCTAATATCAAGGCCTAATGTCCAATTTAATGCATCCTTTGTGGCGGCAGAGAAACCAAGACACGAAATGGGCCTATGGCACAATATCGCTGTGTGCATTGTCCTATTTGCCAAGTTCAAGGGTCTATAAAAACACTGGTGCTAAAAAAAAAAAGTGGTCAAAATTTGGCTTTCATTAGGGCAGTACATTACCCTATTTTTAAGGCCTTAGGTCTGCTTTAACACATACTCTATGGCAGCCAAGAAACCACACAGTGAAACGGGCTGATGGTGCAATAGGTGGCTCAGTGTGCATTGTCTATGCTAAGTTGAATGGTTTCTCATGCGCACACGAAAGTCTGCATATTTTTTTATTTTTGCAAAGATCCTTTTAGTGGCTCTGTAAGAATGCTAAGAATATCATGAGAAGAAACCCAAAACGGTTAAAACATGCATTTTTGCATAATGAAAAAGTGCACCTTGAATAAATTCAGTCGTTTTTGACAATCGCTAAACGGCTACCATGAAAACACACTTGTTGTATGATAAATTCATTTTCAATAAATTCTTAATTTTCTATTATAGAAAACTAAATAGGGGTCAATAGTCTGGAAATGCTAATATTTTTCCATACTCTGCTTTCTTTTTTTCATACTTTTCCAAACTGCGTAGGAACCCTGGAACTTCTTTAATTTGCTCTTCTTCAGCAAATCTGGCCCCTAGTGAGATCTTTTGTGTTTTCTGTGTCCTCACTAGTGGATATGATTTTGGATACCTGGTGAAGCTCCTCACAGACACCCGGCTGCCAGAAGAGGAACACGAGTTCTTTCAGATCTTAAACCTTTTCTTCCCAGCCATTTACGACGTCAAATATCTTATGAAGAGCTGCAAAAACCTCAAGGTATGTCAAGCGCTGTAACCCGTGTTGTATAGATGTTGTGATTGGTCATTGTTGAAGATGATCAGTGGGTTTTGCTCGGTTTAGGGTGGACTTCAGGAGGTTGCGGACCAGCTGGAGCTGAAAAGGATCGGCAGGCAGCATCAGGCCGGCTCGGACTCGCTGCTCACTGGAATGGCTTTCTTCCGCATGAAAGAGGTTGGTGTTTTCTAACCGAGACCATAGCTGATGCTGGCATCTTAGCTGATCGTTAATTCTGCCGTCATGTTTTATTTCTTCAGCTGTTTTTTGAAGACAACATCGACGATGCCAAGTACTGTGGGCGACTCTATGGCCTGGGATCCGGTTCCTCTCAAAGTCAGAACGGAATCTCCAATTCCTCGCAGGAGGAAGCCAACAACAAGCACTGACTAAAACCAAGTGGATGACGCACTTGTTTTAATCCCACTCAGCATTGTTCTTTACAAAGATGATTTCAAATGATTCATGCATTCTAAAGGGACATTGGGAAATGCAAACAAGCTAATCTCCGATTCTGTTCTGCTCTGTAGTCCATCACACCACGACGTTCCAGGACTCTAGATGTGCTCCTGTTCTTCCCATCGGCTGCTTTTTTGAACATTTTATCTTTTGTTTTACAGTATTAAAAACACCATCGTTTTAAGCATGGGACCAGCGCTTGTGTATCTTACTGCTTACGAGACTCCAGGCATTTTAATATGCTCTGTCCTTTTTAGAAATGTTTTGATATTTTCTGGAAAGGCTTGAGATTGAATCATCACTGCGATAAGAGGAAATGCCTTCTCAACGTTGGAACACGTGACTTTGGGGTTGTGTTTTTAAAACAAGCCAGCATGTATGTATATTAAGATCGAAACTTTCAAAAAGAGATTGCTATCTTTAAGCATTTTTCCTGTAATAAATACATTTTAGATTGAGGTTTGGGGCATCTTTGAGAACACAAGTCCACTGGTCCTATGTAACCGTTTTAAATTTGTTCGTCACACGATCTCGACTGTTTGTGGTACGTGTTTTTATTGTATCTGTTGTTCGAGGCAGTTGTGTATTAAAATGTTTTCTATCGCCACAGTGATGTCATGTCCAATTACAAGGCATGTGTACTGAAAACTGACCCTTTGTTTGCAGCCTTTAAAGGAATGGTTCACCCCAAAAATGGAATTTCTTGATTTAAGAGTTCTTTCTTCCGATGAAGAGAAATTGAGGTGTTAGAGGAAAACATTGGAGGATATTTTCTCCATGTAATGCAGGTGAATGGTGCCCAACGTAGACCGTTTTTGACAGTCCAAAATCCATATTTCGGCAGCTTCAAAGGGCTCCACAATACCCCAGCTGACAAATAAGGGTGTTCTCTAGCAAAACGAAAATATGTATTCTACAAACGCTCACCATGGTCCAGCTCTGCAAAGCAAGTTCACGATAGCACTGCATTATTCATATACTTTATTATAATTTAAAAAAAAACTAGTTAAAAAGTATAAAACTAATTTATTTATTTTTTGAAAATGACTGATGGCCTTAAATGACTGTTAAAGGCCTTTATTTGTCAGGTGGAGCCCTTTGAAGCTATAAATATTAAATTGTGGACCGTCAAAAATGGTCTATGTTCGGCACCCTTGCATTACATGAAAACATAACAGGATATTTCTCCCTCCAAAAACCTTGATTTGTCTTCGGCTGAGAAAAGAAAGTCATATGCATGGTCTTGGGGTGAGTAAATAACCAGATCATTTTTGGGTGAAACATTCCTTTAAAGTTGGAAGGCTTAGTTTTGGTGGGCGTTTTCCCACAATCCCACAGGACCGTAAGCAAGTCGCTAGTTCGTTAGTAGGATTGGGAATAGAAAATCAATTCCAAATCTTGATATTCTTTAAGCGCCAAAGAGAACTTCTGCATGGAAGCTGTTTTATATCGCCTCTTATACAGGTCCTTCTAAAAAATTAGCATATTGTGATAAAGTTCATTTTCCATAATGTAATGATAAAAATTAAACTCATATATTTTAGATTCATTGCACACCAACTGAAATATTTCAGGTCTTTTATTGTTTTAATACTGATGATTTTGGCATACAGCTCATGAAAACCCAAAAGTCTAAAAAAATTAGCATATTTCATCCGACCAATAAAAGAAGTGTTTTTAATACAAAAAATAAAGTCAACCTTCAAATAATTATGTTCAGTTATGCACTCAATAGTCAATACTTGGTCGGGAATCCTTTTGCAGAAATGACTGCTTCAATGCGGCGTGGCATGGAGGCAATCAGCCTGTGGCACTGCTGAGGTGTTATGGAGGCCCAGGATGCTTCGATAGCGGCCTTAAGCTCATCTAGAGTGTTGGGTCTTGCGTCTCTCAACTTTCTCTTCACAATATCCCACAGATTCTCTATGGGGTTCAGGTCAGGAGAGTTGGCAGGCCAGTTGAGCACAGTAATACCATGGTCAGTAAACCATTTACCAGTGGTTTTGGCACTGTGAGCAGGTGCCAGGTCGTGCTGAAAAATGAAATCTTCATCTCCATAAAGCTTTTCAGCAGATGGAAGCATGAAGTGCTCCAAAATCTCCTGATAGCTAGCTGCATTGACCCTGCCCTTGATAAAACACAGTGGACCAACACCAGCAGCTGACATGGCACCCCAGACCATCACTGACTGTGGGTACTTGACACTGGACTTCAGGCATTTTGGCATTTCCTTCTCCCCAGTCTTCCCCCAGACTCTGGCACCTTGATTTCCGAATGACATGCAAAACTGAGCAACAGTCCAGTGCTGCTTCTCTGTAGCCCAGGTCAGGCGCTTCTGCCGCTGTGTTCAAAAGTGGCTTGACCTGGGGAATGCGGCACCTGTAGCCCATTTCCTGCACACGCCTGTGCACGGTGGCTCTGGATGTTTCTACTCCAGACTCAGTCCACTGCTTCCGCAGGTCCCCCAAGGTCTGGAATCGGTCCTTCTCCACAATCTTCCTCAGGGTCCGGTCACCTCTTCTCGTTGTGCAGCGTTTTTTGCCACACTTTTTCCTTCCCACAGACTTCCCACTGAGGTGCCTTGATACAGCACTCTGGGAACAGCCTATTTGTTCAGAAATTTCTTTCTGTCTTACCCTCTTGCTTGAGGGTGTCAATGATGGCCTTCTGGACAGCAGTCAGGTCGGCAGTCTTACCCATGATTGCGGTTTTGAGTAATGAAACAGGCTGGGAGTTTTTAAAAGCCTCAGGAATCTTTTGCAGGTGTTTAGAGTTAATTAGTTGATTCAGATGATTAGGTTAATAGCTCGTTTAGAGACCCTTTTCATGATATGCTATTTTTTTGAGACAGGAATTTTGGGTTTTCATGAGCTGTATGCCAAAATCATCAGTATTAAAACAATAAAAGACCTGAAATATTTCAAATATACACAATTATGTCAAAATATCCTCGTAAACAGTTTTGTCTTAAGTGAACGTAAACATTTAAGAAAAACAGTAGTACTGGATCCGTACATTGACACCTAGCTACACCTGCTGTGTCTTGCATTCAGATCTGCCTCCAGCCAATCAACAACTGAAGGATAAAACCATGTCCCACACTACTATTTTTTTCCTTTTTCAATGTTTCTTTCGAATGTATGTCACAATACGGAGAAAAAAAACGATTGTCGCTACTTGTTTCGTTTTTACTTTTTACATTTTTACTTTTTAAACTTGACTTCATATTGATTAAAATATATATATATTTTATATATTAATGTATCAAGTGTCAAAAGAATTTTAAAATGAAAAACTACACCAAAAAAACCCCAATTTGTTTATCTGCATGTCATGTGACAACTGACATCAAAGATCTGTGAACATGCAAATGTGTTAAATTATTGAAATATTAATTTAAAATATTAGAGGGTGCTTCAAATAAACATTTTAAGTCAACGGGGTTCGGCTGACAAAGTTTGGTCAAATAGAATCTATTGCTTCAATAAAAAAAAGTAAACTGTGGGAGAATTTGTTTTATTACAGACTAAGTCAAGTGAATTTTACATATCAAACAACAGTAATTGCATATCAAAAACACTAAGTGCTATTTGGACAGTGTCAGTCTCTGCCAGGCTTTACAGAGCGATTCTGTAGTGCCGTATTTGCGCAACAAAGTTGTGGCTTCGGCACAGACGTGCTGTGGAAACAGAGTCAACTGTTTTTCCATGTGCAGAAAAACGATGCAACATTCCATGACATCCGGAAATGGGTATTTCTAAAATAAGAGAGAAAAAATAAAAAAATTCTATCATGAAATGAAATCAATTTGGTCAGAATACATGGCTACTCTTGAATGGCTGTCAATAGAGAAAAGCTCCCATAATTGAAGCGAAGCAGCCAAACACTGAACCAGCTGTCTGAACAATAAGAAATTAGCCTCCATCATCATATTTGAGACACAAATTTCCAAGGCCTCCAAATTGTCAAAATGTTTTAAACATTGCTGAAAAACCCCGCTGTACGCAATTTACTACATACCTTCTATCATCTGATTGATAGTTTATAATTCAAGTAGAAGGTCTTTTAGTATTTTGTTGTGAAATCCTTACCGATTTTGATCAAATAAAAGTAAGAATATTTTTTTATATTGTTAGTAATATTTCAAAATGAACAGTTACACTGCAGCAACTTAGGTTTACTTTATTATTCATCATATGCGAGTATCATATATGATACATCAGGCTTTTGAGGAATGTTTATTTGTGCATCTAACATCTAACATTTCAAGCTATCAGAATTTAACCTTACTTACTTTTTGGTAATATACAGACATTTGAAGTGGATCAAAAAGAGTTAATCAAAGTTGTCCTTAGACAAGACCAGGTATTAATCAAAATTCATGTATAACTTTGATGAAAGGTTTTGACCCACTTTAAACGTTGACTACTGTATATCAGCAACTGCTCCAAATTGCATATTTGTGCTCAGTTTAATAAATTTGAGGTGTTGTTTTCCTACTCGTATGATCTCAGTTTTCTCCTATATCATACTTAATGAGCCATAAAAGCCTGATGTATCAAATATGATACTCGGCAAAAAACACATATGCAAACTTTTTCTGACTATCATTTTATACGTCAGACATTACGGGGTTCAGCCAAAAATGAAAATTCTGTCATCATTTACTCACCCTCAAGTCGTTCCAAACCTGTATGATTTTCTTTTTTCTGTTGAACACAAAAGAATGTCAGTAACCAAACAGTTGATGCTCCCCATTGACTCCCATAGCATTTTTTTTTTTCCAAACAATGGGAGTCAATGGGGAGCATCAACTGTCTGGTTACCTATATTCTTCAAAATATCTTCTTTTGTGTTCAGCAGAAGAAAGAAAATCAAGTCGTTCCAAATCCTATATGAGTTTGAGTAAATGATGACAGAACTTTCATTTTTGGGTGAACTGTCCCTTTCAGAAAACTGAGTGTCTTACTCTGAGCAGCTCAGGAATGGCAGTGAGCACTTTATGGTGTTCAGCGACCTGGGCAGTCAGTGTAGAGAGTGATTCACTGCTAGAGAGAGACAAAAAGAGCTGTTAGACATTTCTTTGAAGCACCTGAATCAAAGCGCATAAGATACAGCATCAGAAATACCTGCTTCCACTAGCAGATCCTCCACGTTCCTCTGAGGTTTCAGATTGAGAAGTACTAGGAGCTTCCGGGCTCACGTGAGTCTCTTTACACTGGCTGTGCTGCTGAATCAGGCTCGTCACTCTCTTCTGAATCTCTGCTATGGCTCTCTGGGTGGCCTGAAGATTGGCGTGAGGTTCAGAGAGAAGAACGTTCCAGAAGCCGTCAGAGAAAGTGCCTTCAGATTGAGCTTCTCTGTTACAGTCTGCTTCATCTTCGTTGTGGTTGTTCTCTGTTAAACGGTGACCGTTGCTGATGGTGTTATTGGTCAAAGCTGAAGTTTCATCGCTGTAGTTCCACCATTTCTTATACACGAGCTGATAACAGACAAAAGCCTCCACGCTTTGAGAAATCATCAAGCTTCTCTCGTCACTTGGGTCTAGTTTCTGTTTGTAAAGTGCCACCGACTCCAAACCTGCGACAAAAACGACAATGAAAGATTTGAATTAGGGATGCACCAAAATTTCAGCCGCCGTAGGACTATACATTATTTGGATAATTGGTTAAAAATAAAATCTGTTAAATCTGATTCTGTTATATAGAACTTAAGAATAATATACTGATATTTAATATTAATACATTTTCTGTACAATTTAGGTGTTACTTTCAATAGAAGTTTGGTTATTTTATTTTATTGGCATGTTCTGTCAAGAATGACACGCAAACTTTTAACCCGATTAGACAGAGGAATTACCACAGAAAAAAATATTTGACTTAGTTATTGTATTTTTTGAACCAGCGAGAAGAATTTCTGTTCTACTGCTGTTCAATTTTAGAAAAATACTTGAAAACCAATTTTTTAATTCACTTAAGCACTCACCAAGAGCAGAAGAGGGAAACTTTGAAAAAAGGTAAAAAAAAGTTGGGTGTCGTCGGCAGAACAATGAAAATGAATATCGTATTTCCTAAAGATGATGCCAATTGGTAAAAGATAAATAATAAACAAAAGAGGTCCTAATACAGAACCCTGGGGAACACCAGTGACAACATAGGTGGGTTTTGATTTAAACTGTTTAAGTTGTACAAATTGAATGCGGTCCGTGAGATAGGAACGAAACCAGCTTAAAGCCATACCGGTAATTCCAATAGATTCCAGCCAGCTCAAGAGTATAGAATGCGAAATGGTATCAAATGCTGCACTAAGATCAAGAAGTAGAAGTATTGATAAAAGACCCGCATCAGCAGCTAGTAATAGATCATTGGAAATCTTTACAAGTGCAGTTTCAACACTGTGATGAGAACGAAACCCTGACTGAAACTCCTCATATAAACTATTACAAGAAAGATGTTCACAGAGCTGGATAGCAACGATTTTTTCTAGGATTTTTGACAGAAACGGCAGATTCGAAATGGGACGAAAATTATCAAAATTCTTTGAGTCTGTCCCAGGTTTCTTAAGAATAGGTGTTATAACAGCAGTTTTAAGTGCAGTAGGGACAGTACCAGAAAGAAGTGAAGTATGCATGATATCAGTGATTAAAGAGGAAAGAAATGGTAAACCAGCTTTAACCAAGTGAGTCTCTTTATTTACCACTGAAACAAGGGCATAAATGTGCCATTCAGTCTCTTCATGCATGTTTGGCCGAAGTTAAGTGTTGGCTTGAGAATAACTTTCTCCAATTAAATGAGGATAAGACCGAGATGATTTTATTTGCAAATAAGGGGTGTGTGGATGATGACTGCCTGGGGTTGTTTACTGGGAAAAAAAACCTTGGAACCTTGGTGTCATTTTTGACTTTTGAGCTTAAATTTGACCGGCAAATCAATGCTGTCGTTAAGAATAGTTTCTTCCATTTTAGATCAATATCTAAATTGAAATCTATCCTTTCTTTTAATGATATGGAGAAGGTTGTTCATGCCTTTTGTGTCATCCCATTTGGATTATTATAATGTGTTGTATCTGGGTGCGAGTCAGGCTTCTCAGCTGCCAGACTCTTAACGGGTACTAAGAAGAGAGAGCACATTACTCCGGCGTTAATTAAATTACATTGGTTACCCATACGTTACAGAATTCAATACAAAGCGTTGTTGTATGTTTTTAAGTCTCTGCATGGCCTAGCACTTGAGTATGTTACCGATTTAATCAGCCGCTGTCAATCCAGTAGATCTCTGCGCTCTAATGATCAATTGCTTCTCACGTTTAAAATATAAAGGTGATCGGGCATTCTCTGTTGCAGCTCCTAGGCTCTAGAATGACCTTCCTCTGTCTGTAAAAACTTGTCCTTCATTGGGTGTTTTTCAGAGTGCGCTTAAAACTTATTCGTTTTCTTTAGCATTTGATAATGCTTTGTAAGTTGTGTATGTCATATGTTTGCATTGTTTTATGTCTTTGTTTTTATTTTTCTCTTTTATACCTTCTGTACAGCACTTTGGTTCCACTTGTGGTGTTGAAAGTGCTCTATAAATAAAGTTGAGTTGAGTCTGTAATGGGTCCAGTTGACGCGTGACAGATTTAGATTTGTCATTGAAATTATTGAATTTCATTAAAAAGTAATATTAATACAATTATGCAAAAAAGCTACTTTAAAAAAAAAAGTTTGGTTTCGGTTTTCGGCCAAGTGCATCCAGGAAACCTTTTCACTGGGATATACGTCACGATAGGAAAGAAAAAATGATAGAGAATTCCGGTTCATGGCGACTTTAAAGTTCACTTGGATTGATTTTATTTTGGTGTTCAGTGTATCTGTGGCCGTGTACCTCACCTTGTGGTAAAAGCAGCTGGCACATCTCTGCCATCAGCGTGAAGTGTCCCGCCTCTGAACCTCGAGTCAGAGCTTGCAGTAGCTCCTCTAGAGTAGACGGCCAATCACACAACAGCTGACTCAAAGCACACAGTGTCACGTCCAATGAAATGTGAGATAAGAGCTGAGGAATAAAAAAATGAGCGGAAGATTAGTGAATTTGACGATGACATCAAATAGACTTCTCATAATAGCTTTTATTGTCAGTCCTGATCACTGAAAAACTATTTGATGATCTATATATACATCTCAGGCAGTATCTGATGTGGCCACCAGCTGTTTTAAGTACTACAGTGCATCTCAACACTCGCACGCACACGCACACGCTCGCAGCCTCGCAATGCTCACATGCTGTAAATGTTCAAATAGTGGGTGCAGTTTTTTATTACTCGCTTTTGTGTTTCGCCTCCCTCCACAATTTTACGCTAGCCATAAATCACAGCTGTGCTGATATAGAGCCATAAATCACAGCAGTGCTTATATAGAGCCATAAATCACAGCAGTGCTTATATAGAACCATAAATCACAACAGTGTTTATATAGAACCATAAATCAAAGCAGTGCTGATATAGAGCCATAAATCACAGCTGTGCTAATATAGAGCCATAAATCACGGCAGTGCTTATATAGAGCCATAAATCACGGCAGTGCTTATATAGAACCATAAATCACAGCAGTGCTGATATAGAACCATAAATCACAGCAGTGCTTATATAGAGCCATAAATCACAGCAGTGCTTATATAGAACCATAAATCACAGCAGTGCTTATATAGAACCATAAATCACAGCAGTGCTTATATAGAGCCATAAATCACAGCAGTGCTGATATAGAGCAATAAATCACAGCAGTGCTTATATAGAACCATAAATCACAGCAGTGCTTATATAGAACCATAAATCACAGCTGTGCTGATATAGAGCCATAAATCACAGCAGTGCTGATATAGAGCCATAAATCACAGCAGTGCTTATATAGAGCCATAAATCACAGCAGTGCTGATATAGAGCAATAAATCACAGCAGTGCTTATATAGAACCATAAATCACAGCAGTGCTTATATAGAACCATAAATCACAGCAGTGCTTATATAGAGCCATAAATCACAGCAGTGCTGATATAGAGCAATAAATCACAGCAGTGCTTATATAGAACCATAAATCACAGCAGTGCTTATATAGAACCATAAATCACAGCTGTGCTGATATAGAGCCATAAATCACAGCAGTGCTGATATAGAGCCATAAATCACAGCAGTGCTTATATAGAGCCATAAATCACAGCAGTGCTGATATAGAGCCATAAATCACAGCTGTGCTGATATAGAACCATAAATCACAGCTGTGCTGATATAGAGCCATAAATCACAGCTGTGCTGATATAGAGCAATAAATCACAGCTGTGCTGATATAGAGCAATAAATCACAGCAGTGCTTATATAGAACCATAAATCACAGCAGTGCTTATATAGAGCCATAAATCACAGCAGTGCTGATATAGAGCAATAAATCACAGCAGTGCTTATATAGAACCATAAATCACAGCAGTGCTTATATAGAACCATAAATCACAGCTGTGCTGATATAGAGCCATAAATCACAGTAGTGCTGATAGAGCCATAAATCACAGCAGTGCTTATATAGAGCCATAAATCACAGCAGTGCTGATATAGAGCCATAAATCACAGCAGTGCTGATATAGAACCATAAATCACAGCTGTGCTGATATAGAGCCATAAATCACAGCTGTGCTGATATAGAACCATAAATCACAGCTGTGCTGATATAGAGCAATAAATCACAGCTGTGCTGATATAGAGCAATAAATCACAGCAGTGCTTATATAGAACCATAAATCACAGCAGTGCTTATATAGAGCCATACATCACAGCAGTGCTTATATAGAGCCATACATCACAGCAGTGCTTATATAGAGCCATACATCACAGCAGTGCTTATATAGAGCCATACATCACAGCAGTGCTTATATAGAGCCATAAATCACAGCAGTGCTTATATAGAGCCATAAATCACAGCAGTGCTTATATAGAGCCATAAATCACAACAGTGCTTATATAGAGCCATAAATCACAACAGTGTTTATACAGAACCATATCGCACGTATGATATGGCACATCTGTATTATATACAGATGCTGCTCAGCTCAACATTATCATCCATTTTGTCTATGTATTTCATGAAATATATTATATTATATTAATCTGTCAACAGTGTCAAGTAGATCAGTTGGCAACTTCTTTTCACACATACTTGCTTCATGGGAACACTAGTGGTGGCAGGAGGATTCTCGACGGCTCTCAGCTGTTGATGAAGCGTTTTCACTTTGACCAGGTCAACAGCCGCCACTCCACACTCGCTCTGCCACACTCTGTGCACCGTGGAGAGAAAGTT
This sequence comes from Rhinichthys klamathensis goyatoka, assembly GCF_029890125.1. Classification (NCBI taxonomy): domain Eukaryota; kingdom Metazoa; phylum Chordata; class Actinopteri; order Cypriniformes; family Leuciscidae; genus Rhinichthys; species Rhinichthys klamathensis. The sequence goes on from NW_026606717.1 coordinate 8,715,724, forward strand.
CTCCTCACAGGGCTTAGACCAGGCGTGCGAAGAAGCCACGGTCCAGGTGACCACATCTGTATCTGCCAGTCTTTGAGTGAGGATCTCATTAACACAGAACATCAGTCTGTGACCCTGTGAAGAAGAGGAGACAAAGATGCTTTAGGTACACTGACTGAACATTGATAATTGTTGGTTAGACAAACACACTATTCATAGTAATAATATGAATTATTTATCATATATTAGATATTTTATTGTCTTTTATATTAATTTTGCCTCAAAAAAAAAAAAACACTAAAAGACAACACTTGAAAATATATTTGTCTTCCCTTATAAAACCGTAAATGAATTTATATCAGTGCCAGTTTAGCTTACTAATTTATTGAATATACATGTATATCTATATATACAGGGTTCTTGCAGGTTTCAGTTTGTTACATTTAAGACCTTTTTAAGACCTTTTAAGACCATTATGTGTGAAGTTTAAGACCAAAACGACACATAAATTGAAACATTAGAATGATCCCAGAAATTCTTAAACATATTTTAAGTTTGTAAAATACACACACTGACTGATGTCTCTGGAAGCGGCAATAATAATCCTTTCCATTATAATAAGACGACACGTTTTATTCATATCAGATACACATTGTGTAAGTAGCTTTACATTTTACACTATTCTTCTCCCAGTTCTCCGGCCACTTTCATGTATTTCGTGAGAAGTTGAGGAATTGACGTGTTGTAAACTAACATGGCTCCGCCCATCGCACAAACAGCTCAACTAACGCGATCGTTATGAAGGTGTTTAAACAACAAAACACATCCACTTGCACATATTTGACAATCGGAATATCAGTGTTTCATGTTATAGCTAATACATTTGTGAATATTTTGAATAGAAAAGGGAAAATGACATCAAAGCAGATCATCATTCATTCAGCACTGTGTTGTGGTTGCGCTGTGTCACGTGACAAGCAATGACGCGTCACCATGGAAACATTAAAGTGACAGGTTCTAAATAACGGTCGCCTAGAAAAACTCACGCTGGGGATCAGTTAGAATATTTTAAACTTACGTGTGAAAGGGTTAAATACAAAAACAACAAACAAAAATAAACACAAATTAACAATGGTAAATTATTTAATGTATTTATTCTTTTTAGTAAACTGTTGTTTTTTTGTTAGAAACTCACGCTTACGGATGACGTGGTCGTTGAGCGCCCTCAGGCGACCGTTATGATTACATTCAAATGACTACACAATTTACAGATGATTATTGATTAACGAATATTTTTAAATCATCCACCAAATTATCATCTCTTTCTTGCAGTTTAATGAGTAAACAACGAACATCAAGACATACGGTCCGCTAATGGTGTTAATTAGATCTCTCTTGATGAAGTCCGCTATACCAAATCTTGTTAAACACACACTTCCCAATGATCTTTGAAAACTACGCGCTCGACGACAGCCCTGACTTAACGTTGCACGAATTCGGCGGGCAGGTAGCTAGTGAATCAACTTCCTTCACTTTATTGGCGGCGCGGGTTACATAACGCCACCTACTTTACAGGAGTTATACCTGCAGTGATCACGCAATGGGATAATCATCATCACGTAGCCTACTAGAAAACAAACAAAACAACCAACGTTTTATTTTCGGCGGACAACGCTTGACCACAATTAACAAAATGAACGGAGGTAAGAATTTTAAGACTTCCAAACTTGTAAATTAAATTTAAGACCTAAACTTGTGTTTTTTAGACTTTTTGAGGCCTTAAATTTCACTTTCTGAATTTAAGTATTTTTTAGACTTTTTAAGACTCCGCGGGAACCCTGTATATAATAACAGCTGGAAACAAACCAAAAGCGAGTCTTGCGTCCTCAGGACTTCCTGTGCTGCGGCCCAATCCTGGGAAAGCATCAAGTCTTTGGCGCACCTCAGAGAGAGAGAATGTGCGAGCTCACTTTCTCCTGATACCCACGCCAGATTAGCCGCTGTCTTCAGCGACATCACATCCCCTTTCTTGGCAATGACTTTAGCTGCGTCAAAGCTCGAGTCTGCGGCGAGGTAACTGACAGGTGAAGGAGAAAATACTTTGGTCAGTCAAAAAAAAAAATCTTTAGTCAGTTTCAATTATATTACCCCATTGACTGTATACAGAAATTTAAATCATACCACAATATTATACATATAATATTATCATATGGTATATACATATTGACTGAGATCCAGTTAAATGATAGTTCAGCCAAAAAGACATGTTCTGTCATCATTTTCTCACCCTCATGTCGTTCCAAACTGTATGCATTTCTTTCTTCCGCTGAACACAAAAGTAGATATTTTGAAGAATGTTAGTAACTAAACCATTTCGGTTCTCATTGACTTCCATTGGATTTTTTTGTGCATACAGTGGAAGACAATGGGAACCGAACCAATTTATGCCAAGGCCCGATTTTCGAACTCCAGTCTCACCCACGCGTGATCTTGCGTTATTTCCTTATCACTTCTCGCGTGTGTGTTTGGTTGTGAAACGTAGTTTGCGGACCAGACAGAGTTGCCTGCGATTCTTTCTTTTGTAAAGTTATGCAGTGTGAAACCTACTGTCGCCGATCCATCGTGCAGTGTGAACACAGTGTGAACTGAATGTTACCCCAGAGAGTCGTGCAGTGTGAAAAGAACAGTTACCCGACTACTTTGAAAATCGCGCAGTGTGAACTCGGCATTAGTTATTAACATTAGTCAAAATATCTTCTTTTGTGGTTAGAAGAAAGAAATGCATACAGGTTTGGAATGGCATGAGTAAGGGTTGACAGAATTTTCACTTTTGGGTGAACTATCCCTTTAATTGTAGAAAGTACATTTTAAATTATTAACTTTATTACCAAAAATGTAATATTTAGCAGCCCAACATTTTGCATGCATAATTCATTTCACCCTATAAAAAAAAACAGACCATTTAAAGGGATCAAGAATTGAGAAATCTAATTTTCCTTGCTCTCTTGACATGCAAGAGGTCACAGTATACATATACACTATATACACTCACCGGCCACTTTATTAGGTACACCTGTCCAACTGCTCGTTAACACTTAATTTCTAAGCAGCCAATCACATGGCGGCAACTCAGTGCATTTAGGCATGTAGACATGGTCAAGACAATCTCCTGCAGTTCAAACCGAGCATCAGTATGGGGAAGAAAGGTGATTTGAGTGACTTTGAACGTGGCATGATTGTTGGTGCCAGAAGGGCTGGTCTGAGTATTTCAGAAACTGCTAATCTACTGGGATTTTCACGCACAACCATCTCTAGGGTTTACAGAGAATGGTCCGAAAAAGAAAAAACATCCAGTGAGCGGCAGTTCTGTGGGCGGAAATGCCTTGTTGATGCCAGAGGTCAGAGGAGAATGGCCAGACTGGTTCGAGCTGATAGAAGGGCAACAGTGACTGAAATAACCACTCGTTACAACCGAGGTATGCAGCAAAGCATTTGTGAAGCCACAACACGCACAACCTTGAGGCGGATGGGCTACAACAGCAGAAGACTCCACCGGGTACCACTCATCTCCACTACAAATAGGAAAAAGAGGCTACAATTTGCAAGAGCTCACCAAAATTGAACAGTTGAAGACTGGAAAAATGTTGCCTGGTCTGATGAGTCTCGATTTCTGCTGAGACATTCAGATGTTAGAGTCAGAATTTGGCGTAAACAGAATGAGAACATGGAACCATCATGCCTTGTTACCACTGTGCAGGCTGGTGGTGGTGGTGTAATGGTGTGGGGGATGTTTTCCTGGCACACTTTAGGCCCCTTAGTGCCAATTGGGCATCGTTTAAATGCCACGGCCTGCCTGAGCATTGTTTCTGACCATGTCCATCCCTTTATGGCCACCATGTACCCATCCTCTGATGGCTACTTCCACCATGTCACAAAGCTCTAATCATTTCAAATTGGTTTCTTGAACATGACAATGAGTTCACTGTACTAAAATGGCCTCCACAGTCACCAGATCTCACCCCAATAGAGCATCTTTGGGATGTGGTGGAACGGGAGATTCGCATCATGGATGTGCAGCCGACAAATCTGCGGCAACTGTGTGATGCCATCATGTCAATATGGACCAAACTCCCTGAGGAATGCTTCCAGCACCTTGTTGAATCTATGCCACGAAGAATTGAGGCAGTTCTGAAGGCAAAAGGGGGTCCAACCCGTTACTAGCATGGGGTACCTAATAAAGTGGCCGGTGAGTGTATATGCTAATGTGTTTTCACTCACCATTTTGCCGCAGTAGCATAATGGCCATCCTTCTCCAGCACTGCAGCCCAGCTCATGTAGAGATCCTTCTGCACAGGGTCCTCTGGCTGGAGTCTGGCTCTGGCTAAAGCGATGGCCTCGCTGAAGATTCATTGCAAAAACAAACGTGAACCTTCTACTCAGGCCAAACACCATTACCATGACAAACAATTGCTTATCGTGATGTTTCTAACCGGTAGAACTGGTGGCCCTTCAGAAGGTTGATGGCCTCATAGAGTTTATGGATGGAGACGAGATGTGACGCTGCTTTGAGGAACTGCTCTTGGTGGCAGAGCTGCTTCACATATGCCTCTACAGTCCTGGCCCACACCTGGTAGCCCGCTGAGAGAGGGTCAATGACAAATAAAGATGTCCAGGAGAAAAGGAGAAATCTTTTTGGGGTTATTCTACTGGACATTAAACCTACACAAAACTAATTTTTCTACGATTTCCCTGTCACATGTGTTTCCTGCATGCTGGTTACACCACACTGACTGGCCAATATTCTGAAAACTGCTTCACTGCATTTTTTAAAAGAAATGATAAAAGATTAAAGTCCCCCTGTAGTCAATAATTGTATCCCCTAAAACTCATATTTGATCACCAAAATGACATATTCAAGCGTTTTTTCCCTTGAAAAAAACATTTCTTCATGCCTTAAAATACCTTGAATGTAACTACATTCTTGCCTCATTTATTATACGCGGTTCTATGAATATGCAAATGAGCGTTTATATCATTTTATCAACGATTTATATAGTTTTTACCTCTTGTAACCACAGCCACGTCCAAGTGATCTGAGGGCGCGGGCGCTTCGGTCAACGGCGGAAGTGAAAACTCACCACTCCCGGATGAGTTCGCGCGAGCATACGTAATTGTTTTCTTTTACGACGGTTTAAACATCCCGGATAAGCGCAAATTAGTTCCATTTTAATTAGCCGTCTTACCTACAATCTCCGTCTGTGTAAACAATGAGTGACATACACGCCCGAGAGATCACTTCCGGCGCTTTTCGGCGCTTGCGCAGACCGAAGCGCTGGCGCCCTCAGATCACTTGGACGTGGCTGTGTTTACAAGAGGTAAAAACTATATAAATACTGTTCGTTTTCTCAAACAAACCGCTCGTTTCGTGTCTTAGGCCATCAATGTGTACTTACATTTACGAGTCATTAAATCATGTTTAATTTGGACTTCTCTGTGCATGCTCTTTGAGGAAGTGACCATAGACCTGCATTATATGACTGACAGACAAGAACGGTTTGACCTAAAAATATCAGAATTGAAACTACTGCGGAAACAAAGACACCTACATCTTGGATGCCCTTGAGGTAAGCTAAAACATAGCAAAAATTAATTTCAAAGTGAACTATCCCTTTAAAACACCACATAGATATATAAACAACAGTAAAAGCTTGACTTTCACCACACACTTTAAGCATTTTTCCAAGAAAATGTTCCAAGTCCTTCAGACCTTTTTTTCTTTTTTACAATCTCTGGACAGTTACACCACCTTGACATTTTCTCTTTTTTTTTTTGATATTTGTTTTACCCCACAACATTTTCTGCATGAAGTTTAAAAATAATAAAAAATAACCATTTATATAAATATATTAAAATAATACTTTAAAAATATAATTATCAAAATAATTTCATAATAAAATTGATATTTTTCTTAGTAAGTATTAGCAAGTATTTTGAAGTAAAAAGAAAAACAATAATATACAAATATTATAATAATAATTGTATAAATTAAATGATACAATTTTGAACTAAAAATTTGCTCAGCAGTCATAACACCACAAAACGGCTCACCCATTGGAGCTAAACTGAGGAGGTGGTCAGTCAGCTCTCCTTTCTCCACAGCAACATTTATTGCTCCAATCACGTCTCCTTTCCACAGCCTCAGATACACCATTGAGTCATAATGACCAGCCTCCACGTGGCTCTCCTCTGTCCAAAACACCACAATGAACTTAACACTGCTTCCAAATCACTGCTTCACCTCAGATCTTCAGCATCCGAGCAGAGATTGACCCTGCACTGGGACTCACCCTCCTCCTGAAACATCCTGTAGAGGGCATCCCTGTCTGTGAACAGGCCGAGCTGAATATGATCTCCAGATCCTGGAACACAAGCTCCGCTTTGCCCTGAGGAGCAGAAGGGACAGGAAATGCGCTATAGACATAACCACATATTTACTCTCATTTTGTCATTGCAGAAGTTAAAATCTTTAAATTCCTCATTGATCTACATGAGAAGAAAAGCTTGTACTGCAGCGATAATACCATCTGATACCATAAATGTAACTTGGTATATGGAAATGAATGATTTCCATATTCATAAACCTACCATTCTACCATTCAAATGTTTGGGGTAAGAAAGACTTATTGTTTTTCATACAGACCCCACATTTTTTTGAACAGTAGTGAACATGAAAGTCCAAAGTAAATAATAGAATCCCATGGTATTACTTTGGTACATGACCAAAACAACATTTAAATTTTTTTGTTAATGTTTCAGAAAGTTCACAAATATCATTCAATTAATCTTGTTCCATTTCATCTGCCTTGTCACAGAAGAACAAGCCTTTTCTGCGACAGAAAGTTTCTCAGCAGGACAACTGCATTATTATACCATAGTAAACATTTCAGAGATTTATTTTCTAATTAATGATTTGGAATCACTTTCAGAATGATTTTTTTTCCCAGCTGATGAGCGATAAAAACATTAACAGCCAGAAAGAAATCAGCTGGAGCATTTAACGTGGCAAATGACATAAGTGCAGCGAGCTTATAATAAACAGAACTATTTCATCTAATCTATGCTATTGCTAATATAGTTATAGCTCAGGGCTCCAGACTAACATTTGAGAGTAGTTAGCACCGGTGCCACTGAGTTCTACAGATGGTGGCACCAGCACCTGATTTGGTAGTGCTGGGGGATTTTTAATCATAAAGGTAATTAATCATAATATGACTATTGTATTGCATTAATAAGTGCAGTACTAATACTATTACATGTCTATTTCTTGGAAATGCACATTTGACAGTAAAGCACTGAGCTTGAGTTGAGATGCAGATAAAAATAACTTTTATTAACAAAAGTAACATGATTTTTTCTAGATTTTTTTTTTTTGATTATTTTTAGTCATCACATTAAAAATAACACTTAAATTGGATAATATTTAGAGCCTTGAAGTGCTGGAAAAAGTGTGAAGCACTTGAAAGTCCTTGAAAAGTGCTTGAATTTTACTCTCAAAAGGTTGTACGAACCCTGAATGAATACAGTAAAAACATTCGACTATTTCTGCCACAATACCATGGTAACTACATTAAATCCATGGTAAATGTTGGTGATTTGTGGACTGAAAAGCCTTTCATAACTCATACGTTCATGGAACAATGTTTCTCCTGGTTTCCAGGTCAACGCTCTTTGACCTGATATGGTTAATAACAGAAAATTCTGCACTGAATTTGAATGTTTCTCATTAGATCTTGCAGTAATGTTATTAAAGGGATAGTTCACTTTGGAATTATTTTTTGGTGTGTTTTAGCTTACCTCAAGGGCATCCAAGATGTAGGTGTCTTTGTTTCCGCAGTAGTTTCAATTTTGATATTTTTAGGTCAAACCGTTCTTGTCTGTCAGTCATATAATGCAGGTCTATGGTCACCACCTCAAAGAGCATGCACAGAGAAGTCCAAATTAAACATGATTTAATGACTCGTAAATGTAAGTACACATTGATGGCCTAAGACACGAAACGAGCGGTTTGTGTGAGAAAACGAACAGTATTTATATCGTTTTTACCTCTTGTAACCACAGCCACGTCCAAGTGATCTGAGGGTGCCGGCGCTTCGGTCTTTTCCGGAAAGCGCCGGAAGTGATCTCTCGCGCGTGTAATTGTTTAAATTTAAAATAAAAATAAAATAAAGTTTAAATTGTTTTCTTTTACGACGGTTTAAACATCCCGGATAAGCGCAAATTAGTACCATTTTAATTAGCCGTCTTACCTACAATCTCTGTTCTGTGTAAACAATGAGTGACGTACACGCGCGAGAGATCACTTCCGGCGCTTTCCGGAAAAGACCGAAGCGCCGGCACCCTCAGATCACTTGGACGTGGCTGTGTTTACAAGAGGTAAAAACTAAATAAATACTGTTGGTTTTCTCACACAAACCGCTCGTTTCGTGTCTTAGGCCATCAATGTGTACTTACATTTACGAGTCATTAAATCATGTTTAATTTGGACTTCTCTGTGCATGCTCTTTGAGGAAGTGACCATAGACCTGCATTATATGACTGACAGACAAGAACGGTTTGACCTAAAAATATCAAAATTTAAACTACTGTGGAAACAAAGACACCTACATCTTGGATGCCCTTGAGGTAAGCTAAAACATACCAAAAATTAATTTCAAAGTGAACTATCCCTTTAATACTGCAGTGAATCCAAACACTTTCTCACTGGATCACCCAGCGCTGTGTAGTAAAGGTGTCATGTGATCCAGCTCGGTCCACGAGTAAAACTGTTGTGAGCTCGCGATGCGCTGTCTAGTATAAACTGCGGAAAGCTGACAAACTGTCCGCGCTGCGCAGCTCGAACAAGCAGCACGGTTTCTAATATGCAACAGAAATGGCAGCTCTTATCAGTTGGGCATCGTGGTGGTCGTACCAGTGCAAACTCTAACAAAATGTAGTCACACCAGCAAGAAAAAAGGTCCAAAATTGAACCATTTGGTCGCAGTCTTGACCGGTATCGTTCTTGTTGTGAATGGGCCTTTAATGTTTCTACATGTTTTTAAGCCGGATGTTGGGCTCCTGACTTACCATGCGAGTGTCTCACAGCAGCGAGCGTCAGACAGTCTTGTTGAAGTTCCTCTTTGGGTCGGTGATCCATAGAAGTACTGAGCGGGAGAATGGAGCGAGGCTTTCTCTTTTTTAAAGACAGATCTAAAACGAACAACAAATGATATAACATAAGAGCTTTTACAATGTTTCCGTTTTCTCAAAGCAGGTTTGATGTCGATGACGACAAACAAACACCACAGGGTTTTAAAGACCCGAGTTATTTAATTATGTATTCATTTAAATGTATTCATTGATTAATTTGTTAATTAACAATAAGTCATATGAGAAAAATGTACTTTTTACTGTTAATAATAATTGCTATAACAGTTGCCAAGCAATAGAGCATGGAATGAGGAGAATTATTATGGAACTAATAACAATGTCGTTTTATTATCAGTTTTTTTTTTTGCATGATACGTTTAAAAAGAATCCATAGTTTTTTGACGCAAGTACATGGCAGTTAAAGACATCCAAGTGGGAAAGAAGAATATATTGACCGCACACATTAAGGCAGAGACCGACCTGATTTCTCTCTTTTCTTCTCCTCTTTGACCTCCCTTTTAACTGCATGGATGAACTTTTCTCCATTCTGAACCCTCTCAGTGCCACGTGCGTCCACACTGCTCTCTCTGGACCAGCCTGTGACCCCAATGATAAAGGTTATTCATCACACAACACCCAGACAGCCGGAGTGACATTTCAAAGACGGCGCTGGAAGCACAAAAGCGAGAGGAAGCGGAAGAGACAGCGAGAGATGAAAGAGAGAAAGACGGGCCGTTACCCGTGACGGAAGGAGCGTCTGTGTTCTCCTTCTCTTCCTCCTCCTCATTGTCTGACTGGCCCTCTTCTGCTCCGCTGCCTGCCGCCCCTTTCATTTCTTCACCTAAAGCTAATTCACTTTCTTCCGCCTTCATCCCTCCTTTTCCTGGGGCCTTCTTTTTCTTCTTGGGCTTTTTCTGAGGTCCTTTCTTTTTCTCTATCTCAACACGTTTTTTACCTGTTGATGAAAACATCAAAGTATTCGTATATTCATATTTATGTCATGGTCTGGTAGTAAAGTGGAAGAAATGATTGGTTCACATGCCACTTGAACTTAGGCACTACAGTGATGCCACATGCCACATTAAAGAGTGACAAAATGACACTTAATGTTTGAATTTTGTGATTAAACCTGACAGAATTTGAAAGCTCACAGCAATTATTTAGTAATAAAAAAGGTAATTGCGACTTTTTATCTCAGAATTGCGTGATATAAAATAGGGATGAGTCACGTTTTTATTATTATATTATATCGAATAGGTTGTGCGATTATTGCCTTTTAAAAAATCCCCATGTTTTCGGTGCCACGTTCATGTAACCAGAGGGTGACGCTGCCAATAACGCATCTAAAAGCTGTCAATCAACTCTCAGACAACAGAATACGATATGCCTACACATTTTCTCACACCAGAGCATGTGAGCGGAGTGGTAATATTTCCTTTTATATTTTTAATATTCTGCCTCCATGTCCTGATTATATTGTCTGCTATATGTGCTTCTTATTTATTAAATCCAGGCAATTGGTTGATGAAACATTAAAGATTAAAATTAAGATACAATTTATACAAAACAAAATTCACTTTAAAGAAAGGCTTTCTACAAAACAGAACTTAATGAAGTGGTCAAAATCATGTCTGACCCACTCCATATGTCTCCCGATATACTGCGCATCTTATGATCCTATCTTACTCATGCCTTTCACTTTTCAAATAATCAACAGAGATGAAATTAAAAAACAACATTATATTATTTAAACATAAATATGAAACTTGTTTAAGTTTAAGGTATATTTAAGCATCACACCGCTCAGCTTCGCTCCACTTACATGCTCTGGTGTGTGGCCTATACATGCGTGCGTGCATGTGGGGGAGGGGTGCGATTTTCAAATAATACCCAGCGATCTTCGAATATTATTTTTGTTTAAAATGCCCAACCCTAATATAAAAATTGCAACTGCGTGTTATAAAATCAGAATAGCGAGATGTAAACTCGCAATTGTGAGATAAAAAGTCGCAATTATCTTTTAAAATGTGTTATTCTGTGGCGGAAACAAGCTTCCATAATAGTGTTAATTAAACCAACGTTTCAGGCAATGACTTTGGCTGGTTTCGGACAAAACCAAAAATTTGTTTCCGTTGAATATGTTTGTTTGCCGAAGTTTCGGTGCATCACTAGTTGAATATAATGATATGCATACTCTTGGGAGGTGTGACGTGTTCCTGCTTGGATATGGCCCATTCTTGGAGGGTGAAGTCATCTCCACCGGTCCAGATCAGATCTGGGTGAACAGCGGACCACTGGACGCACATCAGTCGGCCTGAGTGACCCCTGTAGTTACACACCGGCTGCTCTTTCAGCACATCCCACACCTGTGAACAATACGTTTTTACACACTAATGAAATTTAATTTGTATTTTTTCTAGACGATGGATTATACAAAACGCATGACTATTTAAAGGGGTCGTTACATAAGAAACCAAATTTGCCTTTTGACATATAATAGGTCTTTGTACATTCTGCAAGTTTCATAGCTTTCAACATCCTCTTCATTATAAACAAAGCACTTATTTAATCAATCTCCAAAAATGGCTCATTTTGATATATATATATATATATATATATATTTTTTTTTGTGCAAAAACTATTATAAGTAAATTATTAAAAGTTAAAATTATAAGTGAACCTCAAGGAACAATTCAAATAATAATTAAAAAAACAATATCATGACCCCTTTTAATATAAACCATATTTTCATAAAATTTCCAGATAAAATAACCTTGAATTCGATTATATTACTGCGACATAAAATGTTTTTAAACCTTTTAAAAAATGTTTTAAATAATAAATAAAAGTGTAACTTGCCTGAGAGGTTCCGTCATAACATGCTGTCACCAGACGCCCATCGTGATGGGGACTCCAGGCTAGGCCGGTGATTTTGTTGGTGTGACCAGAGAGAGTTCTGAAAGGTTCAGTCACCAGCACTGGATTCTCTGATGGGGTTTCTGTAAGTGAAAAACCTTAATAAGCAAAACAAGCAAATTCAAAGCCCCGATATACTTCAAGCTAAATCGAAGAATGAACTATTGTGACGTCACCGAGCAAAATCAGGCCAAAACAAGTTCATTTCTGAAGCTTGCCAAAGCGAACTTTCCAAAAACACCTTCGAACTACCATTGGTCAGTGGGGATTACGTAATAGATGGGTGTGGCTTTAAGGCGCTGCCTTCTTTGATGTGGAAATCTTCTCTCTGGTTCATTTCTTCTGTTCAGTCCGTCGAGGTCAAACATGAACACACTGGAGAGCTACTTTACAGTAGAAATTTAAAGGTGCTCTAAGCGATGTCACACGTTTTTTAGGCCAAAACTTTTTTTGTCACATACAGCAAACATCTCCTCACTATCCGCTAGCTGCCTGTCCCCTGAACACACTGTAAAAAAACGCAGTCTCTGTAGACAGCCCAGGCTCCACAAACGGCAACAAAAACAAACTGGGGCAACCCGCTCCATGAAACAAAACAAACAGTGTTCCAGCCAATAACTGAAAACACACAACTCTACCTGTCATTACAGCCAGAGGATCCAACAGTAGCTGCTCGCATCTCAGCCTGCCCGACGGACAATTCTTGCTGGATTACGGACCACCACCCTTCAACTCAACCTTGCAAAGACAGAACTGCTTGTGGTCTCAGCCAACCCAACACTTCATCACAACTTCTCCATTCAGCTGGGTTCGTCAACCATAACTCCATCAAGGACAGCCAGGAACCTTGGAGTTGTGATTGATGACATTGCTGTAACTGCTCAGTCCTGCAGATTCGCCTTATACAACATTAGGAAGATCAGGCCCTTCCTATTGGAGCATGCTACACAACTCCCTGTCCAAGCTCTTGGCAGGCCATCCAGCATCAACTGTCAAACCTCTGCAACTGATCCAGAATGCTGCAGCTAGAGTGGTCTTTAACAAGCCGAAGAGTGCGCACATCACACCTCTCCTTGTAAAATTGCACTTGTTGCCAATCGCAGACCAACCACAGGCTCTGCCTCCCTATACCTTGCGTTCTGCAAGTGAACGGCACCTTGTGGTACCATCCCAAAATTCCTTTCACCAGAGATGGGGGACTCGAGTCACATGACTTGACTCGAGTCAGACTCGAGTCGCAAATTTAAGGACTTGAGACTTGCTTGACTAAATTAAGAAAATGACTCGACTTGACTTTGACTTGAGATCCAATGACTTGAGACTTGACTTGACTTGAACTGTATGACTCGAGAATGACTTGATATACATTTTTATATAAATCATCGCAACATCCATTGATAAACAAAATGAAAGCAACGGAACCATTGACGTCAGTCATCAGATTCTGCGCGATTGCGTGACGCTGCACAAGCCCAGAAATAGCCTACATCGCGGTGAGCGCGCTAAATACAAAAACATCTCCCTGCATCGTATCTTTTTGGATATAAACACTAGAAAATGACCATATTCATGCAAGAAGATTTGTTGTACGCATAATAACTGGCAAGGGATATCGGACGACCATCACAACCTCGAACAGTCGAACTTCATTCACCACGTCTAAAAGTAAGCTATGGCTTGTTAAACCTGTTTGTTATAGTTAATTTGACTATCTTTAAATCTAGAGAGAATAATATTGGTCAAAACAGCATGCCTCTTTATACACAATTATGTTTTCAAATGTAGCTTAATGTTGTCAATATTCAAATGATAATTAATGATGGTATATGTTTTGTATAACATTTGCCAAATTTCTTTTTAAATCTTGCTTTAAAGCCAAAAATGTTGTTCTTTCCAATGACGAAAAACGATATAGAAAACTGTTAGTTTTGTCGTTTATGTTTCTCTTAATGTTATCAGGGGGTTGGTGGCAAAAAATGCCAGCAGAATTAATATGCACCCAAAATTCAAACTGTGGTGGAAAAATGGCCCTATGAGTTATTTTCATAATTATAACATATATAAAAAAATATTTCCAGATTATTGGCGCGATTGCAAATGTGATGATTTTATAAAACAGTTCAAACAAAGAGTGAATATTGTGATGTGACATTTTAGACATAATATTCCAAATATTTTCTGTTTTTGCTCTATTTCTCCAATGACAATAGTTCCAAACAAGCCACAGAAAGAGTTATGCGTATTTGTGATTCAGTGACCTAGTTGCTTATTAGTTCCAGAACGAATCTGTCATTTTGAACAAATCAGTTGACTGCTTCTATGACTCGTACATTAAGACGGTGATTTGGCGCCACCTATTGGCGGTTTTAACTTCATAATAGGCTAAATGCCAACGGCTGTTATATAACTTATATAAAGGGGATGCCAGTTTGAAGAATGCCATTTGGTGGCATAGGAACCATTATACTTGAATTGTGAATTGTTTAGTACCTTTTAATGGTCTTCTGCAATGTTTGAGGCATATTTATTTTTTCATGCTTTAATGTTGGCCTAATTTCAGTTACATTTACATTTTAGGCTATGTAGTTTGAAATTGTATTTATTTTTTAGATTTTTATTGTAGTAACCACTCAGCTGTATGTGGAAATGCATATTTAAAAAAAATATGTTGCAAATAAAACCATAGTCCACAACTTATGTAGTTTTAACTTATTTTAATATATCAATTCAGTGAAATCATCAAACGTTTGTATGACTTGCCAGTGACTTGTGACCCAAGCTACGACTTGACTTGACTTGCTTGACATAAGGCAGTGACTTGACTTGACTAGCTTGCTTTTATAAAAAATTGACTTGGACTTGCTTGAGACTCAAAGGTTAAAGGGGTCATATAATGCCATTTTTGTACAAGCTAATATGATTCTTTAGGGTCTAAATTAAAAGTTTGTAATATACTTTAATTAAAAATTCTCATTAGTATTGTAAGAAAACACTTATTTTACCTGGTCAAAAACAGCTCTGTTTTCAGCACGCCGTTTCAGTGCATATGCCTTTAAATGATAATGAGCTTTGCTCACTCCGCCTCTCTGTTCTGCGCATACACCGTTTGTAACACAATAACACAATAACCACACGTTGTTCATTATAAACGTGGGATTATGAATTATATTGAGAACGTTGTACATAGAAAACATGCTGTAATGTACCCTGAGTGTAAACCGACGCATTCATCGTGAAGCGTGCAGCTGGCGATTTGCAAAGATTATATAAATATTAATATAAAGATTAATAAAACGTTACACTCACTTTAGTTCTTCTGAAGGTTCAGCAGGAAGACGAATAGGTTCCGATCCTTTATTCAGGTGCAGCTTCTCAGCAAAACCAGCTTTACACTGATCCTCGTTTATAAAGCAGTCCACTGAGAAATGATTCGGCAAACATGAGAGCATTGACGTTGCTCGTGGGGAATATTCCCTTCGAAAACAAACTCAGCCCCTGCGTCTTCAGCGGTTCGGATTTAGGAACATTAAAATGACTGCTGTGTCCGTTATTGCACCCAAGAACAGAACACCACAATCGCTTAGACGCCATTCTGCTCATAGACAGTGCTCCAGCATATCAACAATGACCGCGCCGATCCGCGCGGACTATGATTGACAGGACGAGCGAGGGCGGGTCTGTGTTGAATCACTGCTGTCAATCAACAATCGCGGGAGGGGCGTCCGTTTTATTGACGTCACAAAAACGAACGGCTCAATTTGAGGCAGGGGAAAACATATAAGGAGATTAAAACAAAAACACTGGATGGATTTTTATCATTATATGATGGTTGTGTACAGGCACTGCCAACACACATTTCAGTACAATCAACTTGTAAAAGTGCATGTACCATTATATGACCCCTTTAAGACTTGAGACTTGCTTGTGACTTGCACATGTGTGACTTACTCCCACCTCTGCCTTTCACAGACCTTTACCTGGACTATTCCCTGCTGGTGACATGACCTGCATAACTCAACCCGAGCTGCTGAGTTCACCCATTTCACCCAACACTTGACCCATTAATACTAACACTTACTATTCTATATCTATATAAAAATAACAAAAAACCTTGCTATGTGTACTGTGCTGTACTAACTAGGACTGGTCACATTGCTGCCCTATTGTTGGTATGACCGCTTCTATTGCTCTCCTCATTTGTAAGTCGCTTTGGATAAATGTCTGCTAAATGAATAAATGTTAATGTAATGTCAATCTCACGTTATTAACCAATGTCTTTGCTGCTGACCTTTGATGATATAGTTCAACCATATTGATAAGCAAAAATGACTAATTAACTTCTTTCTTTCTTCTTTTTTTTTTTTAAGAGTGTTGAACTCCCTCTGCTGTACAGGTTTGAAATCCCTTCAGCTGGAAGCTTTTTCATTTCATTTTTGGAGTGAAAGGACTTTTACATTTGCCACAAAAGAGTTCTCAATTGAATTAAAAGACAAACAAGCAAGCCCAGACCAGGTTAGTAAACGTAACACAAAAGTAAGGTAACACATTACCTTCCATAAAAAGTAACCAAGTAGTGCAACTAGTCACTTTTTAGGGAGTAGGGCAATATAGTAACGCATTACTTTTAAAAGTAACTTTGCCCAACACTGCCAGTACTACATATTATGTATACTGTGAAAAGTATGTAATTTTGTTGTTGTTGTATGCATAGAATAGCCAACACGAGAATTCCAACAATGATGAAGAGCCGATTCTCTCTCTCACCTATGGCGCTCCTGAGGTCATGGACGTAGACTGTGGCATTACTGGAGCCGGACGCCAGCAGATACTGCAGCTCCTTCTGAGATGAGTGTTCATGGTGCCAGCGCAGTGAGTTTATGATCTTATGATGCTGCTGCACTGTGCACAAGAGCTTCAGCATGGGGGCCTTCAATACCTCTATAGACCTACAACAAAAACACTTATGGAGTGAGACACTTAATATAACCACCGATAATGAGCTTTATTTGATGCATAAAACTCTAAAATATTGTTGCATATGATATTATTTCATATTTAAAAGACTAAATTTTAAAAAAAAAACTGTCATTTTTCCTCTGCCCAGGGACTGCAGATGAAAACTAGCTTAAAGCTATCTCTGTCTTGTGTAATGGTGTGTTCACGTGCTATGGTAATTATGGTAAATACCAAAAGCCGACGTGGAAAATGCACATGAACACCCCCTCATGTGGTATTTTCCACTGGGCAGCTCGTAGAATATTTTGATGCACGAGTTGCCGAGATGAGATAAACTTTGACCTTTTCAAAATGGCGGAGAGCAACGCGAGAGTCGTGAATGGTAAAAATATGAACTATTCATGATCTAGATTCTAGAAAATATAGGCCTACAGCATATTATTTACCGTTTGAGTTTTGATAAATCATTTTCTTGATGTAGCAGATGACTTAAGCAATCTAAAATAGTTTTATCTAAATAACAGGTCTGGATCTCCATCTTTTTACCACATTACGACAACAAAAGCACTTGAACGCAACACACTGGTAAATACCAGTTCACAAGTGGAAAATATCACATTTTCCATAGCACGTGAACGCACCATAACACATTTTTTGTGCAATGTCCCTGTCAAATAAACAAATAAATAAATAAATCAAAATAGATTCTGGTCTTATTGTGCACAATTCATGTGTCATTTTTAATCTTACATTTCTCCACCTCTGATGTTTTCTGATGTTGTAACTAAATCCATGTGGAATGAGAAAAATGATCCTAACAAGAAATATCTCAGCCTCATGACCCAATTAAATCCAGATGGATACACTCAAGCCCCGTCCTACATCATTTCCTACTGAATATACAATTGTTTCTGTCTCCTTATTCGAAAATGAACCAAAACAACACTCTAAGTAGTTTCAATTTGTTAGCATTAGTTAATGTGTAAGATGAGTTGTAAGATAAAAAATAAACAATACATTTACAGCATTGATTATTCTAGCTTAAAAGTAAATGCAATTCGTAAAAACAACACTACCGTTCAAAAGTTCGGGGTTGGTAAGATTTTTTAATGTTTTTTTTTAATGTTTTTATTTAGTATCTTATGCTCACCAAGGTTGCATTTAAAAAAAAATTGATAAAATATTTTAATTTAAAAAAAAAATCTATGATTTCACTTTCCTTTAATTCCTCCCTATTCTAGCTTATGCAACGCTAAGTAATGTCTGAAACTTTGGATTTTGAGCATTTGCGTTTGTTTGCCTCTTCACGATGAATCGTTTGCTGTACTCCTCATATGTAAATCGCTTAAATGAATAAATAAAAAAATACAGTAAAACAGTAACATTGCGAAATATGATCACAATTTAAAATAACTTTTCAATTTCAATATATTTTAAAATGTAATTTATTCCTGTGATGCAAAGCTGAATTTTCAGCATCATTACTCCAGTCTTCAGTGTCACATGATCCTTCAGATATCATTCTAATATGCTGATTTGCTACTCAAGAAACATTTCTTATTATTATCAATTTTGAATGTCCGTTGTGATACTTAGTATTTTTGTAAAAAATTATAATTTCTTTCAGGATTCGATGAATAGAAAGCTCAAAAGAACAACATTTATTTGAAATATAAATCTTCTGTATAAATGTATTTACTGTCACTAATTTACTGACTTAATAGTATACATTTCTTTCAAAAATAAATATGACCTCATATTTTTAAATGGTAGCATATAGTACTATATTTGAAAGATTTCATGTTTTATAAATTAAAATAAATGTATCATGAATAAAACAAAAATACATAAAGAACAAATAGTATATTAATTAATAAATTATGAATAGATTAATACAATTAACATTAATGTATTACTAATGTTAACAAATTAAAACTTAATGTAAAGGGTTACCAATTAAGGTAACCTCAAAGAGAAAATGATTAACAATGGTTTGATTAACATTATTACCCATCTTCATTTCCAATGGCCAAAATGCTGCCATCCGGCTTCCAGCTAAGGTCTGTGTGTGGGGGGATCTTGTGCTGAAGAACAGAATAGAATAACTTTATCAATATGAACAAATTTAATAAAGACAAATAAGAACGAGCGATTTCTCATCTTACTTTGATGCTGTTAGTGTCTCGGATGAGTTTGTCAATGTTACTGGCCTCCCCTGAGAGTTTCCAGGGGTCGTGCTGGAAGATGACCCCCTCTCCGGCACAGCTGTATAAGCTGTAGGACGGCTTGTCTCCCGATCCCCCTGAGCCACACACGTACACAATTATTAGCGGGAACATCACCATTACTATTGCTCATCCCTTCAACAAACCCCTCTGAACAAACAAAAGCAATTATCTCCAGCCCCTCGAGCATCGGAGATGGATACGGTGATGAACGTGTCATTTGTCAGCAAGCAGGGTGAAATTATGTTTTCATTCCTTGATTACCCAACAAACTCTACGGAGGCAAAGCGAGCATTTTGTTCACGCTCGCTCAATTACAGAGCGCGTTAAAGAGGAGCCGGGCATCACTTATTGCTGAAGGATTGTTCTTGGCGCCACTTCAAGTTCAATGTTTACTGGGTCATGCGGATGCGTTTAATGAATTGACTTACCGAAAGACATGGGCGGCACAGGAGGGCCCCATGAAAGAGAGTAGATGGTTCTGCGGTGGTAAGTGCTTGAGATTTGAGGAGGTCTGAGCGTAAAAACAAATAATTAAGTGAAATGTGTGATTTTCCATTTTATTAAACGTATTTTGGAAGTTTAATTGAATTACGCTGCCATAACTCTAAAAGTATTTTTTTTTTCTATGATTGAATCTTGCATCCAAACAAACCTAAGGAATCGCAAGATTTCATATGCATAAATACAGTTCGAAAATCATGAAGCACGACTGTTGCTCTTACTTGTTAGAGTAAACTTCATATATGCCCACTTTACCATCATCGGTACCAAACGCCAGGGAGCCCTCTTTTAGTGGATGCCATGCCAACTGTAAGAGAAGTGGGGGGGGGGGGCTTGATTTTAAACTAACTGAATGACACTGTGGGAAATATAACTGTGAATGATACCCATCTGACTCACAGCTGTGACTTTAGATTTGATCCCTTGCCAGAATGTCTTGATGTCATATTGGTTCTGAATGGACATGGTGTTCCAGACCCGAATCATGCTGTCTCCGACCCCTAGAGCCAGACAGCCGGTGCCCACCGGAGAGAAGCTGAGGCAGTACACAAACCCACCCAGAGTGGGCAGAGTCCAACAGCACTCCAGAGACGCCAGGTCCCAACACTTGATCTGAAATGAGACATCCATACAGAATAAATATATAAATAAAAATCATCACAAATCTTGGAATAGAATTAAACATGATAAGATTTTTAGCATTATATGGAGCCCCTTGGCAGAACTAGGCAGGTGGTGCTGGGGAAGGAGGGGGGCTAGGAAAATTCTCATTGAGTTGAGCCAGCTCGTGTTGGAAACAAATATTTTACATTAGACCAATTGGCCATGCAGACGGCTTTAGGGGAACCAGTTGCTCTGAAGTGTTTCATGACTGAAATGTGTATATAAACTAGTGCTGTCAAACGATTAAAATATTTAATCGCGATTAATCGCATTAATGTCATGGTTAACTCACGATTAATCGCACATTTTTATCTATTCTAAATGTCTCTTGATTTCTTTTTGTCCCATTATTTTTTCTCATTTTAATGCTCTTATCAACATGGAAAAGTGGATCGGCTTGCTTTGTGCAAATGTTTTTTATTGAAAACAACACTGGCATATACAGTGTTTAATTTCACACTAACATTCTCAATTGGAGCAAATAATCTCTCACACAATGTAACACTGTCCATCAACAAAAGGGTGAAAGAAATACCGACGAGGTCGTGATATTTTCAAAGGGGCGGAGGATTCGCATCAGCTGTGTGTGTGTGTGCTTGGCCATCATCAAGTGGTATTTCAGACTGGACGTGCTGCGATGATGATAGCTCAGTTCACAACGACAACACAGATCACTTTGGTGTTGTCAATGGGACCATTTGGCAACTTTTTAAAAGTAAATTTTCCATTCAGAATCTTATTGGCATCCATTTTGGCATCTCGCGCTCGTCATCCACTCAAAACGTAACGTTAACCAACTATTTGGCCGGCTCGCAAGCCCAAACGAGTGTGTGCGGCGCCGTGCCTGTTGTTTTGTTTCCGGTCTAGCTAGATCCGCTTGCGCTTTCAAAACGTCCTCGCGCGGCGCAAGCCATTGAAATGAATGGGTTTCATAGCTCAGCGCCACGCATGCCACGTCCTGTTGCAAAAGCATGTGAAAAAAAAACTACAAAGTTTGCTAGGCCAAAAAGACCATTAATCGCACGATAAAAAAATTGACGCGGTTAAAATGGGTTTGCGTTAACGCCGTTAATAGCGCGTTTAACTGACAGCCCTAATATAAACTTTCTTTTATGGTAAATGTATCAATTGTACAACGAATACATTTCCTTCATGCAAAATATAATTTAATATTTTTATTTAATATAGCAATTTAGTATTTATTTCTGAATTTGGGGTGAAAATACCCTACATTCACCCACAACTTATTCCACCTTATTATTGTAATAGCAATTTCTTTTAACAAATAGACAAATAATGGTAGCACTTTATTTTATAGTTCTGATCCCCAAGTACATATTATAGTAATTACAATAACTAGGTTATAACTAGATACTAAACCTGAACCTTCTCCTAAACCTAACCCATGTAGTTACCTTACATTAACCAGTACTTTCAGGCAAGTACACTGTAAGTACACATAATTGAATGTACTGTAAAATAAAGTGCAACCCAAATAATTATGGATTATATATTTACTTCTCACACATTTGTGGAGAATGTTACTTACAAAAAGTATTGTGGTGGTATCACAATACACTGATGATACTCGTATACCATGATATTGAAAGATTATCACATTTCAATTCCATGATAATATCATAACTCAGTTTTAGAAAAAGGTATTTTTGTAAGGAGAAATAAAAAATTATTTATTCTGTATTGTGTTAGCAGAGTTTGCTGAAAATGCTTTACAAGCACATCCTAATGGAGGAAGATCTCACCTCTCGGTCCATTGAGGTGCTGAGCAGAAGTTCTCTGTCCCCTGAGCGAAACGAGCTCATGTTGAAGACGATACGGCTATGATTCTCTCCGTCTGGGGAACTGCCCAACAGACTCCACTTCTGCTTGCCTGACTTCATGAGATCCCACATTACGATCTCACCGCTGCACGACAACATTCACAGTGATTCGACTCGTGTTCGCTTACTACAAAACATCCTCCAACACACAATAACCAAACACAACATACCCAAAACAGCTGGACACAATCTGTGAAGGTCTCCCTTTAGGCCAGTGGACTGTCAGCCAAAGTCTTTCCTTCAACGCTGGATCAACTCCCACTCCTCGTCTTTTCAGGAAGGGAAGTTTCAGCGTCATTACACCTGAGAAGAGACACACGGTGACCTCAATGACACTGCACCTGAAAGCTACCATAAACCAGTTATGTCTGTGCAATCTTTGGGTAATGAATCTCTCTTTGTCACCTTTGCCTCTGGCTGTGCTCCATATCCGCACAGTCTGATCTCGACTACCCGACGCCAGGTAACACCCCACTTCTGCTCCTTCTGTCGCCAAATTGATTCCATCTACGGAAAGAGTCAAGGACAAGTCACTTTTTTTTATTTGTCCAATCTATTTTTGTCCAAAACTTTTTTTTGACAGCCGAACTCCTTAGACATCAAATATTTAATTTAAGTACCCTCTGAGATTTTAAGTTAATATTTCAAAAATTTAACGACACATTCGCATGTTCGTGGTTCTCCGATGTCAGGTAATGGTCACATGGTTCATACTTGGATTCACTCTTCACAGGAACCAACTGACACTAGTTACAACAGAAATACTGTATGCATGTCTTAAATTCTTCATTTTCAAACGGTTTGAACATGTCAAATTCTCAAGCTTTTACTGGGAATATTGAGGAAATCATGTAAACTGTGTGTGTGTTCACACTTGTAGTTCGATTTGCTTGGTTCGTTTGGTCCCGACCAAAACAAAAAACATTTAGCCCTGGTCTGTTTAGCGTTCACATTTGCATTTTAACACCGAACCTAAAGATACCAAACCTAAAGGCATAGGTATATGTTCACAACCTGATTGGTCGGATTTTTTATTACGCATATTTCGCGACGGAACTTACCGAACATCCAAAGCAATGCTGTGTGCTGGGATAAATGCACTCGTTGTATGTGGGTAGCTCCATATGATGGTATTTTGACCAGCTGAGAACTCGTGAAGAGTTGATCAAATGTGCAAAGGAGTCAAAACAGTGGCAGGAATCCATCCGTCACACACACATAAACGAAGATCTACTGCAAGACGACGGCGTTTCTGACGCCTGTACCGAACTGTGATGGGCTACAAGCCCGTCATAAGTCTATGACGATAAAAAAACAGGTATGCTTGAGCATTCTGTCCTTTTTAGGGTGGCATCTTGTCCCATTTTTGGTTTGTTTACATGTTCTTGTCAGCGTTGCGTTCAGATTTCATTCGAACCGCACCAGAGTTAATTTGGAAGCGGACTGAGACCGCTGAAAAGATGGAACTCAAGTGCGGTTCGCAAAAATGTTGGAAATTATGTGAACCTAGTGCACATTTTGTTCCCAAATGCACATTAAACTCGCTGCGCAAAATAGAAATGTAATTTATGAGACGCAGCATTTACTGTGAACAGAGTAGCTCTGAAACACGCCATTATAAGCTGCTCGCATGTAAATGAACGAGGCGATATTTTAGTTTCATTGAGTTTTTAATATTTTGAATACATTTTTGTTTGAATATTTTCTGTTTTTTGATGTTTTAGTAAGTTTGTTGTCTGTTTTTGTCATTGTGATTTTATCACTAATGTTTTATTTTGATTAATTGCGCAGCCCCATTTGTTTATTTTAATGTTACATGCGATTGAATTAACCAGCTTATCGTCAAATCACGAACCCCCTGCAGTTCCCTCCATTTGAGAAACCCTTTATTCATTTACTTAAAAAAATGTAACATCACATAATGTTATATGATCTTTTTATTTATTATATTTACTGTGGATATCTTATAGGATATCGGTGGAATCTTAGGACCAAAAAATGTTCGTCCAATCATTGCATTCGGTTGCTATTGCTAGCCACTCTGAAATAGCCCACCCTACCTTTAACAGTATTAACTTACTGACTGAGGCAAGACGGATCTTGAAGTTGCTTACCTGCGTTTTCTTCTGATCGTCCGTATAGAGGCTCTTCTCTGGGACGAGGGCACCATGCCAACGCATGAATCTCATCATCATGCCCCCTCAGGCGATGAATCACCTCCCCTTTCTTACTGATGTCTATTACTACTATCATTCCATCCTTGTACCTTAAGGAGGAAGCATATACAATTAGCAAGCATCGCTTAAGAGTCAGGGTCTCTCTAGGATCACAATGAACGCACATTAAATAATAATATAACAAGCCTCTACCCCACTGCGATGTAGTTTTCTTCATGTGGAGAGCAGGACACGCAGAAGATCGTTCGAGGTTCAGGGAAGAAGCTCTGGGTGTCATTACTGCTGAACCAATAGCACACCACGATGCCCTTCTCATCTCCTGTGACCAGCAGAAGTTTCTGCACTGGAGACCAGTGGACCGCAGTGATGGTGCTCTGTTCAAAACACGAACACAGTCACCACCATTTACATTTGTTTGCCATTTGCAGGTACAGAAATTAATAAAGTAATCAAATGTAAAATAACAGTCTTCACTGTATAAATTAAACATGGATGAATCCTTATTAAAGTTAAAAAAGTTATTTAGTCAAGGGCAGGGAGTGATTTTTTTGTCTTTTGTTGTTTGATTAACATTAAGGACACAGACAGCCGCAGGTAGTTTATATTTGGCTGCTGTCACTTTAAGAGCTAATGCAAGGATGGAATACTGATACACATGCGTTTTCTTTCTCAACTGTTTATGTTCACTTAAGACATAACTGACTATGTTCACGAGGGTACTCGCCAATACGGGCATTTTCAAGCGCAAGGCGACGTAAAAGAGAGTTCAATTCAGTATTTGCGCGCTGTCTGAGACGTGGATTTATTGGCGCGAAGATGTTTGCATAATAAAATTTCCAACACAGAGAGTAACTAATTGAGTTCCCTTTCGCGTATGTTTGAGTATTTCAATTGACAAGACTTAAACTTTTGTGATGATGCAGCAGTGGCCCGCCAACTGTAGCAAGCGTCGTTCGCGTTTGTTCATGTTCTCACAACATTGCAAGTATTCATAAAAATATTACCAGACAACTTGGCATTTCATATACTCACCCATGCTGATTTTTACTTGAATTTGGCGCTTGGCAAGTGTTAATTTTAGGCCCTGTGAACGTGTTTTATGACATGCAAACTTAAAAAGTTAGTATTTTTTCACCATGAAATCAGAATTGACAATGCTTATTTTTATGGAATATATTATAAAAAAGATATATAGTCGTATTATATATTTATGGATATAAAGGTCACAGAAATGTAACTCCACCACACATATTTTGCTTATTTAAATATGTAGCAACAGTAATGTTTTTTTTTATGGTTTTCATGGAATACATTATAGATATACTATAGTGTTGCTGCAAATTAAAAATCAACATTTTTAACAAAGATAAAGCCCCAAAACTCTGCTTATTTAAACGTCACCAGTGTGGATTTTTCTAGCTGACTGACATACGGCTGTCAAATATACCAGTGATAGTCTTAAAATGGGTAGAAAATATTTCAGCAAAAGTAGTTTTGATATTGTGGTTGTCATGGAGTTACATTATAAATGTAAAATTTCTTTATAATACCGAAAATTAAAAATCCATTTGAAATTAAAATTTCAAACTTTTGTAAAGAAAAAGCGTTTAATGAAAAATATAAATAAACATTATATTAGTTACTCTATATTTATATGTATAATAATTATTTAAATGTATATTTAAACAAACATGTTTTTAATTAGATATTTAGTTAGATGTGGAGACAGTAAGTGTGGGCAAGGCAAATAAAAATCGTTATACTCTTGGTATATCTGGTGAAAAGTGAAAAGGTGTAGATAGAAAGCTGCAATCTAGAACAATCTAGAACAACTTGTGAGCCAGTCACAACTCTATAAATCACGGGAGGTAAAATATTCACTCACTTGGTGAACATTATGCTCTTTCAGCAGAATTTTCTGCTCAGAATCCCAGATTTTGACTGTCTTATCGTCTGAAGTGCTGGCACAAATGTGTTCTTGTCCATCATAGGAGCAAAATGCAAAACCAGAAACTCGTTCCGTGTGTCCACTGAGTTCACCTGCAGAAAGAAGGACTGATCAGATCAGATCGATGTGGTTTTGCAAACGCAAAGCAAAGCACTGAATGAAAGCACCGGGCTCTTACCTGTGACTGCTGGAGATGCTGCGGTCACATTTAGCAGATAGACTGTATTCTTTGCTCCAAAACCTAGCACTCCATTTCCATTTATGTCACTGCAGCGTGAACAGTACCAGTTTGGAGAGGCTGGCAGATGTCTTTGGTGCATTATAAAGAGCAAGTGATCGCTGCATCAAGATAAGAAAACTAATTCACGGATGGTGACAGACAGTGAATTCACTTCTCACATGTACTCATGCTGCCGAAAACACACCAGCTGCCGAATAACGACAGCGTGTGTTGTAAAACATTATACGGAACGCGAGAAGGGACCACAGAGACAGTAAAATCTTTTTTTAAGACCAACATTCAATAAACATGTTGGCCGGAAAATATTTTAGTGGGCCTTATTTGTCATGTGAATATTTTAGTAGGAAACAATCCTTCCATTAATAATAAAAAATATAACTTTAAACTAATTTGCAGTGACACTTGCCGTAAAGCGCAGCGTCGTATGGTCGTAAAGTATTCAACCTCTCATTTCCGAGAATCGGTTCTTTCGGATAGTTCGTTTCAAAGAACCGGTTCGAAACACCATTTTAGTGATTCTGTTACATGTGGTTAATTAATATTACACAGTACTTCTTTTGCGTACAAAGTAACTACGCAACCTTGATAACTCAAAAAATACAAAAATTCACAATTTTTTTTTTTTTTTAACTGACTGTATTCAACCGACTCATCTAAAAGATCCGAATCAAAACGATTCCCTCACGAATCGGACATCTTTAAACAATCAATATGGCGGCCTCCGCAGTGACATGGGCTGGTAAGTCAAATCAAATATACTTACGTTGTATTTATATTTATATTGGCATTTCAGTTGCTTTTGGTTTAACTGGGAATTATATGAACATTATCGACAGGTTTAGCCTCCATTGGTCGTGCTTGTGGACATATTCGCTCTAGGTAAGAAGATCCCATGCAGTTGCTGTGCAAAGGAAAGGACACACATTGTGTCACTAGCTATCTCGATAAATAATATTTCTGGCCATCAAAATAGATCGCTAGGTGTTGAGACACAGCCTATGTATTCTCTAATGTTTTTCGGTCTATCTTGCTCTTTTCATCAGGTTGCTTGGATCTTCCTCTACATTACCACAAGTGTCATGTCTTCACACAAGCCCAGAGTTAAACAGCAAACACTGGGAAAGGAGAAATCTGACTGTATATCCACCACAACAGAAAGATGAACCACGCAGACCAGCTGTTAGTAATACATTTAATTCACTTTTACAATATGTGAATGAATGAAGTTCATTAAATTATGCTGGGTTTGACTTGTGTTTTGTGTGTGTGTGTGTGTGTGTGTGTGTGTGTGTGTGTGTGTGTGTGTGTGTGTGTGTGTGTGGAATAGGAGATCCATCACTGCAGACGTCAGATCAAATACAGCAAAGACAAGATGTGGTACTTGGCTAAATTGGTGAGTGAGTGATATGTGGATTAGGGGTGTGACGGTTCAAATAGCTCACGGTTCGGTTTTTATCCAGGTTTTAGGGTCAAGGTTTAAAGGGTTAGTTCGCCCATTTAAGACATGAAGTGTATGCAATCCTTACCAGCACTATAGTGCATACACACTGACCCACTCTGTTGTCACCTCCCTGGTCAGAGTTCTGGCCGCTGGAAGTTTTTTAATAAAGTACTCCCGGTTATTTTCCGGGGTCACAAAACTGTGCGTTTTTACGTGAAAAAATTATTTGCGTTTCAAAGCTTGATTCATTTACCACACAAAAAACACGCCGGTCAAAATTCATACCTCAGTTTTAATCGGCACTATTTTCTATCAATCCGCGCTCCTGTCAACGTCAACAGTGCGCACGTTCCGATCAGCTAACAGTAGCTTTCTGGTGCAGAAATTGAATAAAGTTATCAAATGTAAAATAACAGCATATAATCTTAACTGTACAAATGAAATAAAGATTCATCAATAATTAATAAAGATACAAAAGCTAATCAGTCAAGAGCAGTACGTGATTTCCTTGTCTTATGTTGTTTGATTAACATAAATGTTTAGGCTGCTGTCACTTTAAGACATAATCCACTGATCCAATCCACTGATACTGTACACATGCTTTGTCTTTCTCGACTGTTTACGTTCACTTAAGACATAACCTACTACGTTTGCTAGGATACTTGCCAGGACGGGCATGTTGACACAATTTTTGAGTGAATTTGTCTGGTCAAGCGCAAGACTTAAAAGAGAACTTAATATTTGCGCGCTGTCCGAGACGTGGCTTTGGCCGTGTGTGCGCTTCGGGTGAGTGCACACACAAATCTTCTCACAGCGCGAGCGAGTTCACTCTGTCGGTTTTACGCATCGCTATTTTCAACAAACCAAATTATAGATGCGTAGTCAGATTTGAGTTGAACCGCGATGCAAGTGAGTGCCGAACCGTGGGTGGAGAACAGTACGATTACATTTTTTTTAAACCGAGAACCGTTATACTCCTAATGTTGCTAATTATATAATACGGCATATGGAGTAATGATGATGGTATGAATATTTTAGTGATGAATGTGTTCTACAGCTCAGAGGTATGACCATTGACCAGGCACTCACTCAGCTCGAGTTCAACGACAAGAAGGGAGCTAAAATAATCAAAGAGGTAAAAATACAGTGATATGACTTGAAAATGTCTATTGAACTGCTCAAATAATATTGATTAAAATATGTTTTTGCTGTGAAAACAATGTGATCATTAAATGTCACACTTCGAAATCCGTTTTAAGAAGCTATAAGGTTTTAAATGTTTGTGTTAAAGGTTCTTTTGGAAGCTCAGGAAATGGCGATCAAGAATCATAATGTGGAATACAAATCAAATCTATATATTGGTAAGTCGCAAACATGCCAAACATTAACATCAAAGTTATTAGACCTTTTTTTTTTTTTTTTTTTTTTTGTGCATCTTTTTTACATTTTTTATATACTTTTAAATGTACACAAGTACAAGTTTATCTTAAATATTCTGTAAACATTACCCTGCTTTCATAAGCATTTGTCATTAATCAGCGATCCAATCCATAGATCGTAAACTTTTCATTAAACCAAAAAAATAATTCACAAGCGATCGTCTTGACACGCTAGCAAAAAAAAAAAAAGAAGTCCTTTGACATGCTTTCAAAAAAATGGGCAAACATTAACATCAAAGTTATTAGACCTTTTTTTTTTTTTTTTTTTTTTTTGTGCATCTTTTTTACATTTTTTGTATACTTTTAAATGTACACAAGTACAAGTTTATCTTAAATATTCTGTAAACATTACCCTGCTTTCATAAGCATTTGTCATTAATCAGCGATCCAATCCATAGATCGTAAACTTTTCATTAAACCAAAAAAATAATTCACAAGCGATCGTCTTGACACGCTAGCAAAAAAAAAAAAAGAAGTCCTTTGACATGCTTTCAAAAAAATGGGCAAACATTAACATCAAAGTTATTAGACCTTTTTTTTTTTTTTTTTTTTTTTTGTGCATCTTTTTTACATTTTTTGTATACTTTTAAATGTACACAAGTACAAGTTTATCTTAAATATTCTGTAAACATTACCCTGCTTTCATAAGCATTTGTCATTAATCAGCGATCCAATCCATAGATCGTAAACTTTTCATTAAACCAAAAAAATAATTCACAAGCGATCGTCTTGACACGCTAGCAAAAAAAAAAAGTCCTTTGACATGCTTTCAAAAAAATGGTTTCAAGCTAATCAGTTTTATGCTGAAATGAAACTTCAAAGTTTTAAGAATAAATATGTCTCAACCAAAAAAAAAAAAAAAAAATTTGTGAAAATCGTTTTGTTGAAAACTATTTTGAGAAAAAATAATGGGTGGTTTTTCTTGCTAAATGTTTTGGTAACACTTTACAATAAGTTAATAATTGGTTAATGCCTTAACTAACATGAACTAGGCCTAAGTGCTAAATGTTTAAAGCATTTATTAATCGTTGTTAATGTTCATGTCAGTTCTCAGTGCATTAACTAATGATAACAGATACAGCTTTGGACCTTCAATATGTTTTAGTAAATGTTGAGATTTACGTTAACCAAAATTAGTAAATGCTGTAGAAGTAATGTTCATTATTAGTTCATGCTAACTAATGTAATAAAATAAACCCTTATTGTAGTGTTACCAATGTTTTGTTGGATAAAGACAAAATAAATCCATATTTTGCATGAAAAGGCATTATTATTTTTGTTTAATTCCAATATTTTATGTTTTATCTGTTATGTATGCTTCTGACTTTTTTATATATATATATATTTTGAGTTATTTATTTGTAAATATGGCTGTTGGATTTCAAGGTAAACCAGTCATTCTAACAGTTGAATTATATTTTCTTCGGCCTGACTTCTACAGCTGAGTCGTTCTCTGGCAAAGGAAAATACCTGAAGCGCATTCGTTATCATGGACGTGGCATGTTCGGCATCATGGATAAAGTGCACTGCCACTACTTTGTAAAGCTGGTTGAGGGGGTGCCGCCCAACGTCGAGCAGAAGACCGGATTCGACCAGGCCAAGGAGTATGTGGAGCAACTGAGGAACCGAACAATTATTCACTCACTGTAGTGTAAAATTAACATTGTTATTGTGTTCATGTAAATAATAATTGAAGAATAAAGAAATCATGCCAAGCACAGCTTTTGTTTAAGCTTGTGGTTCAATGTGTATGAATCTATATATACTGTATATATACATTATGTATATGTTGGGGTCGAATTTAACGATTTGATTGTGATTCACAAGCTTGTAATTCGATTCTATATCGATTAATTTGCAAAATCAGGTATAGAACATGGCAGATTTTCTGAAGGAAAAAAATGTCTGGGTCATTTTGACCCAAAATGGCTTTAAATTGATTTTTTCTTTCTCAAAATATGAGTGCTCAATTAGATGGTACAAGACCTTGCTTAATCTTCATCCACCTGAAATTGGGGAACATGCACAAAAAAAATGACAGTCAATTTTTTTTGTGGTAAAAAAAAAAAAAAAAAATCCTTAATCCGATGTCCCCGCGGGTCAAATTGACCCGTCATGGAAATTAATGGGAAATGGGGCAATGTTTTTTGTTTTTTCATTAATAAAACAAAACCTGGCTCAGTCCAGAGCACATACACACACAAATGAAGGCATGAGACTATAACATCCCCAGAAACACACGAATAAACACACACACACACACCGGCACTAGGAGATTCCCATTCAAATTAATGGTTTCAATTTTGTCAAAAATCAATTTGTCACAATGTAGACCATACACAGCTATGAAGTGGTTAGATTTGAACACATATACAATGCAAACCTTCATATGGACTAATTCTATCTTTATTTTATTTATTATTAGCCAAGTCTTGGCAGATGTTTTCTGGAACATTCTCAAATCATGCTGGAGAACATGATTATCATTATAAGTGCTGCTGTCATTTCAGCAAAAACAATAAACCAAATACTACGACATTTTGTAATTCAGATTTTTCAATTCAACTCAGATTGTAAAGAAACTTTTGTGCAAAATCAGAAAAGAATGTAAAAAAAAGAAAAGAAAAGAAAGCCTTTTCACTAGTGGTCCCAGATGCTGTATGTCAGGTAGGCCTATAAATTATATGAATATATAAAACATTGTGCACAGGGAGGAATGCAATGAATTTTTTATTTATAGAAAGTGGATTTAATTCGCCCAAAAATATTCAATGCCAAATTACCTGAAACCCTTCCAGCTCTGGTTGTTCTATCTGAAACCGGCACGGTCCTCGATCCTATTATGCAGTGTCATTAGTCCCCCTCATTAAATTAGGAGGGTGAAATTGAAGCAGCTCCTTAATGGCTTATAATTTGAGGGAATAGTGTTGCTTTGTGCATTTCCCTCATCTATCAGCCGAGACCTTGTAAACCTTGAATCAGATCGTAAGAGTGTCCCACCCTTCCAAAACCAGCGAGGCCTTAATGTTTGACATCCCACCAGATTAACTAAAAATGGTGAAAAAGAAATGTGCCTTGGATTGAATATGCACATAGTGTATACTTCAAATCATAAACATATTTAAAATATACTGTTAAAATACAGTATCTTCCTGTTTATCTCAAACAGTAAAACATGGCACTTTAGCATTCCTTCCCATGGAAAGAAAGAACTGATCAAATGTTTACCTTGCAATGTTAGTCGCTTTGGATGAAAGCGTCTGCCAAATGCCTAAATGTAAATGTTAAAAAACTATACTTGCAGGTCATATTCATAATGTTTCTTAACACCCTTAACCCTTTTTTGAAAAGTGCACTTTATAATGCCAAATTAAATGTATTACTTTAAAGTACATTTTAAATCATGTTTTAATCATCTTTTGTCAGGCTGTTGATGTGTCGTCTAAAGTACTAATTATAATTTTAACGGCAGTGTTATTTGATATTACATTTAAAGTTCAAATATTTGACTTATACTAAATTGCAATTAGAAATATATTATGTATAATCATAATTATAATTGCATTTAATATAAGTTTAAACTTTTATACTTTTTCATTGAATTGTAAGTAACATGTAAGTGTTTCAAAACTACATACATTTCACACTTAAGTATATTCTTTTGTTTATAGTTTCCTTGTTGGTTGTTTGTTGTTGCCTTGTGTAAGGCAATTGGATCCTACTCTGCTTCATCTTTAAAGTTCACTGTTTGTTATACATTTACATTTAGTCATATAGCAGACGCCTTTGTCCGAAGCGACTTACAAATGAGGAATACAGCAAGCGAGTCATCATGAAGAGGTACAAATAACAAGTAGGACTCAAAATACAAAGTTCAGGCATTGCTTAGAGTAGCATAAACCTGACAAGGGAGGATTAAAGGAAAAGAAAAGATTCACAAATTCGTGTTTTTGCAGTTTGCACAGAGACAATAGCGATATATATATATTTTTTTTAAACGTTTGCATTTTCAGGCCCCCAAAACGTCATTGTAAATGAATGGCCAAACTGCATAAAAAGTTTT
Organism: Rhinichthys klamathensis goyatoka; assembly: GCF_029890125.1. Lineage (NCBI taxonomy): Eukaryota > Metazoa > Chordata > Actinopteri > Cypriniformes > Leuciscidae > Rhinichthys > Rhinichthys klamathensis. Next base: position 8,749,303 of record NW_026606717.1, read on the forward strand.
CAGTTTTTAGCTTAAATCACCCCTAAGTTTTCTTCTTCCATGAGGGGGTTTTGGCTTTGTTTCCAGGCTGATCGTTAAAGAATGTGACACACACGTCTCCCGGGAAATCACATCAATCCTGGTCCTGGAGGACCTCCAACAGTGCACTTTTTTTTTTTATGTCTCTCTTATCTGACTCACCCATCTTGGAGTCTTTACTAATGAGCTGACGAGTTGAATCAGGTGTGTTTGATTAGATAGACATCTAAACTGCGGGTACTCCAGGACCAGAGTTGGGAACCACTGCCTTATGCATGAGACATTCAGCCAACGGTCTGTGGGTGTGACGTCTGAGGCTGAGACTATCGCGCTGTATCCTGGCTCTATACTGTTTACTGCAAATGTTGTTCAATTTCCACCACTGGAACTTTGGGGTTTGATGCTGCAGGCATACCATGCCCTTTTACACTGGTCTGGTATCAGGCTTGATATTAAGCCATTAAAACCCCAGCCATCACTAGAGGAACCCAAACCTGAATCAGTGTAAGAGCAGGTTTACAGTGCTGAGGCGCTCAGTGTTAATGTCCCCATAGTTCCCCATAGTGTGGCTCTTATTAGATAGCTCTGCTCCTGAGGCCTGTGGTGTGGTCTCAAATAAAATGCTATCTCCTGGCCCCAATTTCAACGGACAAGAGCCCTCAATTTCAGGTTAGAGCCCTGGTTTACACCTTCACTTCTACCGCTCAACACGTAGCACTAGAAATACTGGTTGTCTTCACATTTCTCGGAGTATAGTTGGAAACCATGTCAAAATACATATTGCTTTTTGTATCCTGAATTTAACCCGAGTAGGCAACTTTGATGTGTGTTGTTTCAAATAATAATTGACTAGTAGGCTATGTTAGCATCACTAATCGGCCTATATTGCTGTGGTCTATCCCTGTAGCACTCTATTCCCCTTTGTAGAAAATCAATGGGGTTTTTACTTCTGGAAGCTGACTGCTGCACTGTGTTATGTGGCTATTTACAAGGAGAGGTGTGCTATTACTTTCTAAGTGTTCCCGAAACACAATTTTTATGGCGGATGATAAACATAAATAAATCCAATAATCTTACACTACAGGACAGACACAAGTCATACCGTAAAATATCTGTGTAAGTAACCAACTAGCAAATGCATTTTGTGCGCTAACCACCACTCAGAGTAGCGTAGCATCATAGCTACAGGTTTAGCATGGGCACTCACATAGCCTATACATAAACACGAATGAAAGAGGGGGAAATGTAGAAAATATAATAATCAGGTGCAGATTAATGTTGTGTAGACCTCGAGTTAATTTATGTAAGTCTATAAAAAATGATTAATCTGTAAACGGCTTTCTTGGAAAACTAAATATCATGGGCTCAGTGTTTCTTCTTGTTGAAAATAAAGTACAGTTGGTTTGCAGGGATTTCGTCATTGGTTTTAGAGACTTGCCTAACCCATCACAAAACATGAAATTTAAATGTCAAGATAGGGCAAGAGCCTGATCCATTTTTAAATCTTTATCTGCATGAGAAATGATGATGAATAAGACATGCGCTGAGACATTTTGTTAGACCCAAAACCAATATTTAAGCAATTTAGTTGCTATGTGCATAGCATTTTACCTCAGCGCATTACATATTGCATATGGTTCAATGTGAAATGTGCATCTGAGGCATTTCAGTGGCTTTAAGTCCTTCAGGTCATCTATAAACTAACAAATCAAAAAATATATTTGTCTTGCAGCAAAAACATTGATGACTTACCTTACAGATATTTTGTCCAATGAAAACCTCTCTAGAACTAGCATGTCCCCTGTTACTGCAGGCCAACTGCCTGACTAGCAACAGCAAGTCAAATAATGGATTATCGTTTTGGTGTAAACTAAAGCCTACTGGGTATTAAAAAAATAATATTCCTCCTTAACTTCTTTGGAAAAAAATGTAATTCTTTGTAATGTACAGATTTAAGGTTGACGCAGGAGAAAAGAAACACTAAGGAAAACACTTTGAGCTGTCCACTGTTTTCAGGGAGTGCCTAGAGAAGTTCATTTATCAGCCTGTGGGGGTAACAAATGATTTCGGCTTACTAATAAAATCTGTGGCAGAAACCACTTGGCCCAAACCACAAGGCACTATGGGATATTTTGCCCTTGAGGCCCAAAGTAAAAGCCACACCACTGTTTCACTTTTTTTCCACCTAAGTGTTCCTGCTTAGACCATCCACCAAACTTTATATATATATAAACCATATACGTTAAAGAAATAGTTAACTCAAAAATGAAAATAATTTCATCATTTAGGCTACTATTCTCATGTTGTTCCAAACATGAACCATATTATACGATCTTAAGATATTTTGAATAATGTTGGAAACCAAACGGTTTTGGTGCCCATAGATGGAAAAAAAATCTCGATTTATATCTTCTTTTTGAAAGGAGAAAGAAAGTCATAAGGTTGGAAAAACATGGGGGTGAGTAAAGGATGACAGAAATTAGAGTTGAACTATCTCGTCATGGTAACTGTTAGCTTTTGTTTTGTTACATTCCAAGTTATGAAAATGAATATTAATTTGCATCAAACGCAAAGATAAAATTGCAATCAGTTTAGTCACTATAGTTTACGAGCTTAAAAATGTGTATGAGAGGAAAAGCAATTTATTCAGTTAATAACCAGTATGAGCAAGGTGCTATTACTGCATTTCAGGGTTCCTGATTCTATTCTCGTTTTTCATTTGTTAAATTTGAAAACTCCGTACTCTCTCTCAAACTCTAATTAGAGGAATAAAACATGCAGAGCAACATTCTGACTGTGAGACGCTTCCTCCTCATACCAGTCTCTAGGTGTCGCTGTTGGAATTCGATACAATTCTCTCAATAACATCCTATTAGCAAATATGAAAACCTTTTCTATTCCGTTCTATTTTTTTTATTTATTAAATACACTAATAACACTAATAACATATATGTTTTAATAAATGTCACTGCAATGTCACGTTGAAACAGGTGAATAGAAGACTGGCTATTTAGTTGGTAAAATATGCTATCAGTTTCAGATTTTTAGGTTTTAAATAAGGTTGATTTTGTTAACCAATATATCTATCTTGTCACTCACTTGTCTTAAATCAATTGACTTTTTTTTTTTTTTTACTCAGAGCCCCATTTACTTTTTAAAGACCATGCTTTTACTGCTGAGGACATTACAGTTTTAGCATTAGCCTACTTCAATGTGGAATGGCTGAAATGTTCCAATTTCTTCCATTTAAAACATTTTTAACAAAAGGCTTATTTGATAATGTAACTGTTTTTTGTTACCTCAGTGCGTCTTACTGTCCTGTATGTTGCAGCATTGAACTTGCGGCGAAACAAAGTATGAACATTTCATCAACCTCAATGTTTCATTTCAGCTAAACTTTCAGTGTAAGTGCTGCAAAAGTTATTTTTATATTAACATTTCCCCTCTATCCAGATAATGAAATATTGATTTGAGAATGTATTGTAAGCCATGGAAGTTTTTAAAGCGGTTAGTGCTTTAGCCAGGAGCCATTCTGATCCTCTATTACGTTCTTCTGTGAGTGATAATGTTCCCCGGGCTGGAGGTATTTTAGGGCTATTGTACAATAATTAGCAAAACCTCAAGCTATTTGCAGAACACAAGAAGGCTATTCAAAAGATTCATTATTGATAATGTAAGTTTGATCTCTTAGCTGAAGTGGCACTTTAAAAGTTTTAGACGATGTAAGATGATGTTATGTTAGAGTTCGAATTTAAGTTTAATATGCTAAATTTAAAGCGATGTTTACATATATCCAGTTAGCATTAACATGTTGCTAAGCTAACAATGCATAATTGCAATAAGCATGAAATACAGTAGTCAACATTCAAACTTCCACTTTAAATGTTGACTACTGTACATGCAATTATTTTTATTGACACTTTTTATATAAAAAAAACTGTTTTTATACATTTTTTCTTGTAGATTACAAAATATGTTAGGGATGTTTAATATGCAAAACTATTGTCATGTAACGCACTACACAGATATTAACAGACAGTTTTGTCCACAGATACTTCACTATTTAATTGAACTTCTTGTGGGGTTCGAATCTTCAACGTTTCAGCTATCAAGTTTTCTTTAAATCAACACAGGCTTAGTTTTACAACCACAATGAAAAACTGCTGGCAAAAAAACTAAAGATGATGGCCTTGAGTTATTTGAGTGTGCTGTCTCGAGAGCCTCAGTATTCTCACCCTAATGCGACGATACCATCATCACTTAAGCTAACGGATTCACTGCAGACTGTTCATGAATAATTGGAAAAAAGCTTTTACTTAATTAATTTCAGTGCTGACATTTCTCACTGTCCCGAGGGGTTTGCTCTCTACAGGTGTTCCTTCACAATGACTAAAATCATAATCGCTTTGAACATTTCTCACAACTTTGAGAGGTGGCAATGGGATCATAAGGAACTGATGCTAATTGCTCTCAGCCCCAATAGGATAAATTCATTTATTGCTTTTTTCTTCTTCCTCCCCTTCTTTTTTAAGTTATGTTTTTTTTTTTTTTTTGGTACTTGGTACGCTATGGTATGAATGTTAATCAATATAACTTCCAGAGAATTTGTTTTTAGTTATAAGGTTCTGAGAAGATTCTAATGGAATTTTATTTCACTTGTATTTAAGTATTATGAAGACTGCAGACCATTTCTTATTAAATGCCATGGCCCATGTCAGCGACTGACAAGTCAGAATATTTGTAAGGGCAATTTTACTTGCCAATAAAATCCTATTCTCATTCAGATTCTCATTTTCTTGTCTTTAAATTACATTACATTATATCTCGGTTCCAAAACCAAGTGAGCTGCCTTGCTATCTAGACCACAGCCACCTTCTAATCTTATTAGTATTCTAAGGTGTTCATTACTGAATAGACACCTATGAATAGGCCCTAATTTGTCTGCCACACTAGTGACACTTGCAGGGGAGACTCAACTCACAATTGATTTCAATTAATTTTTTGAAGAGTTTGAAGTTAACATGTTGCTAATGCTATACTGGAAGCAAATAAATACATGGATTGGTTTTAATTGACACTTTTCTTTTGAATATTAAATGAAATAAATTTATAATCAACATGTCTCTTGCCTGGCTGCCATCTTGAACGAATTTTTTCACTGTGCACAATGCATTCTGGGATTGCATTGTCCAAGGAGAATACATGGGATTCGACCAAAATAAGATATTTTAGAAGGCAACATAATGTGCCTGTCTTTTGGAACACACTTTGCGCTGACAGCTAAACCCTTGTGAAAAAACTGTACACTTTAGTATACTTTTAAAAAAAGTACTTCTTATGGGAATAATATAGGCTACTTTAAACAATACAAATAACAAATACTTAAAGTCAACAAGAAATCAAAATTGACAGTCCTATTTTTTTATGGAATATTGCTCTTACTTTCTATTTTTAGTTTTTTTATACTTTGCCATGTTCTGGTTTGCCAGTTAGTTTCCACGGTGACTGATTATAACACACACCTGTTCTTAGTTCTGTTAATCAATCTCTGTGTATTTAATCCTCTGTTCATTGTTCAGTCTCGTTTATGTTTGTGTGGTAGTATTCTAGGAGTTTGATTCCTGTATTCTCCTGCATGTTTCCAAGTTAAGACTTTGTGATATGATTTCCTGCGTTGTGCGATCATTACAGCCACACAATGTTATTGCAGTATTTATTATAAATTATTTATCCGTGCACATCATTATTATTTTTTTTTATACATGTGCCCTCATTATCTTTAATCAAAATAACTTCCCCTCCCACCTGCATGTTTTTTCGGCGTGAAGGTGGGGCAATCTGTCACTCACATGAGATTGCAGCAAAAGTAAACCATTCAAAATCAAGTCCCTTGCCAACGTTTTTTTCTTGTTCGAGAAGCTGTTTCTCTTGGATATACTGTACGTCACAATAGGGACGAAAAGACTATCGCAACTTCCGTTTCATGCTAAATAAATGGACATGTATTCTAGTTTAAATTTACATGAAATGCAGTTAAGATGCAAGTTGAACTTTTGAAGTTTAATTAGGACTAAATAGAAGTTATTATGGAATTTTTCTTTATATGTAATTTCATAATTATGTCTACTGTTCTATAATTACTTCTATTATACTTTGATGTAATTTCTCAAATAACACACAACAGTTAAAATTCAAATCAAGTACATGTGCTAAGTGCAACACATCAAAATTTGTGTACTTCCTTAAATCACAACAAAATATTATTAAAACAACTTAAAAGGATACTCCACCCAAAAATGAAAATTCTGTCATCATTTACTCACCCTCAAGTTGTTGCAAACCTGTGTGAGTTTCTTTCTTCTGCTGAACACAAAGGAAGATATTTTGAAGAACGATTGGAACCAAACAGTTGTTTGGCACCATTGACTTCCATAGTAGAAAAAAAAAAACTATGGAAGTCAATGGTGCCAAAGTTCCAATCTTTCTTCAAAATATCTTCCTTTGTGTTCAGCAGAAGAAAGAAACTCATACAGGTTTGCAACAACTTGAGGGTGAGTAAATTATGACAGAATTTTCATTTTTGGGTGGAGTATCCCTTTAATTTGATTTAAAATGCTTTACAGTAAAACATTTAATTTTACATTTTTACAGTGCACTTTTAAAAGTTTACTTAAGGTATAGTTCATGATGAACAGATTGAATGTAGGCTTTTATTCACATATAAACTTTCATCAACTCAGTTGTGATAAACAGAAGCTCTAGCATGTTCGCTTGATGTGCAAGAACCAATGAGGTTCATTCTCTTGTGTTACGTAGCATGTTTTAGCTTAGTTCCTCAAGAACCAATGAGGTTCATTCTTGTGTTACGCAGCAACATTTGAGCTTCAGCAAGAACCAATGAGGTTCATTCTCTTGTGTTACGTAGCATGTTTGAGCTTCCTCAAGAACCAATGAGGTTCATTCTTGTGTTACGTAGCATGTTTGAGCTTCCTCAAGAACCAATGAGGTTCATTCTTGTGTTACGTAGCACGTTTGAGCTTCAGCAAGAACCAATGAGGTTCATTCTTGTGTTACGCAGCACGTTTGAGCTTCAGCAGGAACCAATGAGGTTCATTCTTGTGTTACGCAGCACGTTTGAGCTTCTGCAAGAACCAATGAGGTTTGTTCTCATGTTACGCAGTACGTTTGAGCTTCAGCAAGAACCAATGAGGTTTGTTCTTAAGCATCAAGCAGATTAGGTTGAGCTTCTGTTTATGTTTGCAGATCAATGTTTATATGTGAATAAAAGCCTAAATTCAATCTCTTCATCATATAAAGAGATCGAGTCTCTTCAGAATATTTAAACTAAACAGCTCAATTCACATGAATTAGTTTTACAATCTCTTTATGAATGTTTTGAAGTGTCAAAGTGTTAGTTGCGAAGCTGTCAATTGAGGGACAGAAATCTCTCAGATTTCATCAAAAAGATCTTCATTTGTGTTTCAAAAATTAATGAAAGTCTTACAGGTTCGAACAATATTTGGAACAACATCAAGGTGAGTAATTGATGACAGAATTTTCATTTTTGTGTGAACTATCCCTTTAAGCATACCTTTAATTGTGTATTCTTGCATATAAAACACTTCTATTCCCTATGCAGGAACGAGCAACACAAGGTGAGAATTTCATGGACATGATTGCTCATGGAGCAGTAAGGACACAGCTGCTGACTTGCCAAGTGCCAGGACAGAGTCAAGGCTGCATGATGGCGACTCTTGGGCATCATTAAAGCAGGTGATTACAGAGCTCAGGGTTGAAGAAAGCCCTGAGTGAAACACTCAGATTGATCCAGCTCCTCTCTCTGACACACACTCTCCCTTTGATCAAAATGACATATGGGGCAGGGTGCACAAACACACGGGAGACACCAGGCATCGGTTATATACAACGAGGACATTTATGATGAGCACTTTTTCAAAATGCTGAGGCCTAGTCGTAAATGTTTACAAGCGTGATATAGAGATATCATCTCAGAGATTTCGCCCAGCTAGTCGGTTGGACTTCGATCATTGTGCCCTTGGGTTAAAGGTACAATATGTGCAATTTTTTGCATTAAAATATCCAGTTGCACTTTATTTTACAGTACGTGCACTTAAATGTACTTACAGTGTAGTTACCTAAGAAAGTACTTAATATAAGGTAACTACATGGGTTAAGGGTGGGTTCAGGGTTAGTACCTAGTTATTTCCCAGTTATTGTAATATATACAATTATGTACATAGTATGTACATGGGGAACAGGACTGTAAAATAAAGTGCTACCAAATATCCAAACCCCACTAGAACATTGTTATATATCAACAATGTTTAAATCCAGAGAAATCGACAATTTTAACCAGTGACATGGCCTGTGTCATTGTGTCTTATGGTCATATGGTAGAAACCATGGAAACACAGTACGCTTCCTGAAAAAATGCGAAAGTAGTAGTTGTAGCGTCAAACCTGAGGATCTCTGGTAGGGTCTAGCAAGCAACAGTTGTTTGTTTTGCACATTCGTGATGGACCACAATTATTCATTATCGTTTGCTGGGGGTTCTTTCGCCAAAGATAACCCCATAAAGCGGAAACTGCCATGGGGGTCAACACAACAACTACCATGATTCCACGCTCCATCACTGCATCATCAAGTCTTTTTTTCCGTTGTTTTGAATACGCGACCTCTAGCAGTGAAACTTATATACTGTGCCTTTAAATGACTGTCTGCAAAATAACAATGCCATTTTCTTCATTTTAAACAACCTATGTGATAAAATGGAAGTTTTAAAACTCAACTTTCAATCCAGCCTTCTTCAAAGGGATAAATAAAACAACAACAAAAAAACCCCTAAAAAACTAAAACCAGCCTAAGCTGGTGGGCTTGTCTTCCAGCCTGGTTATACCTGGTTTAGCAGGCTGGTTTTAGAGGGGTTTTGGTCATTTCTTTAGCTGGTTCGGTGTCCTTGAACATTCAAGGGGTGTATTTCTTCCGTAACACAAAAATCGAAATATTTTTCACAATGTTCCATTTTTGGGTAAACTCTTTAAGCCCTGTCATATTTCATTGCCTACATATGAGGATGACATGCTTATTAATTATAAGCACTCGGTGTAACCGCCCTATTTTCATAAATCAATACAGAGGGTAGGTCAAAGGACACTTTCCTCATGACTAAAGTGAATGAGTTAATCATGAATGTAGCCTTTAGCTTACATTCAGTGACCCTGCAAATCAAGTATATACAGTAAGAAAACCAACAATTATTTAGCCAGACAGTTGCATCCCCTTTTCTCCTGTCGGTGAGAATTAATCTGTGACCCCCGCACACTTGACCCCTGTGTATGTGCTAATGGCCATTTATCAAGTTCATCATGAACAGCTCGTCTCTATGGGTGGACTGCAATTTACTTGTGCACATATGCTAATCTCTGTGACTACAACAGGATATTTGCCAACTGCCTTTGTCCTTCTTTGTCATCATCCATTGCAGGACATTTCAAGATATTAATTGCTTTGTGTCAAAGTGGCGATGTATGATCTTATATCTTAGGACATTGAATAATGCTGCTTTCCAAGTGCAGCTGTGGAAGAACCCGAAGCAGATTACGAAACCAAAGATTTAATGTGGATTCAATTGTTGTTTCCTTACAGAAATATGTAATGTTTGCACTCACTAATTTTTTTTTACATTTCCGTATGCTGTTTTATTGTATTGCTCGGTTTGTTTTTGTGCATGGTCATCTAATTTGATGAACAATCAATAACGGTAACCAAACAGTTGATGGACCCAATTGACTTCCATAGTATTTTATCAATGGGGTCCTTCAACTGTTTGGTTGCAAACATTCTTCAAAATATCTTCTTTTGTGTTAAGCAGAAAAAAGAAATTCATACAGGTTTGTAACAACTTGAGGGTGAGTAAAAGTTTAAGTGAACTATTCCTTTCAGGGTTCGTATACGTTTCGGAAAGTTTTATTTTTGAGTATGGCCCTGTTTTTTTTCCTGATCAATGTACGGCTTTGGAATGATATTTGGGTGAGTAAATGATGACATAATTTTCATATCTGGGTGAACTATCCCTTTGAAGCAGTGACTTACACAACCCTCTGCCCGACTCCTTACTCCCTTTCAGTTCCTTTTAAATGCATTGTGTTTTGTCATATAAAAGCTTGTTAAAATCACGTGTCCGTAATCTCCCTGTGTCTGTCTTCCCTCCCCGCCACGTCGCGTAAACGCTACAGTAAAGTAAGGCTGCATTTTGTTGCCTGTGCAAGATTTGGCTGAAATACTCTAACGATTTCTTGTCACAACTGGGCAAATTTTTCAACAACAGCAGGAACAGAAACCCAGAGAAATGCTTTTGCCAGCATAAATGAGATTTGCTTGGAACAGAAGATTCTGAATAGGAACAAATGCGTCAGTCGTGTCCCTAGAAGCATCACATCATGCGCCACACTCTATGTGTTGTATGTAGCGTGAGGGAATAGATTCTGGAAACCGAGACTCTCTGGTACTGATCTTTATGGAGTCAGCAATCTTTAGTCTCATAAAAACAAGACCTTACCTTATAGCTGCCAAATTGAGCGGTGTCAAGCTTTTCAGAATATCACTTTACCTCTAAAGGCCCATTTTGACACCCCCAAATTGATCTTGCCCTTGTCTAATGGCAACAGCATTTTTAGTGTATACTCTAGCAGAGAATTTAAGTGTTTTGTCACTCAACGGGGATCCTGATGCCAAAGTGACTAGCTAAAACGACTTCTCCCCTTCCCATCACCTTCACAAAAGTCTGGGCTGAGTTTCTCAAAGGCTAAATGGTTCACCTGTACCTTAATGTTGTAATATTCATTATAATGCCGCATGCATTAAGGCCTGTTTGTCCTGATGAGTTTTTGCAGTATACTCTCCCAGCACTTGCTGAAAAAGAGCAAGGACTTAACAGCTGCCGAATACAGGAGGTGTGCAGTCATCCACTGTGAGATTCCAAATGCAGCACAACATGCTCCCGGGAATTACTGCGGGTGGATGAGAACTCTCACCTCCAGCCTCTCCTCATTACCTTTTGTAATAGAAACGGGACAGAAGCAGCTAGTCCAAGATTTACCGGCCTCTTGCCCCGCCATGCATAAATGCGCAGAAGAGCTAAAGATAATGTTTACGATGAAAGCAGCACAGCCGATTTGTCAGAATATTGACACGCCGTGGTGACAAGTCCAGCGGCGGTAACTCGGACGGTTCTTTTCAGCCTCTTGAGACAATAAGCTGTCACTAGCTCTTTAGGCTTCGAACAATAACAGGCCTTGCTTTAATCTGTTATTGGGGGCTCGCCAGCTTGTGGCAAATTCATGCAACTGACAAGTAAATCATGCAAAGTGTCCATCAGATGCATTTGTTGTTCCTCTATTTCATATCCCCAGAGCCGTAAGGCAAGTGTGCTGATCACAACAAGTCATATAGCTGATTAAATATCGACAATGGAAGTGGCAGATGAATACCATCAGGGGGTTTGTGTTCAAGAGGTGAAAGAATTTAATGAAGACACAATACAATTTAGAAACAAGGTTGCTGTTGGCTGCAAAACCTACCACTTAGTTTATAATGCTGCACACAGAGTATAGCATATTTCATTGAGCAGCTTAAAAGTTTTGTAGTTTTGTAACTGAACTTAATATTTAATATAATTTTAATGCTAATGGACAAAAATAAGCCTCATGTGATTTAAGGCTGGAATACACTACACGACTTTTGCCCCGATTTGCAATCTGGAGAAGTTGACGTCAGTTTACAGAAAGTCAGAGCCAGTCTGGAGTTGACAGAAAATCCCATAGGGATTTTGATGGACTCAGACCAATTTTTTTTTGGTAACCCTTTATGGTCCCTTTTGAACATTATGTTGGCTATACCGGTAAGTAACTTTGCAACTAAATGTTTACTAACTCTCATTAGTGTATTAGTAGACTGTCTTAATATCTGCCAACTCTTTATTGTGATGGTCCGCCAACAGACATTCTACTGACTATAAGTAACTTTGCAATCCGTCAACTAATTCAAACCCTAACCCTATCAGTTTACTAATACTCTACTAACACTCTAATGAGAATTAGTAGTCAACAGAATGTGTTAAAGGGACCATCAAAATAAAGTGAAACCAATTTTTTTTGCTTCAAATTATGAATCTGTCCAGTTGAATGAAAACAAATGTGTCTGATATTTTGAGCTGATTTTAGAACACATATTGTTTTCATTTGTCATGCGTCTCCTAGCAATGAGGCGCAAGGTTCTGCATGAGTTTGGTTTTTTGGAACCGCTTGAAAGTCTGGTGGTGTATGATCCTCAGTCGTTTTGTGCATGATGCCCAGTTCTCTTTCATAGGTTCACTCAACGCTGTGGAAAGCGCAGTGGGATATTCTCTGAATGTGCCGATTGTCTGAAGCCTTATAGAATCACGCCAATTCATTGGCTGATGGCGTCCGCGCGATATGGCTCCGCCCCGACGCTCTTACGTCGCATCATTACATATTCGCGCGCGCGCCATCTGCTCCTCAGATTTCTCTACCTTCAGAACGAAGCGGTCACGTTGCCCTTCGCTCGTGATTTTTCTGAGCTACATCTAAGTATTATTCTCGGCGCTTCTGCGACTGTTCAAGCGGAACTCTGTTTCTCCTTACGGTGAAGTTGCCATGGATTACAGACGCTGTACTCCGCCATGTGCTCGTTACATTGCTAACGACGACCCACACAGTAAGTGCGTTAAGTGTTTGGGTTTTTCACATGCACGTGAGGCAGTTATAGGATCGTCTAAATGCAAATTCTGTGAAAATTTGTTGCTCAAAACCCTCAAATCGCGGCTCGCGGTCTTTGAGAGGGAATCATTCGTCTCCCCCTGTCGCGCTCCCGAGGCCTCTCGAGGATCCGCGACATGGGGTTCGGATGTAGAGCTTGAGGATGTGGAGTTCGAGCAGACGAGCCCCGCTCTTTCTCTCCCTCCCTCCCCTCGGCACGCGCGAGGCATGCCAGTCGAATTTTCACACGATTATTTGTGCCCCAGCCCGGGAGCACGCGACGCGGTTTCTTTCGGGCTGGAGGATATACTTTTTACCGAGGCTTCCGACTCCGAGGATTTCGGGCCTACTCTCGCCGACGAGGTTATCCCGCCGAGCGGCCAGGAAGCGCGGCCTACTGCGGCCTACGCTGAGCTCGTTGACGTGCTTTCGCGCGCTACGGAGAAGCTCACTATTGATTGGCCCGACGAGCCACGTGAGTCTCAGTCGTCGAAACTTGACGAAAGGCTTCTCAGTGGCCCTAATTCTAGGCCTCAACGGAGGAAGCTGCCATTTTTCAGTGATCTGCATCATGAGATCTCCAGATCCTGGAAGCAGCCTTTCTCTTCGCGCCTCACTAATGCGGCTGCTGCTGATTTTACCAACCTGGTAGGCTCTGTGGAACAGGGCTATTCCGCCATTCCGGCGATTGAGGAAACTTTAGCCGACCATCTTGCTCCGTCGTCTGCGTCGTCCTGGAAGTCGCGCCCCCTCCTCCCTTCTAAAGCATGTAGGACTACTTCCTCTCTCATTGGGAAATCCTACATGGCGGCTGGGCAGGCAGGCATGACCCTGCACACTATGGCCATTCTTCAGGCCTACCAGGCGGACGTCCTGAAGGAAATGGATGAGGGCGACGGCGTGACTCCTGAAGCGGTCAAGGAGCTTCGTAAGGCTACGGATTTAGCCTTAAGAGCCACCAAGCATACCGCACGTGCTATAGGTCGCTCTATGGCTGGTTCTGTTGCGGTGGAGCGCCACTTGTGGCTTAATCTCACGGAGATCCGTGACAAAGAGAAGGTTTTCCTCTTGGACGCCCCCATTTCTCAAACTGGTTTGTTTGGTGAGGCGGTCAACACAGTGGTTGAGAAATTCCGCTCCTCCAAATCCCAATCGGCTGCGTTCAGACAGTTCATGCCCAGGAGGGCTAAGGAACCTTCTGCTCCCCCCCCGGTGCGACCCAGAGAACGTCCCTCTCATAGACCGGAGTTCTCTTCCAGAAGAAGCGAACCGGGGCATCCCCCACCTACCACGGTTTGGGGAGCCCGCGGTCGCCCGTTTCCCCGTCAACGGCCTCACATGCGCCTCCAGTTGAAGCGGTCCGACAAACCGACTGCTCCGGCGGCCCAGAGCCGTTCCTGACCTTCCGGTCAGAAAAAGGAGAGCTCCTCTGCTTCCTCAAGGTTGGGTCAGACCGCGCAAGCGTTTCTGCCCACCTCCCAGCTCTCCTTTCCTTGCCCTGTCACTTTCGCCACTCAGAGTGTCTCGAAGTGCAGGTCATATTTCACCTTCTCTACTCAGTCCGGTGCGGGAGGAAGGAGACGCTTTCTGCTTTCTCCCCTCACCCCCCACACTCTCTATAACTGCCGGCCGCACCCTCGGAGGCACTTTCCGTTTTCCTCCGGAGCAGGCGGATCTAGTCACCATGACCCCAGCATCGATGACTCCCATCACGTGCCAGGACGCCGATGGCCCTCCTGCACAGTCAACCTCTTTACTCCAGGAGCGTCAGCACGGCACCCTCACTCAGGTATGTCGTCTGCATTACAACATCCCTCCTCCTCTATCACATTTCCTTCCAGAGTGGGAGGGCTTACCAGGGGTATCGTCTTGGGTTCTTCGCACAATTCGGTTCGGCTACACTCTTCAGTTTTGCCGCAATCCCCCCTGTTTCAACGGGGTGTTTCCTACTGTAGTAGACAGCGCCACTCAGGCTTCTGTACTTCAGCAGGAAATCTCTTCCCTCCTTCTCAAAGGAGCAATAGAGGAGATTACTCCAGGGGAAACCGAGCGGGGCTTTTACAGCCGTTACTTCCTGGTCCCGAAGAAGGGCGGCGGTTTGCGTCCCATACTGGACCTCCGCCGACTGAACTTCGCCCTTTACAAAGGGAAATTCAAGATGTTGACGCTGAAAGCTATCATATCTCAGATTCGGCCAGGGGATTGGTTCGGGACGATAGACCTAAAGGATGCTTATTTTCACATCCAGGTTGTACAGCGACACAGGCAGTTCCTCAGGTTCGCCGTTGGAGAAAGGGCGTTCCAGTACAGGGTCCTTCCCTTCGGCCTATCTCTGGCCCAGAGGACATTCACAAAGTGCATGGATGCAGCTCTGGCCCCATTGCGGCTCCAGGGCATCCGTGTTCTAAATTACCTGGACGATTGGCTTATTTTAGCCCAGTCCAGGAAGCTAGTGCCCCACCACAGAGACATCGTTCTGAGTCATATCCAGTCTCTCGGTTTGAGGTTGAACTCGGAGAAGAGTGTTCTTGCTCCGGCTCATAGCACCGTTTTCTTGGGGGTGAACATGGATTCCGTTCTCATGCAGGCCCGCTTGGCCCCTGCACGGATTTCCAGCTTGATGACATGCTTGGCTCGTTTTTTGCTAGGCCATCATGTGTCTGTGGGCACCTGCCGCAGGATGCTGGGCCTTATGGCTGCGGCCTCCTCCGTGCTACCGCTGGGCCTACTCCACATGAGACCCTTCATGTGGTGGGTGAAACTCTCAGGGGTTCGACCCTCCGGGTCAACCCTTCGCCTACTGAAGGTATCGCGCAGTTGCTTTCGAGCCCTGTCAGTTTGGCGGGACCCTCTTTTTCTTTGGAAAGGGGTCAGCATGGGTGCGGTATCTCGTCGCCAGATGATTACGACAGATGCCTCTCTCACCGGCTGGGGAGCGGTTTTCGAGGGCAGACCAGCGTGTGGGGTCTGGACCGGAGAGGCTCTCACTTGGCACATAAACTGCCTGGAGTTAAGAGCCGTTTTTCTGGCTCTGCATCATTTCCTCCCTCTTCTGGAGGGTCACCATGTCATTGTCAGAACAGACAACATGGCAGTGGTGTCTCATGTGAACCGGCAGGGAGGTTCTCGTTCGCGCACCCTAGACAGGCATGCGCGTCACCTTCTCCTGTGGTCTGAGAGCAGATTCCTATCTCTAAGAGCGGTTCATGTCCCAGGGGTTCTGAACCTCGCAGCAGATTTTCTGTCGAGACAGAAACTCAGATCGGGGGAATGGATGTTGAACCGCCAGACGATGGCCCTGATCTGGGAGGTTTTTGGAGAGGGGGAGGTGGACCTCTTTGCATCTCAAGAGTCGTCCCAATGCCCGCTTTGGTTCTCCCTGAGTCCCCCGGCCCCATTGGGGATAGATGCGTTCGCTCACCCTTGGCCAACGCAGAAACTCTATGCCTTCCCGCCCATCAAACTGATCCAGGCGGTCTTGGCCAGAGTGAGAGAGAGCGGAGTCCGCCTCCTCCTGGTAGCTCCATTCTGGCCATCTCAGCCATGGTTTTCGGAGCTAATTCCTCTACTGGAATCTTCCCCCTGGAGGATCCCGGTCAGGGAAGATCTGCTGTCCCAGCTACAGGGCAGGATATGGCATCCTCGCCCAGACATGTGGAAGCTGTATGTTTGGCCGATCAGAGGCCGTCGGCATTAAGCTCTGGTCTCCCAACTGACGTTCAGGAGACCATTGCGAGTGCTAGAGCCCCTTCTACAAGGAGATTATATTCTTCCAAATGGAGGGTGTTTGAGACTTGGTGCTTAGCACATGATAGGAGCCCAGTTAACTGCCCTGCTGGTTCAGTACTGGAATTCCTGCAGGAGAAGTTTGCTGCTGGAGCAGCCGCTACCACTCTCAGAGTTTATGTCGCGGCTATTGCAGCGCATAGGGAATCGGATGAGATTCCCCTGGGCAAATTAAGGTTAGTTTCTGCCTTCATGCGTGGGGTGAAGCGCCTGAAACCGGCTCGCTCCCCTAGAGTTCCCTCATGGGATCTTTCTGTTGTCCTAGAGGGTTTGACGAAAGCCCTCTTTGAGCCCTTGGAGTCAGCTCCGGAGAGGATTCTGACTCTCAAGGTTTCTCTTTTGTTAGCTTTGTCCTCATTAAAGCGGGTGGGAGACTTACAAGCTCTTTCTGTTAGCGAGTCTTGCTTGGACTTTGCCCCTGGCCTGGTCAAAGTTTCCTTGAGGCCGAGACCAGGGTATGTCCCCAAGGTTCTTTCCTCAACTTTCCGCTCACAGGTAGTTAACCTTAACGCTTTCCACCCTCCTCCATTTTCGTCTGAGGAAGATAGGAAGCTTAACCTGCTCTGCCCAGTTCGTTCTCTTAAGATATATGTAGACCGCTCAGGCGGTTGGAGCAAATCTAACCAGCTTCTGGTTTGCTTTGGTGCTAGCCGCCGTGGCCTTGCTGCATCAAAGCAGAGGATTTCTCACTGGGTCACAGAGGCTATCTCGTTGGCTTGCGTGGCTTGCCTTCACCTCTTAGCATTAAAGCACATTCCACCAGAAGTGTAGCATCTTCTCAAGCTCTTTTCAGAGGAGCACTTTTGGAGGATATTTGTGTTGCGGCAGGCTGGTCCTCTCCGCACACTTTTGTAAGGTTCTATAGCTTGGATCTTGACATGACCCCGGGTTCCCAGGTTCTTTCTGTTTGAACTCATTTCGGTCGTTGTCTCTTTTATCTACCAGTTATAAAAGCGCTCTAGCTTGGCGAGTTTGGTAGTCCGTTCCCACTGCGCTTTCCGCAGCGTTGAGTGAACCTATGAAAGAGAACGTCTCTGGTTACTTGCGTAACCTATGTTCTCTGAATAGGGAACGAGACGCTGCGTTAGCGGCCAAGCTCCTCGCGCTGCTGACAGTTTCTTTTCGGCAGAGAAATTTGAGGAGCAGATGGCGCGCGCGAATATGTAATGATGCGACGTAAGAGCGTCGGGGCGGAGCCATATCGCGCGGACGCCATCAGCCAATGAATTGGCGTGATTCTATAAGGCTTCAGACAATCGGCACATTCAGAGAATATCCCACTGCGCTTTCCGCAGCGTCTCGTTCCCTATTCAGAGAACATAGGTTACGCAAGTAACCAGAGACGTTTTTCCTTTCTAACCATTTACAAAGTCAGCAAGTGTTTGACTGCCTGTTTTAAAATCTGTTCCTATTTTAAAAGTTGTGTAGTGTATTCCAGCCTTTACTTCTGTGGAGACTGACTATGCCATCAGTGACATGGGCTGTATTGATAAGTATTCCATACTCTTAAAAGTTTGCTCGCCC
Source organism: Rhinichthys klamathensis goyatoka (assembly GCF_029890125.1). Lineage (NCBI taxonomy): Eukaryota > Metazoa > Chordata > Actinopteri > Cypriniformes > Leuciscidae > Rhinichthys > Rhinichthys klamathensis. Next base: position 8,767,428 of record NW_026606717.1, read on the forward strand.
AGAAGTTTCTCTTGCGGGGACTCGAATTCCATGAATACTCAATTCACTTTGGATTTCACAGGCTCAAGGTTACTGTCCCATTTGTGGCTGTTTTTTCATAAATCAGTGGGTAATGTAATTGCCTGAGATCGAGGTATGCAGCCTATTAATTTACTGTACTCCTCTAGAGGCACTTAAGGTGGCATTACGAATGTTGGAAATGTATTATCTCAAGAAGTCGACTTGCCGGAGATCTAGTTGCAGCCGACAGGAGATAAATAAGGAACAAACTCTCTTTACATCTGCAGGAACTGAGACTAATAATGTTCTCTCCTTGCCTGAGAGTACCATCAAGAATCCCCCTTTTATTGCCCTTCAAAAAGTAATGTGCATCTGGATCACATTCTAGGCAACCCCATTAGGAGGAAAATTCTCAGTCTCGGTCACTTATTCGTTACGCTCTATAATTTTGACATGTTCCCTGCATTATGCATTGAGTGTTGGATGACACCATCATCAAATGAAACCACCCTCTAACAGCTATCACAGGGAGTTACAGCTCGGCTTACTGAGATCCAAAAAAATCCTTGACAGCTGGACCATGAATATTGACTCTGCTAAAAAAAAACAGCATATGTTGTCTTTTGGATGCTGGTGTCCCTGCCAGACTGCTTACCTACTATGGCGATCCATCCATCCATCCATCCATCCTGGATCCATCCATATTGCATCCATCCATCCATCCATCCATCCATCCATCCATCCATCCATCCATCCATCCATATTGCATCCAGGGCCGTCGCTAGTGGGGTGAAAGGTGGTGACAATTATAGGGGCCCCCGCTGCCCAGGGGGCCCCACAAAATCCAGCAGTTATACTATTTAGGCCCCTGTAGTATGAATAATTCTAATATTTATATTAGTTGTATGCCTGAGATTTAAATGAAAACCACAAAAACGTGCAATTTGGGTAAATATTTTTCCAAATATCTGCTTCTCTTACCTCCATAAAAATGGTTTAGTCCAACCTAAAGTATTTATTAATTATTCAGTCAGAGTCAGTGACAAACATCAGATGGACCCAATAAAATTGTAAGTCCCACCCCAGCTCGTGAACAGAACCAATCAGAGTTGAGGCGGCAGCCTGAAGTTAACGATGAACTTGGTGGAAGAGCAGGAGACTGACTGACTGAAAAATATGAAGAAGACTGAAGAAAACATAAATCAGGGAACCAGAAATGCCAGGAAAAGACGGAGAGGGAGGCAAGGAGAGTGGTTGTATCCCAGTCGATCAAGACGTTCTTAAAGACCGGTTATATATTGTTATTTCGCTGGGAATTAGAAAACTTCCGTCTACAGTCTGCCGTGTACAGTCATTTCTTATTATCGGTGCGCGCCACAATCGACCGAATGATTACGTGGTCTAAATTCCTGTCTTTTTACACTATTGTTACTAGAGTTTTAAAAAAAATACACGAGTCACGACGCATTGCATTATGCATCTGACCTGCCGGCTGATGATATTTAAAACATCGAGAAAACACGAATACTGCACTTGGATGAATAAATGTATTCGCTTTATTTAATAATATTACCAGTTCCATATTATCTTTATTAAAAAATAAGACAATGAATGGTTTTATTTTTTGAATTAGACTGCATTCTTGTCAATTTCTAAATGTTTACTTTTTGATTTATGAATTATAACAGACTGATGGGGAAAAAAAATTATTACTTTTTAAAAATTGGTTTTATTATTATTTAACAATTTCTTGCTTTTTTGTTAGTTTTTATTAGTTGTAATTTTTATATAAACATTTAACTTTTAAAATAAAGGTTTTACAACAACATCACCATCTTCTGTTATGTGGGCCTCCATGTTCATCTATTGTACAGTATATGATATTGATGGAGGGTGGTGGGGGCCCACATCAATATTTTTTCAGGGGGCCCCGAATCCTCTAGCTACGGCCCTGATTGCATCCATCCATCCATCCATATTGCATCCATCCATCCATATTGCATCCCATTTTCTACCTCAATTGAAAATCAGGAATTGAATTGGAATTTAAATGCCGTTCTCAAATCGGAATGAAGCACAAACCTGTTCCAGACAATATTTTATTTTGTTTTATATTTTATTTCCAGGCTATAATCTTCGATTTATGAATCTGACTTTCTTTTTGTGTATTAAGGACAGCACTCAAGTGGACCATTTTTTTTTTGAGTGATTTATCTCAACGTAACAAATAAATGTTACGAAACATAAATCTTCAATGCTTAGAAAATAGCGCTTTAAGTAACTTGCGGTTGTGTTTGAAAACAGCAGTGTTTTCATTTGTAGACCAACTTGTGAGTATTCAATACACAAGTGAACATGTGAAATACACTTGACATTGGCCTGAACGCTCTTAATAGTGTCTTTTCTTACATTTTCTGAAGAAAAGGTGTGGTCATGCATCAGTGAAGTTCTGCACCAGGCTCACGGTTCTCATCACAGTCCTTTCAATTACACCGACTGTAATGTGGAGACCCTGGTGACCTACACGGAATCCTCCGTGATTTGGTACAGAAGTGTAATGAGAGAGACAGAGAGAAGACCTTGATGGAGTACTCCACTGATCACCGAGCAAGGAGTAAAGTGTGAATTTCTTATTCCAGGAAGAGATCATCAGAAATTCAATGATTTGGAACTGCAGGCAACTGATGAAATTGCATAATCACGCTTTTCGTTTTTTTCAGTGGGAGATTTGGCTGTGACTTCTGGTGGAACGAAAGAATAAGAACACAAAGTCTCGTCTTTGAACTCTTTCACTTCCGATATCTTTCGGGAGAGGGCCAAAGTTTCATCGCCTGTGGCAAAGACATTCCGGCGGTTGCAGATGCCACAGCTGCCCCGGGCAATGACGGACATGATCTCGGAAAGCAAAACAGTCCCCGGGAGAGCCAAATACAAAGAGTCAAGAGCATTCAAATTTTCCTTGCATTCTCAGCAGCACGGATTATTCACTTCTGGGTTAAATACATCCATTTCAGTTGTAATTACTCGCCAGCTCACGGTTCTTCTGAAGTACTTTAACAGGACAAAGGCGCCTCACCTGTGAGGTTCATGTCTCATGTCTCACTAGACTTAACTCGTACCGTGTTGAATAATGAAGTGAGGGGATAAGTGACTGTCATTTTCCAGCTCTCCATGGCAGAGTGCTTCTCTTTCTATCCCTGTACAGCGACTGGCAGCAAGATGGATATCAATGGAGCTGTAGGTTGGTCAAAAGCCCTGTGGCTCCAGACACCACTTAGATATTCATCAAAGGCTTCAAACTCCAGCAAGATGAAATACACTAATTTGAGCTGTTCGTCTGTTTGAAATGAAAACAAAAAGGCCTCTCAGAGCGTACTGACATGAGATGACCCTCGCTGTCATAACTGTTGAGATATTATTCAGCTGAGGGATGTCTTAGCTGACAAAGGGAAAGGAAAAGTAGAGGAGATTTCTCTTTGAGATTTTGGTAAAAAAAAAAAAAAAAAAAAAAAAAAAACTTTTTTCTTACAGTCTGTGCAGACATATTGTGCTGATTTGCTGTGTTATTAAAAAGATAATATCACACAATCAACCGAAAATAAAATAAGAAAATATACTCTATAGTAAGTTCAATCAATGTCATTCCTCATTAAAACACACAAAATCAAGGATATATTAGAGATAATAATAATAACCCAGATAGCATGGTGACATTGATACAATGTTGAGTTTTGATCTAAACCATCATTTTGGTTGAGATTGACATTTCAATGTTTAAAGTGAGCTGGATCAGCATTGAAATTTTGATGAAAGCCAACAGCACACATGGGTGGAGACAGTGACATTGAACTAACAGTGATTTGTAGTTGATGAGCACAAGATCATTCAGGCGTATCTCTGCAGAACACTAGTGGGTGTTTCTCGATCAGTGGGGCGTTTTCAAACCACAATGGGCATTTTCAACCGCTTTACCCGATTTGCTGTAATCCACTGTGGGCTTGGTTTAGGGGTGGGCCTTCATGATTTTAGCAAGTCTGTTGAAAAATGGTTGAAAAACATTTACCTGTATTGTAGTTTGAAATTGGCCACTGATTGGTAAACGCCCCTTTTTGTCTTTGCATGTGCACTTTTCAATAGAGGGTATGCGCATGACGTCAGCGTCGGCCGGAGTGAATGCGGTCACGCCCACAAGTGGCAAAAAGACTGAGCGGCAGCATTTGTTTTCAGCGTGAATGCCGTGAAAATCACACAAAACACATCTAAAACGGGAAAGAGCTTTGCGATTGACTGTACAACTAGATTTGACCAGAAATCTGAGGTACTGTATATTTTTACAGACTGCAAAAAGCTACAGAACAGACTATATTCTGCATAATTGGATGTTTTTAAATAAACACTGACAAAAAACTATACAAGTTTTAGGGCTGGACGATATGATGATATACAGTATAACATTAATGTAAGTGATCACTCGGATTTAGACCTATCTATATTGTATTTATATAAAACGTTTACAGGCAAATTGTCTTCATTTATTTCCCCGGCGTCGAAATCAGGCACATATAAATGTCAGGAAACACGATTCCTGGCTGCATGTCAATATCCATGGATCACTGGATCTTTGATAAGTTGTAAGGAACACTATATCGAGTCCAACTTTTAGTTTAAACTGATAATAGTTTGTTAGACTCTATAGAGGGAATGCATTAACGTCACTTCCCCGCCGGGACACGCCCCCCTCAGCGGGACTGAGTGGCAGAAGAGCTGCTGCGTGACTGGAGTTAATAGGGGAAACTGCGTTAACGCGAGTAAAACAAACTATTATCAGTTTAAACTAAAAGTTGGACTCGATATAGTGTTCCTTACAACTTATCAAAGATCCAGTGATCCATGGATATTGACATGCAGCCAGGAATCGTGTTTCCTGACATTTATATGTGATTTCGACGCCGGGGAAATAAATGTAGAAAATTTGCCTGTAAACGTTTTATATAAATACAATATAGATAGGTCTAAATCCGAGTGATCACTTACATTAATGTTATACTGTATATCATCATATCGTCCAGCCCTAAAACTTGTATAGTTTTTTGTCAGTGTTTATTTAAAAACATCCAATTATGCAGAATATAGTCTGTTCTGTAGCTTTTTGCAGTCTGTAAAAATATACAGTACCTCAGATTTCTGGTCAAATCTAGTTGTACAGTCAATCGCAAAGCTCTTTCCCATTTTAGATGTGTTTTGTGTGATTTTCACGGCATTCACGCTGAAAACAAATGCTGCCGCTCAGTCTTTTTGCCACTTGTGGGCGTGACCGCATTCACTCCGGCCGACGGTGACGTCATGCGCATACCCTCTATAGTCTAATGCTTCCTCATTAGAGAGAAAACAGGTGCATCCTATACGGAAGTCTTGTTTGTTGAATCACCTGACATACTTACATGACTTCTCTAGCACAGTTTCAAACAATGGTGCATCTACCTTATTTCTCTGTTCCTTTGTTTTGCATGCTTATTTGCGTTTGATTTGTGTTGTTACTCACTGTAATTAGATTACAAAGTTATTAAAGTGTTTGAATAAAGCATCTATTTTTCTACATTCTTAAAAAATGTATCTTGCTTTAGTAAAGTTTATTAGGAATTTCCTGAATAAAGTTATGTCATTTAACAGATTTCTTAAGGTGCAAGAGACATGAACATGAGCAAGAATGTTAACATAGCCCATGTCTTGAATCGGTCAGTGTTTGCATGCAGAACACATTGCTCCTTTAGTAGGAGTGAAGGCAGATGAAGCTGGACAATTAAAAAAGCACCCTCCTGATAATGCTGACATTGATCATACATTGAGTTGTTGTCGACAGCATAATTACCTGACCTGGGACTTGATGATATCCTGTATCTTATCACTGCTTTCACAGGTAATCATTCATATTCCTGAATCTGTATCAAATTTGAGAAATAACTGATTTCCATTCAGTTTAGCTTGTTTCCACTGAAACACAATAACAAAAAAACATCTAGTGTTTATTAAGAAACTGACTGACATGGCTATTTTGTGATATTTAAAGAGATTGGGGTCTACATAAGGTGAATCTGCAGCTTTAAAGAGATAGTTCAGCCTGAAATTAAAATTATGTCATCATTTATTTACCCTCAAGTTGTTCCAAACCTGTATGAATGTCTTTCTTCTGCTGCACACAAAAGAAGATAGAGTGAATAATGTCGGTAACCAGACAGTTGATGTTAGCCATTGACTTCCATGGTAATTATTTCCTACTATGGAAATCAATGGCCACCGTCAACTTTCTGGTTACCGACATTCTTTAAAATATCTTATTTTGTGTTCAAAAGAAGAAAGAAACTCATACAGGTTTGGAACAACTTGAGGGTGAGTAAATGATTACAGAATTTTCATTTCGGGCTGAACTATCTCTTTAAATAAATTTTCATTGAAAAAAACTAAGATCTTTTTTATTCTACAAGATCAAAAAGTGTTATTTGAATGCTGTAGTTTCACAGAAAATGAACTGAGGCCATGTCCACACGGACACGGGTATTTTTATAACCGGAGTTTTTCCTACAGCGTTTTAAAAAAAAATCCCGTCCACACATGCTCGGTCTCCGTCTACATGAAAACGTAAAAACACGCAATCAAGCGCGGTCAAGAGCATGCCACGCCAGCAGGCGGCGATATAAACCTTAACCCTAAAGCCACGTTGGCCAATCAGAAGCGCAAATCTGGTGTCAAACACAGCTGATAACGGCGCACACTCTGACGTCGCAAGGCAAAAACCCCGGATTCACTGTTTACACGACAACACTGTAACCGGCGTTTCTGAAAATCCTCACCCTGGCAGGGGTTTTCAAAAATGTTCGGTTTCAGTGCGTTTTCGTGTGGACGAACGGCCGAACCGCGTAAAAAAAGTCACGGTTATAAAAATACCCGTGTCCGTGTGGACAGGGCCTGAGATATTTAATGCTTATAGCTCAGAGGTGTTTGTTCCTCTTCATGAAGAGTTTAGCTCCAGCACCTGGAAGTGTTCATTGATCTGATGACCTTGATTAACTGCCTCAGGTGTGTTTAATTAGGGCTGGAGATAAATCCGACACCCCTAGTGTTTTCTTTTGATAATAAAGCATTCATAGAAATAAATAAACAGAATTTTACGATACTATAATCGTAGTTAGAATATTTTGTTTTCAGTGACTTTAAAAAAAAAAGTTCAAAAATAATCATATTGTGTTTAGTATATTAACATTAATGAATGTGACTGTATGGATGACAACTGAATTGATTCGTTCTTGAGTAACATCATGCTTTCTTTTTCAGATTCCAGAGAACCCAAAGGAAAAGAGGCAGAATCTGATGATGCAAGACAGATTTTTAAAAACCTGAACCGCTGGACCTGTAGTTATGATGACATCAGACTTCTGAAGCCAATTTTATTTTCAAAGGTTGAAATGCTTTTGTCCTATTTCTCCCCCTTTCTTTAAAAAAAATGATATTTTAATATATTTGTTGTCATTGATTGATTGAATAAAATAAATTGACTCAACTGCTGGAAAGGTGTCATTTATATTTGAAAAGGTTTTCGACAAATTTTGAAATGGTCAGGAATTTGTTGACGCACCATTGAAGTGTGATTGAAATATTAATGCTGTTTCAACATTAATTGGTACATCAGATGGCAACATTGTTTGACATTCCTTTTCAGTCTTTCAACAAAATGTATTTAGAATCAACATCACATTGTAACACTGATCAAACCATAATACCAAAGTTTATTTTTTGTTAATTTCAGTGTTAATTCAACAGCAGTGATTTAGATTCAACATCATAGTGTAACGTTGATTCAACAATATTACCATTGATTATTTTTGTTAATTTCAATATTGATTCAGCATCAGTGATATAGAATCAATCATAGTGTAACGTTGATTCAACAATATTACCATTGATTATTTTTGTTAATTTCAGAGCTGATTCAACAGCAGTGATGTAGATTCAACATCACAGTGTAACGTTGATTCAACAATATTACCATTGATTATTTTTGTTAATTTCAATATTGATTCAACAGCAGTGATGTATAATCAATCATATAACGTTGATTCAATAGCATTACCACTGATTTTTTGTTCAACATAGTTTCAACATTAACTGAGGGTGCAAAAGTGATGTTGATAAAATATCACTTTGTAATGTTGAATCAATACTATTACCGTTGATTTTTGGTTGAATTCCCAACATTATTTCAACATTATAACTGAGGGTGCAAAAGTGATGTTGATAAAATATCACTTTGTAATGTTGAATCAATACTATTACCATTGATTTTTGGTTGAATTCCCAACATTTTTTCAACATTAACTCATGAGGGTGCAAGAGTGATACTAAAGCAACATTACTTTGTAACGTTAATTCAATGCAATTAGCGTTGACGCATCAACACTGAGTCAACATTGTTTCAATGATTACATGCTATCTGGGAATAATTCATTTTATTTGTGGGCGCCTTTCAAGACACTCAAGGACACCTTACAATAATAAAATACATAAATGTACAGAGGAAAAACAACAACACAGTAAACAATACAAACAACCAAAAAAGTAAAAAGTGATTTGTAAAATTACCCAATAACATAACTAAAATCAATCAGGATAGGCTAATCTAAAAAGATGAGTTTAACATTCAGACAATACTCATTAAAATACTGTTCACTTTATTTAAATAATTAATTTTGATTTAACACCATTGTATTCGTTTTCCTGTTCAAACACGATTGCCTCATGGTAAGCTGACTTGAAACAGTTTGTCCTTGAACACTGAGTCCGAAATGTTCGTATGCATTTTTTCGTATTCGTCGTAGTAAAAATTCGTCACGCACAGAAACCTTGCACACTGAGTCTGATTGCGCATTAATTAATCCGTTGCGAAAAAAATCGCAAAAAAATACAAAATGGAGTCTTCAAGCAGTGAGGATAAATTTGTTGTCCTCTCTCTTCTTAAAAAGAGAAAAAGAAAGAGGAAATATTGGGTCCATTATCTTGGGAAAAGAATTTCAGACTCAGTGTGCAAGGACCTTTACTCTTTGTACTCAAAACTCAAGGTTTTCATGTTGAAAGAACATTTATTATCTCGATCAAATATGAAACAGGGTTTCTTCCCATCATGCTTTGCACAGGGCTGGATAGGGAGAGTAAATGTTGAAATAAAGTGCTATCTTATGCATTTTTAGCAAGATGAGAAAAGGGGGAGACTTGTTAATGTTCTATCAGGTATTTAAAAGAGTTTGATGGAAACATACTGTAGGATGAACTAAACTAAATGGTGTAATCTCAACTAAACTTGCATGTGTCAAAATAACTTGATTCAATAAAGTTCATCCTACATGAATTATTTAAGTAGAAATAAAATGTTTCATTTAGAACCACTGTCATGATTGATTCAAGATTCAGTTTTGTATGGCAATCCCCCAAGAAACCCAAGATGGACTCTGGCCATTTGTAGTGACAGGTCATTTATAGGAAATAGTGCAGTTTGTGCATGAAAACCTCTCAGTCGCACCCTTATCATTTCATTTGAAAAGGTTACTGCTGAATTTTCAAGAAATTATATTTTTCCAAAATCCCAGTGCTGCAACCACTAGAGACAGTTCCATAGCTGCCTGTCTCTTAAATATACAGTGGATAAAAAAATGTGTTTTTGATGAACAATTCTTGTCTTTGCAATAGTGAGTCTGAATGTTTCCAACCCCAAATCATCCTAAAGTGCTACATTGTGCGATGCATGCAGGAGAATATCAAATAAACAGTATTTAACATTAAACCCAACAAGGAATATGCACAAGATCTCTAGGGAAACAGAATAGCAAAACCACATAAAATAATGACACCGAACAAAGAACTGTAAGAACTAAGGCTACGTTCACACCCAGCACGCAATAGCTGTCATTTCACCATCTAGGTTAACTATATAGACCCGATATAGTCCAGCTATGAGTATCCCACTTCTAGCCAAAATAACCTTGAATTTGATTACATGTTGTTTTTGCCAAAATAACTTACGAGGTCGAGATGTATGATATTCCATCAAGAAAAAAGTCAACAGTGTTTCGTTTCATTTCTTTGACATGTTCTATGCGTAGCCTGTGCGTCTATTCTTGAGCTATGGTTAGACGTCTATTCAATTCTCACTGACTTTTGCCTTGTCTTAGCCTAGACGTCAGGGCTGTGTTTGGACGGCTATTAGACGTCTTTTAAACGCAAAAATTGCTTGCTGGGCACAGTCAGTCCAAATCCTATTATTTGTATAGAAATCAGATATGCCCAAAAATCAGATTTGGACTGATAGTCTGAATGAAGCTTAAAGGCTTAGGCCTATACACAGGGAATCCCAGAAGAAGAAGAAGAAAAAAAGAGATCTCTTTAACATCTCAAACGTTTCTCCTAGACAAAAATGAGGTTATTTTAACATCAAATGGAGGCTTTTGCTTAAGTCTCCTGCTTCTCACACTTGTCTCCTGAGACAAAAACTCTAACACTCTCACATTTGTCTCCTTTAAAGTTTTAGAAGAGATCTTAAAAACATCACACACGACCGGTGCTCAGATTTTTCTTCTTAGCTAGAGACTCTGGATCGCTCACATTTGTCTTCTCAACAACATCACTCACTGTGCTCATATTTGTTTTTCTTTAGAGTTTAAGCCTATATTAAGAGTGAAGTTATTTGATATCTGAGACACTGTTGATACTAAAAAGAGAGATATTTGAGAATCTCCTGAGCTTAAAAAGAGCCACCTCTCAGCAATAAAACATGGAGTCTTGAAAGAGATTGCAGCCAGACAATAAAGAGATGTTCTATGTTTCTTCCACCACATTCTCATATTTCTCATGTATTAGTTCTGTATTAGACCTTTCCCGATCCTGTCTCCTACCTCACTTCCTATCTAGCTACTGTCCTATCCTAATAAAAGGCAAAAACGCCCAAAATAAATCTTTAAAAGATTTTAAAACTAAACTCAAACAAACTAAACATACATCTACCAATCAGCATAAAGGAATGATTTCTGAAGTATCATGTGACACTAAAGACTGGAGTCATAACTGCTGTAAATTCAGTTTTGCCATCAAATGAATAAATTACATTTGAAAATATATTCAAATAGAACATTTTTAAATTCAAATACTATTTCCAAGTATACTGTTCTTACTGTATTTTTGATCAAATGCAGCCTTGGTGAGCATAAGAGACTTCCTTCATAAACATACTTAAATTGAACTAAAATTAAAGATTTAGGTCAAATTAGATTTAAGTTCTATAGGGTATAATTCTTTAAAATATTCATGATTATACAGCAAAATGGCCAGGTAAAATAGAGTCAAATCACTGTCCTGTGAATTATATCAGTAATAAGTCATGGCTCAAAAATGTCTCTGATGTCATGGATTGGGATTTTTAGCCTTCCTTATATAACTAAAAGTAGTGATGCTAGCCTGCCAGTAGCTCAGCTGCTTTCAAAATAGTGTAGCTTTTACAGTAACAACACACTTTGTTCAAAAAGCAATGGTGTAGCATAACAAACTGTACATTTTATTTTTTCGTCAGCATTACAGCCTCAACAACTCGTCTTAAGACCGGCGTGCATACTTGGACTTCCAAAAAATACTCTAAATGTTCCGATCCAATCTGACTTGTTATGCTGCCCGAATCATGCACTGTTCCTCCGTTGGCCAGAGGAGAACTGGCCCCCCGACTGAGTCTGGTTTCTCCCAAGGTTTTTTTCTCCATTCTGTCACCTGATGGAGTTTTGGTTCCTTGCCACTGTTGCCTTGGCTTTTGGCTTGCTTAGTTGGGGACATTTAATATTCAATAATATTATTGATCTGCCTTACTTAAGGTGGACGTTGACGCAATTTCTTTTAGAAACAAACTTTGTTATATTGTTTTCATGTTATCACTGTGAAGCGCTTTGATACAATCTGTATTGTAAAAAGCGCTATATAAATAAAGGTGACTTGACTTGACAGCCAAGCAAGCTGAAGCAATATTCAAAAAGCTTCTCTCAAATGTAACACTGGACAATCCAATTCATATTGAATTTTCTTCCTCTCAATTACTCGAAACGATTTAAAAAGAACATTTCTGAAAATTAAAGATTTGAATAGGGGTTTGGACCAATTATAAATTTGACAATGATGTAAATAAAAGGGAAAAATTTGCAGAAAAGATTCTAGATTTGAGTGGCTGTCTATAATCTATACTTTGCATCGCAGGAAAGCTTCTGACCCATTAAAAGCTGGTTTATGAGTTGTCCATTACACTAGTGGTTTCCAAGAGCCATTTTAGGGGTTAAATTCACAGAGCATGAAAGTGTCCCAATACAGTGGACTCAGAGTGCACTTTATTGACATCCACAGCGTGCAGGAGGCCATAAAGATGATTTCAGGTTAGGATGATGACCTCCGCACAACACAGCATGAATACACAAGGTGATGGGTGGGAGGCTGGGGGTCTCACTCAATCACCTTCTAATGGCAGGTTTGTAGCCCCTGTTTAGAGAGATAAACAGAGAAACAGCTCATGACAGCCGAGAGCTTTTGAAGATAACCAAGAATAAATTGAACACACTTCAATGACTCTCTCATAATCTTCTATAGATTACGTTTATATACACAATGTTCTGAGTTTGAAACTACCTGATCGCTTGTTGGACCTGACACTGGCAAAAAATAACAAATGTAAAGCGGGACTTGATTTTGTCCATTGGGAGTTGATTGGATTGTTGTGGTTAGCTATTGGTCAATATTATGTGAGTAACAGGTTGTCCCGCCCTCGTGCCAGTAAACACGTCATCAGAGAAGAGATGTCAGGTGTGTTTGACTTGAAGCGACACTGCTCAGACTGATCGGTGTGTGACATCAAAATACCGCAAGAGTGATTCAAAAACATACAGAACCGTCTGCTCTCTAATTGCTCTTGCGATACTTTGATGTCATACACTGATCAGTCAGTGTAGCGCTGCTTCAAGTCGAACACACCTATTGCTGCAAGAGGGCGGGAACATTTTTTGTTCAAAGATTTCAAAAGCACGTGAATTAAAAAAAAATGACAAAACAGACAAAACAAAATGACAAAATTGTCCATTTTGATTTCATGGTGATATCACGGTTACAATTGCCTCTGCTCCAAGCATTCACGAAAACACTGTAACAGAGTCAGGTGTCGCAGGATTTACCAAAAACTCAACTATTACAGCTCAATGTCATCTATTCTACATGACACACCTATTGGCACAGAACATGATTTACAGATGGAACCACGGTGTAAACATATGACAAAGTGCAACATGATATTTAATTACCTTTATGCAAGGCATTTTAAAAACCTCTGAATGCATATTACTCATAAATAACTGACTTATCTGTCACTTTACAGTCGTTTATTTATCCAGCCATTACTTTGTCCTCCTCTGCAAAATCTCAGACCAAAACGGCAGAGAATGTCAAAGTGCCCCGGCTCAGTGTGAACTGCGGGGGTGTGTTCGCACTGTGAGCAGTGAGTGACTGGCAGTGGTGTTTGGACAGGTGCCCCTAATTGGCAGGTGGAGCTCTCGGCTGCAGCTGTGGCTGCTGGGACTAATGATGACTCGGGCCGGACGGGCAGCAGAGAAGCGTCTGGAACATCTCTGTCGACTCGTGTGGTGACAGAGTTGCCGGGGATGATGCCGTTTCAGGCTGATTAATTTGAGTGGCGGGTCCGGCTGCGAAGAAGGAGTTTAAGTGTGTGTGTGTTTGGGGTGGCGGGGTAGTGGAGCTGTGTGGGCTGTGACATTGTCCTTTATTATCAGAGAACCTCAGCGGCAGCAGCATCAAGCAAATGAGACAGTCCCCCTGGGAAGGATGGCAGTGGAGAGCTTCTCTCCAGCATGTCATGTTACAGATGCTAGTGTGAAAGAAAGCCCTTCAGTGACAGGTGAGCAAACACTCAATGTACATGGGCGTAGGTAGGTTTAGAGGTTTAGGTGGGCCCAGAGTTTAAGGTGACCCACGTGAAAGTCAACATAAAATCAAAATGAAGCCTATTTACTTTTTTAAAGGGATACTCCACCCAAAAATGAAAGTTCTCTTATCATTTACTCCCACATGCCGTCCCAGATGTATATGACTTAATTTCTTCTGTGGAACACAAATTGAGATTTTTTGAAAAATAATCCGTCTCTGTGAGTTTTTACAGTGGAAGTGGATGGGACCTCCAAAGTTGGCTTCAAAAATGACACAAAGTGAAAAAGTCTCTGGTTACTCAACTTAACCGTGGTTCCCTGAGAGGAAGGAACGAGACATTGCATAATAGCTTACGCTTTGGGGAAACTCCTTTCTCCTAAATTCCTGAAGCCTGATAGAATCAAGCTATTGTACTTGTAATAGCCAATGGCGTCCGGCGGTGGGCGGGCCTAGCCTCTATATAGCCAGCGCTGTGTGCCAATTGCTTCAGAATCTTTCTCCTTCACGCAGCTATGCTTCGAGAAGCCAACTATAGTTCACCTTTGAGGTACACTCTTCAGCGGACGGTGCCTGGATTACCGTCCCCTGCAGAGTCTGGTGAGTAGGACATCTCTTATATTATGGAAACGAATAAGCTGTCCGCTCACTTCTTTACCCCCTCCGCCACCGGGAAGAGGAGACAGAAGTCGCGGCAGCTTGAAATATGAAGTTTAGGTGATGGGTCTGCGTCAGCATCACACGCATATGTCGTGGTTCTCACGTGAACAGCGTCGGCCAATAATGAGCCGGCGTTCTGGAGTAGAACCCAGAAGCTCTGCACTGTGTACACTACATCAACAGCGTATGAGAATGACACGGAAGAGAAGAAATTGTTGAATAAAGTCGTTATTTTTGTTAGTTTTTTGTGCACAAAAAGTATTCTTATCTTCATAACATTAAGGTTGAACCAATGTAGTCACATGGACTATTTTAACAATGTCTTTACTACCTTTCTGGGCCTTGAAATTGCAATGACGTTTCTGCCTATGGCTGGTTCAGAAACCCCTCGGATTTCATTAAAAATATCTTAATTTGTGTTCCTGAGATGAACGAAGATCTTACAGGTTACTAACAGTGGAGCAGGTTATGTTCAGAAGAGTAACTTACATACACTGAAAGTTACCTCTGTTTTTGGAACCGAAAGTTGAGGTTATCCGCCTACATACCCTTAAATATACCCAACCGGCTTTCTGGAATACCCCCCAGAAGCCTTATTTATGTTTATCTGTCTATAATTGTGGCGAGGGGGGCGTGGTCTCGCGAAGTCTGTAGCGAGAGACGAGTCAGCGAGCTGTGCGGTAAGTAGGTCAAGTGCAGATGATGAAAACCTGTGTCTGATTGCAGTGATTGGTGTGGAGACCGCATATAAGCTGCCAGGAATGAGAGAGCGAAAGAGTTTTGACCGAATGGACGGAGTTATTGATGAAACGGGAAGAGTGATCGTTTGACTGAACCTTGAGAGCTGGAGACATACAGCGTGAGCTGGTACAGCAGGCGGAGTGTTTCTTATATGTTTGCTGTAGTACTGCACTACGGAGAAGACGCACGAGCGTACCTTTTTGTTTCTTTTATTTTCTGAATGAAGTGCGAGTCCCAATTCTGCCGACCCTGTCTTCTTCTTCCTCCACCCTACACGCTGAGTTTGACTACTCTGGTGCCGAAACGCGGAAAGGAGAAGACTGCCGCCGCCATGCAGAACTCGCTAGGAACGCCATTTGCGGACCTCATCCAAACGCTCGCGGGTCTTCACAGGGAGCAACACCACGCCCTGCTGGCCGTGAAGGAGGAGCAAGATCAGCGGTTCCAGCTGCTTCTCCAAGGCCAGCAAGAAGACCGCGAGCTGTTCCGGAGCTGGCTCGACCAGGAGATTCGGGCCGTCACCGATCCAGCTACGGCCTCGGCCCCGCCCCTGCCTCTCAATAAAATGGGGCCCCAGGATGATCCGGAGGCATTCCTGGACCTTTTTGAGAGGTCGGCCGAGGCCCGGGGATGGCCCCGAGTGGACTGGCCCATGCGGCTCATCTGGTCCTCATCTGATAGCTCAGATTCCTTCCCTCCCCACTCCTCTGAGTGATGGGCCTCCTGGAAGACATCAGTTGGTCATACGTTTCCTCCGTGGGGCCTGGAGGATGAGACCTGCAACTCGGACCAGAATTCCCACATGGGACCTGGCAGTGGTTCTCGAAGGGCTGGTTGAGTCCCCCTTCGAACCTCTGGAGTCGGCTATGGGCCAAGAACCTGTCGCTTAAGGTGGTCTTTCGCCTTGCCTTAAGGTCTCGCCTCTCTTAAGAGAGTAGGATATCTCCAGGCGCTCTCCATATCTCTGCAGTGCCTGGAGTTTGCTCCTGGGAGAATTAAGGCCATCTTGCATCCTAGACCGGGCTATGTCCCTAAGGTGCCGTCTAATATGGCAAGGTCGACGGTTCTGCAGGCATTTCATCCCCCACCACATGTGACGGCGGAAGATGGGAGACTTCATTTACTCTGCCCTGTCAGAGCACTAGACATCTATGTTCAGTAGTCTTCTCAGGGGAAGAAGGCTGACAAGTTGCTGGTGTGTTTCGGGTCGCCCAAGAAGGGGCTTCCCGCATCCAAACAGACCATCAGTAACTGGATTGTTCAGGCTATTTCCCTGGACAATCAGGTGCGCAGTTTGCCTTAACCTTTTTTCGTGAGGGCTCACTCTACCAGAGGCATGGGGTCCTCTAGAGCCCTCCTTTTAGGGGCACCTATTCATGAGGTATGTGATGCGGCTGGCTGGGCCACTCCGCACACAGTCATGAGATTTTAAAGTCTGGACCTCCCCTCTACACCCGGCGCACGAGTGCTCTCGTCCTAGTTGTGCCTGAGACAGCTTCACACTGGGACAGGCATGTTTCGTTGTGGCATAGTGGGCATTTCGTTCCCCATAGTGTCGTCATCGGCGCAGTGCGAGTTCTCTCGAAAGGGAACGTCTCGGGTTACGACTGCAACCCTTGTTTCCTGAGAAGGGACCGAGACACTTGACACAGCGTGGCAAAGCCCCTTTGCCATTCCTCCTCCTGCCAGGGAGCGGCTTTCTTCATCGCGAAGCTTACGCTGTTGTGTGCCGGCGTCCCTTTGTAGCTTCCGTGTGTGCATCACGCAACGCCAATAGGATTGGCTTAGTTTCATTCATGCTTCAGACGCTTTATTCTAAGGGCCGTTCCCCATAGTGTCGTCATCGACGCAGTGTCTCGTTCCCTTCTCAGGGAACAAGGGTTACAGTCGTAACCCGAGACGTTATTACTAACTTTTACTCCATAAATCCAAAAACATTGTGTCCACAAATCCCTCATTAACAAAAAGACACAAAAAAATATTCATCATAATACAATGTATATTTTCCAGAGACACAAAATTAGATTAATTAACCTCAAAACTGTTTCGGCTGACTTAATCTCACAAATATGAATATGACAAAATTCATGCTTACGTTTTTTTATTTTATGTATGCATGTATGTTCTTGAATGAATCAAGTCATACAAATTCATAGGAATTCACCAATAAATTTACCAAATCGTAAAAATAGTTTCTAATGAGACCAGATTGGATTTTTCTTTTTCTTCACATATCATATGTAACAAAAAAAGTTACTGAAAAGTAGCAAAGGTAAATGATGGTCTAATCAAATAACAAGATAAAATTTGGGCTCTAGAAAGAAAAGCGTAAAAAGCAACCCCCTGGGACATAAAAATATGCTAAAAATTGAAGAAACACTTTCACAGAGGTCCAAACTGTTGTGAAGATCTACAGAGGTTTAAAGTAAATTATGTTATTTTTCATGATTGCAACGCTCATATTTGTCTGATCCTGCAAGTTATCTAAAATAAATTTGTAAAGCGATTGTCTTGGCACGGTTCTCCATGCCATTACACTCTGGTGCTGATGTTTTAAACGTAGACGCATGTTGAAAACCAAAGAGAATTTGCTTTCAGTGATACCACGACTTTCATCTCCGAGCTGTTTGCGTTGGATCCTGACATGAGTGGAGCTGCGAATTTCATTAATGCGTGGAGCGCACTTCAAGAGCCCACTGAGATCAATGCGACATTATTCATAATGACAATAGCAGGCAACGGTTGTGCTGGAGCAGAAAACAGCCTTGGTTCTAGGTGAAGCCCGGTTGAAGTTATTCAATTAGATTGGTAATATTATTTTCTAATATTTTATTTATTGTTTTCCCCTAATTGTATGTATAATATTATTTTGATTGAAAAGAAAGAAACATGTATGATTAAGTGTTATGTTAAAAGTACTTGCCATTGTTAAGAGTTGTGATTGGTTAAAGGCTGGCGGGGAGGGAGGAGAGATGAAAAAAAGGAAGATCCGGGAGGGAGAAGTGAGGTCGAAAAGTTAGAACGTGTCTGAGTGTTAGAGTGAGTATAAAAATACCATCCTATGACGGTTGTCCATAAGAGAACTGATTTAATGTTGGTATAAGGTTGTTTGAACGTGAGGGGATAGAAATTTCCCCTTTGATAGTCGAATGACCGAGTAGCGCACGTATTCTCAAGAAACCGTGCTATGCATGTGAGAGACTAGCGAGGTCGCGTTGGTGAAAAACTACTGTGTGCCGCTTCTCTTGCCAAACCTAGAAGACATCCCAGATAGCGCCCTGAGATACCAGGAATTCTCAGTGGTTCCTCTGGCAACGCTGGACGAGTTCGCCGATCTGCCGTCAGTTCATCATGGACCAAATCTCTTTTGTTGAAAGTGCGTCATATGAAAGCCGGCTCGAACTAACATTGGTAAGACAGCATTTTATTTTGCCTGCTCATTGAGCGAAGCGGCAATCTGTTTTGTGCCTCAACGAACCCCAGCATCGTATCAGGCCTGCAACGGGGTATTTATTTTATTTGTTGCAATTTTGAACGCTAACACCCGGGTGTTTTGATTACTTTTGTGGGACGTTTAAATGTGAATAGTAACCTTTGTGTTGAGACAACAAAGATTCGTTGGACTTGAGTAGTAATCAACACATTGTCTCCTTGGTTATATTTGGGGCAGTTTGTGTATTTACTGTCCATCTTATTTCCTGTTATATTGAGAAAACACCAGAGTGATATATTATTTTCCACAGGGAATATTAATACAGTGTTGTATTTGTGAATTTGAGTTGAAAGGAGGAAAGATCCTTTTATTGTAAAACTTTAAAGGGTTAACTTTTATTTTCAATTGCTATTTGAATTTCATTATTTTATTTG
This sequence comes from Rhinichthys klamathensis goyatoka, assembly GCF_029890125.1. NCBI lineage: Eukaryota > Metazoa > Chordata > Actinopteri > Cypriniformes > Leuciscidae > Rhinichthys > Rhinichthys klamathensis. Next base: position 8,786,697 of record NW_026606717.1, read on the forward strand.
AGTAAACTACTAAAAGTTTCTATTTCATTTACAAGAGTTGTGGTTATTCTAGTCTGTTACTAAGCACACCAATATTGAGATAGGGGTTTATTGAAATAAAGTTAATAATCTTCAGGGGCTATTTAGAGAGATCTAACAATAAACTAACCCAGGGCCCCTCCCGCTTAAATCTCAGGGAGAGGGCGCTACATAAATGGAGGCACCGCTGGGATCTTATAGTTTTCTCTGATATTATTTAGCTTTATTTAAATTGGGGGGAAAAAACAACAACAATCAAAATGCAGCAGTTTAGAGAAGAGCTTAGGGGCTGGTGCAGGGGAGAAGCATTGGATGAAGACCATGCTTTAATGGTTATTGTACCTGTGGATCTGGATGTAGCACAGATTGAAGAGACAATGCAGACAATCAAGTGCCTGGGTCGCATACGAGTAAGAGGTAGGATGTTCAGAGATAATCTCAAGTGTTTCCTGGTTCTCTGTGAGAGTAAAGAGAAAATTGATCCAAAATTAGTACCCCCTGAAGTCTTGCCAGTTTCTGGAGCAGAACCTTGGAAAATTGTCACCTCAAATGGAGATGATACTAGTTCTGAGGACTTTGCTAGAAAAGTGCACACCCTACTGCAGAGTGAAGGGAGAAAAGTTGAGGATATTAAGGCCATGTTCTCATCCTCTGCATCCGAAAACTCTTCGCCTGATGCTATTATCCGTGCTGTTGGAGATCTGTTAGAAAAGACTGGAAAGACTTCAAGTGAAGTAGGAGGTTATAGACGTTTGAGGATGTTCTCTGGAGCGATACCTACCCCTGCAGGTGAGGAACCGTTTGAACACTGGATGGAACAAGCATGTTTGATGGTAGAAGAAAGTGAGTGTCCGGTCAAAGAAAAGAAAAGGAGGATCATTGAGAGTTTAAGAGGGCCTGCATTAGAAATCGTCAAAGTTGTGCGTGATTCTGACACTGATGTCACTCCAGAGGAGTACTTGGATGCCCTCGAAAGAGCGTTTGGATCTGCCGAGTCAGGTGATGACTTGTATTTCGCTTTCCGTTCGTTACAGCAGCAAGTAGGAGAAAAATTGTCAGATTTCTTAAGGAGACTGGAGCGTGCCCTTACCAAAGTGGTTCAGAGGGGTGGCATACCGGCGGACTTCCGAGATCGAGTACGTGTTGAACAATTGCTGAGAGGTGCCATTGGCGCTGACATGATGATGCTTCATTTGAGACTTCGAGAAAGAAAGGCAAAACCTCCTAATTTTCTTGAGCTGTTAAGTGAAATCCGGGCTGAAGAAGAATATGAAGCTTCTCGTGCAAAGTTGACCACAAGGGTACAAAAAATTAGTACAAGTGTGGATACGGATGGTAAGCATAAAGAGATTCAAACTCTGAAAGCTGAGATCAAAGAGTTAAAGGCCCAGTTTGCCACAATGGTAGCTCAGTCGCAGCCTGTGGTAGATCACAAACCCACCTCCAGTCTTAAAACAAATGCCAGTGACATTCAACAGGAAGGAGAAATCGCTGTTCTCAAGAAGCAAGTGAAGAGCCTACAACGTAAAGTCACAGGGAAAAACTGTCACCAAGATGGGGTTTCAGCGCTCACTCTGAATGCCAGTACTCCAATGAAACCACTGGTAAATCCAAGAAAGCAGTACAATGACTCAGAAGAGTATTTTTGCTACAACTGTGGAGAGGAAGGGCATATTGCACCACGATGTCAAAATCCTGAGAATAAGGATAAAGTCATTCAGAAATTGATTCGGTCAAACAGAAAAATGAAATGGGGACAAAAAGAAATGCCCTCAGAAACAGAAAAGAGTAATACCTCCTGTTCAGCGAAAAAAAGTGCTGTTAGTTCAGTTGGTGGAAAGCAAATTCCAGAAGGACTGATTGGACCCCCCTCTACTGTACAGTTGCGTGTAAATGGACAGCCATGCTCTGCTTTATTGGACAGTGGGTCCCAAGTGACCATAATCTTTGAGAATTGGTACAGAAAATATCTACCTGAGGTTCCAATCCATCCTGTGTCTGGATTGGCGGTATGGGGCTTAAGTGACTCCAGTTATCCGTATATAGGGTATGTAGTAGTGAACATTGAATTCCTAGAGAAAGCTACGGGTGGCTCAGAAAGTCTTTCAGTTCTGGCACTGATTTGTCCTGGTCCCACAAGCCCTGACCAGACTGCTGTGATCATCGGCACCAACGCCAGTCTGTTCACCCGTTTGGCCCAGTTATGTAAAGAGTCAACAGGAACAGATATTGCACATACCTTGGGTATTAAAATTGAGCCCACCTTAGAGAAGGATATTCCATCTTGTTCGACAGCTATTATACCTTTTGACATGGATGATGCTATTGGATGTGTGAAGTGGTCTGGTCCAGAACCCCTGAGTCTCTCGCCCAGAGGTGAGTGGTGCGCAAAATGTGAGGTGGAAATAACAGAGCCTCTTGAGAAAAGTGTACTGATGATAGATTCGTCTTCTGTGACTTCACTTCCGGCTGGAGTGTTAGTACAAACCGTTATAGTGCCAAGTGAGGCAATGGAAAACAGTCAGTTACTGGTGCCCTTGCAGAATGAATCAATGAAGGAAGTGACCATTCCGGTAGGGACTGTCCTTGGCCATTTGTACTTAGCAGACCCGGTTAGCCCTTCTTCGGTGAGTGAGACTGTTGATGAGATGATTGATCCAACACTGTTCAACTTTGGGGATTCACCCATTCCATCAGAATGGAGGGAGAGACTCCAACAAAAGTTGAGCAAAAGAACCAAAGTATTCTCGCTTCACGAGTGGGATGTAGGACTCGCTAAGGGAGTAGAGCATAACATACGGCTTTCCGATTCAAGACCCTTTCGAGAGCGTTCTAGGCGTCTAGCACCTGCAGATATAGACGATGTGAGGAAACATCTCCAAGACCTCTTGACTGTTGGTATTATTAAAGAGTCACGCAGCCCATATGCATCCCCAATCGTGATTGCAAGGAAAAAGAATGGAGCCGTCCGGATGTGTATTGATTATCGAACCCTGAATGCAAGAACTGTCCCCGATCAATACACAACACCCAGAATTGATGATGCCCTGGACTGTCTAGCAGGTAGTCAGTGGTTTTCTGTTCTCGATTTAAGAAGTGGCTATTATCAGATAGACATGGCAGAAGCCGACAAGGAAAAAACTGCTTTTATCTGTCCATTAGGATTTTTTCAATTCGAGAGGATGCCACAAGGGGTCACTGGAGCGCCAGCGACGTTCCAGAGACTAATGGAGAGGGTTGTCGGGGACATGAACCTACTCCAAGTCTTGGTGTATCTAGACGATTTAATAGTCTTTGGAAGGACTCTGGAGGAGCATGAGGAGAGGCTCATGAAAGTACTGGATCGTTTGGAGGAGGCAGGGTTAAAGGTATCCATTGACAAATGTAATTTTTGCCAGAACCGAGTGAAGTACGTTGGACATATAGTATCCAACGAGGGGATAGCAACAGATCCTGACAAAATTGAGGCTGTGATCAGTTGGCCCCAACCATCGGACCTGAAAGCGCTGCGGTCCTTTTTAGGATTCTGTGGCTACTATCGTCGGTTCATTGCTAATTACTCTTCCATCGTTAGGCCATTGACTGAGCTCACTAGGGGCTATGCGCCGACACAACAAGGAAAGAAGGCAGGAAAAGAAAAGAGTATGATCTACTTCAAGGAATCAGAGCCCTTTGGAGATCGATGGGATGAATCTTGCACGTCCGCTTTTCAGCAGATAATTCATTGCTTAACACATGCTCCTGTTCTAGCCTTTGCAGATCCCAGTAAGCCATACATCCTCCATGTGGATGCTAGCTTGAAGGGCCTTGGGGCTGTGTTATATCAAGAGCACCTGGAAGGATTGCCGCCAGTGGCTTTCGCAAGCAGAAAATTGAGACCAGCAGAACAAAGGTACCCCATTCATCAGCTGGAATTTCTTTCCTTGAAATGGGCAGTCGTGGACAAATTCCACGATTACTTGTATGGGGCTAAGTTTCATGTTAGAACCGACAACAACCCACTCACATATGTGTTGACATCTGCTAAGCTGAATGCGACAGGCCACAGGTGGCTAGCAGCTCTTGCTACGTATGATTTTAGCATTCAGTATAGACCTGGAAAGAACAACACAGATGCTGATTTGTTGTCCAGAAGATTCGTGGATGAGGATGAAGCTAATAAGTGGAGGGACATACCTGTGTCTGGTGTAAAGTCCATATGTCAGCGAGTGAGTCCTCAGATGTACTTTGAAGCCAATCCCAGATATGTGGAACAGCTAGGAGCCCCTCCAGAGTCCATACCAGAAGCTTATGCCTATCCCACCAGGTTGGAGCTTAACTCTTTACAGTTGCTGTCTCAACCGGAGTTGATAAAAGCTCAGAACGAAGATCCGACTGTGAGACAGGCGATAACTGCCCTGAAGGAACGAAAATGGTCAACCAAAATAACAGACCCCGAGGTGGTGGCATTGAGGCATGAAGCTGGAAAATTACTGATGAAAGATGGATTGCTTCAGCGAGTAACTAAAAAGTCTGATAGAGAATTCTTTCAATTGGTTTTGCCCACCAAGTTCCGAGAAGTAGTTCTTAAAGCTATGCATGAGGATCTAGGTCATCTAGGGGTAGAAAGGATTACCGAACTTTTGAGAAATCGATTCTACTGGCCCAAGATGTCTCTTGATGTGCAAGAATATGTCAAGAACTGTGGAGCTTGCATTACTCGTAAGAGTCCATGTCAAAGAGCTGCCCCACTGCATCAGATAACGAGTAGTGGACCAATGGACTTGGTGTGTATCGATTTTCTTTCAGTGGAGCCAGATTCAAAAGGTTTAGGCAACGTGTTAGTAATTACAGATCACTTCACACGTTATGCACAAGCGTTTCCCAGTAAGAATCAAAAAGCTCTTACTGTTGCTAAAATACTGGTCGAGAAGTACTTCATTCATTATGGCCTACCAGCACGCATTCACTCAGATCAGGGTCGTGATTTTGAGAGTCGACTGATAAAGGAGTTGTTGAACCTGCTTGATATAAGAAAATCAAGAACCACTCCATATCATCCTCAGGGTGACCCGCAGCCTGAGCGGTTCAATCGTACCCTCTTAGCCATGCTTGGAACCCTGAGTGTTGAGAAGAAACGAAATTGGAGCCAACAGATACCATACTTGGTGCATGCTTACAATAGTACCAAGAATGATGCTACCGGGTACTCACCCTATTTCCTGATTTTCGGGAGAGAAGCCCGGCTACCTGTAGACATCTGTTTTGGAACTTCACCAGATGGGTTGAATGATGCGTCACACTCACAGTACATCAGCAATATGAAAAAAGATCTGAAACGGGCTTATCAGTTAGCAATGGAAGAGGCCGACAAAGTCCATCAAAGAAATAAAAGATCATATGACAAGCGAGTGTCATTTCAATCCTTGAATTCTGGGGATCGCGTGCTGATCAAGAACTTAGGGTTGAAGGGGAAACACAAGCTTCAAACCAGATGGAGTCCAGTGCCCTATGTAATCTGTGAAAAACTCCCAAATATACCAGTATACCGGGTAAAACCTGAAACAGGAAACGGAAGGGTGAGAACACTTCACAGAGACCATCTGTTACCCATAGGGCAACTGGTGCGGTGGCCTCAAAACAAAGTGGAAACAAACCCGGTGAGGAGAAAGAAAATAACTAATGCTGATGCTTCAGTACTGACAAATGAAGATGCATCATCCTCAGAGACCTCATCTGAGTTTGAATACAATGTTTCAAAATCTTACAGATCCTATTTGGAAGGAACGCTGAAAAAGAATGATACTTTGCCCAGACAGTCAGAATTTGTATGCCAGGAAAGGAACCTGATCCAGGAAGGCCTTTGTACTGAGGAAGAGGACTTGTTACATGAAGAGGATGCATCGAGCGACGTTTCAAGTTCGCCCAGTTCATCTGCAGAAAATGATGAAGAAAGTCAAGAAGACTCAAGCGAGGAAGTGGAAGAAAGTGAACCAGTTAGGGAAAAAAGGAGAGTAAAGCCAGTTGTTAAACTCACCTATGATGAGCCAGGGAGGTCAAAAGATCAGCCCCTAACTATTGTTCACAGAGGAGTAATCATTCAAATAGGCAAGAAAGTCAATCACAAGAAACGTAAAGCAGTAATGTAGGTATCATTCTAAAAGGAAATATTAGGTAGTCTACCAGTCTGTATGGGGACATCCAGACATTTAAAAGGGGGAGGGTGAAGCCCGGTTGAAGTTATTCAATTAGATTGGTAATATTATTTTCTAATATTTTATTTATTGTTTTCCCCTAATTGTATGTATAATATTATTTTGATTGAAAAGAAAGAAACATGTATGATTAAGTGTTATGTTAAAAGTACTTGCCATTGTTAAGAGTTGTGATTGGTTAAAGGCTGGCGGGGAGGGAGGAGAGATGAAAAAAAGGAAGATCCGGGAGGGAGAAGTGAGGTCGAAAAGTTAGAACGTGTCTGAGTGTTAGAGTGAGTATAAAAATACCATCCTATGACGGTTGTCCATAAGAGAACTGATTTAATGTTGGTATAAGGTTGTTTGAACGTGAGGGGATAGAAATTTCCCCTTTGATAGTCGAATGACCGAGTAGCGCACGTATTCTCAAGAAACCGTGCTATGCATGTGAGAGACTAGCGAGGTCGCGTTGGTGAAAAACTACTGTGTGCCGCTTCTCTTGCCAAACCTAGAAGACATCCCAGATAGCGCCCTGAGATACCAGGAATTCTCAGTGGTTCCTCTGGCAACGCTGGACGAGTTCGCCGATCTGCCGTCAGTTCATCATGGACCAAATCTCTTTTGTTGAAAGTGCGTCATATGAAAGCCGGCTCGAACTAACATTGGTAAGACAGCATTTTATTTTGCCTGCTCATTGAGCGAAGCGGCAATCTGTTTTGTGCCTCAACGAACCCCAGCATCGTATCAGGCCTGCAACGGGGTATTTATTTTATTTGTTGCAATTTTGAACGCTAACACCCGGGTGTTTTGATTACTTTTGTGGGACGTTTAAATGTGAATAGTAACCTTTGTGTTGAGACAACAAAGATTCGTTGGACTTGAGTAGTAATCAACACATTGTCTCCTTGGTTATATTTGGGGCAGTTTGTGTATTTACTGTCCATCTTATTTCCTGTTATATTGAGAAAACACCAGAGTGATATATTATTTTCCACAGGGAATATTAATACAGTGTTGTATTTGTGAATTTGAGTTGAAAGGAGGAAAGATCCTTTTATTGTAAAACTTTAAAGGGTTAACTTTTATTTTCAATTGCTATTTGAATTTCATTATTTTATTTGAGTAAACTACTAAAAGTTTCTATTTCATTTACAAGAGTTGTGGTTATTCTAGTCTGTTACTAAGCACACCAATATTGAGATAGGGGTTTATTGAAATAAAGTTAATAATCTTCAGGGGCTATTTAGAGAGATCTAACAATAAACTAACCCAGGGCCCCTCCCGCTTAAATCTCAGGGAGAGGGCGCTACATAGGTGAGGAGTCATCCTACATGCTGCTGTCTGGCTGTATTTCCACCAGTGGCATGCAGTTGTGTACTGAAATGAGGAGGCAAGGTCCTCACAGTTTTGTTTTTTAAAAATAAAATGTAAATTTATGTCCCAGTTACACTTAATGTTGTCACATTTTCCTGGTTAAATAAACATTATTTTCTAACTTCACTTTTCTAACTTTAGTTTGTGTGTATCTATACACACAATACATATGTATAGTCTTTGATCTACGCTCAATACCCATAATGCACTGTGAAAGTCGCGCGCCGAATTAATTCCAGCGCCTCACCAGAAGATAGCGGCCACAGATGAATCATCCATCCATGCATTTTCTTTAAACTGGTCCAATGTGGCTACAGCATAACGTCATACAGGTATACATTTCTTTTTAATTGATTATTAAATTGCTGCCAGTTTGCTAAATAAAGTTTCAAATAATTATTAAACAGCAAACACAAACTATGCGAAAGCTGCAGCCTTTCCGGCACACTCAGTGTCTGAATTCGCTCACTCGATTTCATTCACTCCCTCAAGTGAACTATATTGGTGGAGTAATATAGGGAATAGTGAATGAAGGTATAGGGGGCACAGCCTAAAATTCAATGGTCTCAGAGGAGGCAAGAGAGACGCTAGCCTGGTTAAAACCAGACCATTCTCAGTTGTAACTGAGTTATGGTCTGGCAAAGCGTCATAGACAAATCATTTCCAGAGGGGCGTCACCAACGGACATCGCGGATAGACCTAAAACCAATCAGAGCGACGAAGGAGATGACGTACGCAGAGCGGCGGTGAAACTCCGAGTGTTGTTCTTTGCTCGGTTTTTAACAAAAAGGAAACGTTCAAATCGCTTAAAACAGATGCGATAGCTGATTCGAACGAGTGATGTTTGACGGCGGCATCCATCTTTGTAATGTAGGCTACAGAATCTGCTTCAAAATCCCAGCGCTGTCTTCATCGTGTAAAGGCCGCCCCAACGTTTCTGATTGGTGCCTCGATTTCGACGGATTGGAAATGGGCTTGAATGAGCTCTTTGCCAGACTAACTTTCAGAGCAAATCTAAATTTGCCGGAAGTTGTCTGGGTTTTCCCAGGCTAGAGAGATGCTGCTTCCCGCTGTAACTTTACCTGCTGGTGTCGCTGTTGCACAGTGTTACTTTAGAAAAACTAGTGATTTATACATGTTTAAATGTCAAATTTTGTAATATTTATGCTTTTATTTTTGTATTATTTTCTCATCTCAGTTTTTTTGATGAGGCATTCCCTCCCCTGCCTCCTTGGATGAAACATCCCTGTTTTCCACACATTCGAGAGACATTTAAACATTTCCATTTGACTTGTTGAATCTAGAATCCTGCAAACACTGCACTGTCACTTAAATGTCTGTGAGCTAAAACACGGTTGGGCCATGCAGCAAAACAATGATTCAGAATAGTTGGAATGAAATCAAAATAAAGACCAGATTAAAACCAATACCCGGTAGAAACACTTTAGCAAGATCCGAAAGATGCAGTTAGGCCAGAGGGCTAAAAATACAGCTATTTAAATATTACAGGCACGACATGTTTACACAAACACAGTGTCACATTCATTTACCGAGATCCCAAATTCTTATGCATTAGCTTTAATAATGTAAGACATAAGATTGAATAAATGTGTCTAAAAACCAAAAGAATGACGAAACATTTTTGCAATGCTATGTTTTCTTAAAGTATTACACTGCTTCAGTTAGCAATCATTTGCTTTTAGCCTCAAACTTTTCATTTGATGGCAGTACTACCAATTTTGTTGAGAGCTATCCCATAATGGACTGCAATGAGCTCAGTGACTAAATTCATCTAAGATGGAGGACAAAGCAGCAGATTACTAGCTTTTGGAACAAAGCCCTTTTGTGAATGGTTTTCAATTATGATGTCATGAATTTATTAAGTGATTTTGGGTGAAATAAAAACATAATCAAATTAAAAGATATATTTGTAATTCCTATGATCATTGGCTTGAACATATCACTATATGTTCTACAAGTTTATAAATCCAAAAACTGGTGTGCTTACTGTTTTGCGACACATGGGATATTTAAGTCTAGATGGCCAATTTGGTTGCAGTCATTAACCTGAGGTTAAGTGTTATTGTGCTTTTAAGTGGATAGGAGATGTGGTGCGGAATAGATTGTAAATTAAATAAAATAGACTAAAATAAACAGGATCCCTATCCATTATAGGATTTTGTCTAAAGATGCTTTTTTTTTTTTAAATATCAAGAAGGAAAGAGGAAATTCATTAAATAATGTACAAACATTTAGTATCCCAAAATCAGCATCATTTCAGTGGTAATCCAGGATTCATTTTTAGGGATTTTTTTTCGGAGAAGATGGATGTAAAGCATATAATAATGATTCACTAACCTCCTGATAAGTGTTCGGCTGCACGATACTGAAGAAAAATGCGATATGCGATAACTCGTTAATGCGATATTCGCTATGGGATACGATAATGCTTTAAGTGTATAAAATAAATGTTAATTATCTCAAAAAATATAATTTTCCAAATCAAATCATGTACGAATTAAATATATACTGATTCTTATTAAAGCGACAAAAGTTATTCGTCAAGAGCAGTGAGTGATTTTCTCTTTGTCTTTTGTTGTTTGATAACATTAAGCTCACAGACGGAAGCAGGTTTATTAGGCTGCTGTCACTTTAAGAGCTGCACGGACCCAACTTCAAGTTGCACTACCTTTCTCAACTTTTTACTCCACTTAAGACATAACTGACTGTGTTTACGCGAATACTCACCAAGACAGGCATTTTGACATCATTTTTGTGTGCATGTGGCCATATAATCTGCATAAGATAACTGAATTCGGGATCACATGCTGTCCGAGAGGCGGCTTTCTCGTATGAGTACTTCGATTACTGCATTTATTAGTAATAGCATTAAGCATGTCACAAGTCATTGTCAAGTCAAGTCAAGTCACCTTTATTTATATAGCGCTTTTTACAATACAGATTGTATCAAAGCGCTTCACAGTGATAACATGAAAACAAGTGCCCAGTCTTAGTTTCTGCCGTCTGCGACGACCTAAAACTTGGACTTTTTGTAATCTTTTGAAGTATGAAAATAATGCAGTTATCACAAGCCTTTGCTATGCATATCACAATATAGCCTACATTTGCGATAATTCGATAATTCCGATATATCGTGCAGCCCTGAAGAGTATATTTCATAAGAGGTTTTTGGCTTGAATCTTAAAATTATATACAACATCATACTCAACTAGTTTCCCCAGAGAAAACAATACAATTAAAAAAATGATATTTCTCCCCCTGCCGTTATGGGTAATTGCATAAGACAATTAGAGGGAAATGTTCTTGGGAAGAAACAAATATGGAATGCGACTTAATCATTTGTAAATTATAAAGTTGGATGAGCATGATTAGAATATCATACAGTCTTAACTTACAAGTGGTTAGGCATTATCTCTGAATTTTTGCTCATTTCATGCATCCATTGATAAGAATATTCTTTTGTGTACATAATTGTCACCAGTGGCAAAATAATATGCATGCACAAATGGACTTCCTGTTAAAATTAAACATGATTGCTATTAATAACTAACAATATCATAATAAACCACAATTAGCTTGTACCAGAAATCAGTACCAATATTATAACAGCTCTAATCTGTTAAATGTGACTAGAAGGCATGCAGATATAAATATTAGCATCACAATTTTCTGTAAAGCAGCTTTGAAACAATGTGTATTGTAAAAGGTGCTATGCAATTAATTTGACTTAACTTCAAGTCGGTTTTTGCTAAATAAACCTCTTTTCAGGTGAAATAAGATTCTGATCACCATACCAGGTTTTATGCTTTTATTATGACACCAGTTGTACATCACTTAAGACATGTACATGTTTAATAGTCCTAGAATTAGCTTTCAATGAAGGAAAGTAAGGACTTTCAATGCTTTCAAACCATGTCCACTTGATTCAATTCCAAGAGGTCAGCTGTCATACTCCAAAACATTTTGATAAACAATAAAATAAAAGTGTCTCTCTTTGCAGAGTGGCAGCTAATGGCTTATTGTTGGCATGAATGTAGAGGAAACGATAAGCGATAACACAATAACTCCTCCAGAAAAGTGCCACTCGGTAACGTCCTTCCCTCCAGCTGCTTGTAAAAGTGTTTGACCCTGTGTGGCAAGGCTGGATGCATTCAGAGTACAGAAAAGATCTAAAACCTGTATTCAAGCATTTATTTCATGTAGCCAGAAGTTTAATCAATGGCAGCTGCGATTCTGAGAAGTGCCCAACACTCTCTTTTCTCTGGAAAGGAATTGTTTGTTAAGTTTTAGAGACCTGGCATCTGGAGAGTGACACAAAAAAATTCTATCTTTGGCGTAAGACGAGATATCCTCAGAATATGCGACAGTATATCTGAGCCGTTTTTTTTTTGCAGCTGCAAATAGCACATTCGTGATCATTTTCAGTCATCAAAGCTTCATTTATCTCCCTTTTATGAGAAAAATGAACCATTGTTTGACTGTCTGATTGTGTTGCACTCACTTTGTAGATAATCAGCAGAAATTGCTTGGGGCAAATTCTTGTCACTTTAATTTGCTCTCCAAAAATGCCTCTCATAGTTTGTGGCCAGATTAAAAAGTTAATCACATACACCGCCGCAGTTCTCGTCTCGTTTAATTGAGTTGTAAAATGGAAGATGCGGGGGCTTTCGCTAATACCCCTTGAAATTTTGCATACCACTCAAACATAAAATGGAACCGTGAATTACAAGCTTTTGTGCTGATGAAAAACAACCAGATTTCATATGGCATGTAGACAATGCAATCAGCTGCACAAAAACATCAATACCATTGAATGGTTCTGCATTATTTGCATCCTACTGGCCACAAATTACCACATATTACAGGTGATTTATGAAGCATGGGCTCATATAAATGTAATATATACATACACATCCTATTCATATATTCGGTGCCATTATGGAGGCTGCTCGGTTGGTATTAATCATGAGCTCTGGCGTCCTTCGTACATGCTCTATAGATTTGGGTGTGCGGCCAATTCACAGTCCACCGGCCGACTGATTTATTGGTCATTTGAGATAAAGAGGATTCGCTAATTGGTTTAAGCCCACAGGAACCACAGAGGCGAGTGAGATAGTAGATCCCAGGAGTTTAATGATGACGTTCAGTGCAACTGGAGGGTGGGATGGGTCCCACATACAGTAGATTAAATATGCTGTGTGAGATTTAGGGTTTTACTTTTGGGGGTGAATGGATACACAGTACAGAAAGAATATACTAGTTCCCTTTCGAGGGAACTCGCGATGCGTCACTTGACGCTTTGGGAACGCCCCCAGCGTGAATGCGTCTGAGCATCAATGTCAACTAGTCCGATGGAAAGAATGAGCGTCACGGGCGGGTGACGTCATGACCAGGAAGGCATAAGAGCACATCCGGTGAAACGCGGCATTAGCTTCTGTGTCTCAGCAAGCGATCTGTGTTACTCTGTCTCTGTCTATTTATTGTTGTCTGTTCGATATTATTGGGAAGAGTTATGGCGAAACAACTTTACAAACTCTGTGCTTCTCCCTGCCCGCGTTATTTAACGGGTGGGGACACACACGAGCTTTGTGTAGTTTGTTTGGGAGTGGAGCATGCGGTATCAGCCTCCGAGGGGGCTGATTGCAACATTGTGAGAAGCTTTCGCTTCGTATGCTCCACTCCCGCCTGTCACTTTTCGAGGAAAGTGGCCAGGCTCGCGATCCTCGGGGTGCAGGACACGCGTCTGCCGAGGCAGTGCGGAGAATGCATTCCTGTGGATCGCGAATAGGATCTGCGGATCTTATCTCCTCATGATGTTTTATTAACAAAGTTCGGGAGGAGCACGTTCAGATAATTAAACCTAATTAAACACACCTGGAGCACATTCAGATAATCAAACCTAATTAGACACGAGTGGTGCTTAATCAACGAGTTAAGCGCTGTGCATATATACAGCAAACTTACCTCCGTTCATTGACAGTTTAACAGCATTTGGCCCCGCAGTACCTTCCTAACATGTCCGAATCGAGCTCTTCCCGTTTGATGAAGAATCTTTCGTCCTTCAGGATTAGGAATCTTTGCCACAATCCTCTGGTATTATCTCGTGGGCGTCAGGCCAAACAAACGGGTCCTCGCCACCGCGGGCGAAACATCCGCAATCTACTTCCGCGTATTTCTTTAAACCGGACCATTCAATAATTCCTGCCATAGAGAAATGGTCATAAGGCAATGCCGCCCTCTTAATTCGAAGGAACGGGTCTTCCTCCAGCCTCAGGGCGCCCTAAGTAAGCCGCGCTGCAGATTCAGTCCCGGTCAGTCCACACTCAACATCTGCCGGGTCAACTGTGAGTGCTCAGCTCAAAACCTTTTCGTTTTCTGTCCCTAATTGAACTTCGCATCACTTCAGTTGTTGAATCACGAGCAAGTTATGCTATCTGGATACTAATTTTGATCGGGGGAACACGCGTTAAATAGTTTCCGTACAAATGATTTGCCGTTCATTAACGCGATGCTTCCTTGTTGTAAACTCACACGTAAACAATAGGTCGCACATTACGTGCAGATTGCACACAGAATCATTAAGAACCTTTCGTTAACACTGTCCTGCAATTTATTTACAAAAATCGCTTAGAAACTTAAGTTATAGCATAAAGGTATTTATTTTTATTTTTTTCAAAGTAGGTAGGCTAGTTTAAACCCACAGTTTCACTATTGGTTTTTCTGATTCAGAACGAACAAATCGGCAGGGAATATGACCCATGGAAATGATCAAAATAAACTGAGAAAACAAGAACATTTTCGTACGTTTAATAATCGATCTCTCAGCCCGTACAGTTTCTGCTGAGCTCGGGATTCCAATTGCACAGGTTAAAACCATGGGTTCAGCCTCGTCCATTTGAATTCTGGGCATTAACTTGGATACAGTTGTTTTCCAGGCCTCACTGCACAAGAAAAAATCGATAGGATATTTTTGATCTCGTCCACCTTCCCACTGTTCTAAAACGCGAACTGCTATCTTTGCTCGGCCACTTAAACTTCAGATGCGCATAATCCTGCAAGGATTTAATCTCTCACCTCCTCTTCGCGTTTTTGATTAACGCGCAAGAAGACGAGCATCGGCCCACCAGGCCCCAATCTACTCCTCCCTTTGCTCAGCCTCACACCAGAGGAACTCAATTTGTCCAGGTAATTTTCTCCACTGCCGCAGCAGTGATGTCTTCTCTGTTCCCGCAGGAGCTCATTTCTCCAGGTAAGTTTTCTGCTCCCGCAGGAGCTCTGTTTCTCTGGACACAAGTTTGACCCATGCTTTTTTGCTTAAAGTTGAAGACCCAACTTTGTGTATGTTTTGTAAAATTCCCTTATCTGTCAAACCTGTTTTATTAGATTGTTCTGGCCTTACCGCAAGCAGAATGCTCTTTTATGAAGTTCTTCATTGAAGGACATATTTAATGAGATTATGCCTGAAAAGGTTTTGGATTTTTTTTATCATGTTAATTTAAAATTATATAATATGACTTGTTGTTTATATTTGCTTTGTTTTTATTGTATTTATATGATATTTGTATTTTTGTAATTGAATTTTTGCCATGAAAATAGCTCTGAATGCCGACATGGCATTAAATAAAATAATCTGATCTGTTTCTCTGGCTATTTTCTCCACTGCCGCTGCAGTGATGTCTCCTCTGCTCCCGCAGGAGCTCTGTTTCTCTGGCTATTTTCTCCACTGCCACAGCAGTGATGTCTCCTCTGCTCCCGCAGGAGCTCCGTTTCCCTGGCTATTTTCTCCACTGCCGCAGCAGTGACGTCTCCTCTGCTCCCGCAGGAGCTCTGTTTCCCTGGCTATTTTCTCCACTGCCACAGCAGTGATGTCTCCTCTGCTCCCGCAGGAGCTCTTTTTTCTCCAGGTAAGTTTCTCCACTGCCACAACAGTGATGTCTCCTCTGCTCCCGCAGGAGCTCTGTTTCCCTGGCTATTTTCTCCACTGCAGCAGCAGTGATGTCTCTGCTCCCGCAGGAGCTCTGTTTCTCTGGATATTTTCTCCACTGCTGCAGCAGTGACGTCTCCTCTGCTCCCGCAGGAGCTCTGTTTCCCTGGCTATTTTCTCCACTGCTGCAGCAGTGATGTCTCCTCTGCTCCCGCAGGAGCTCTCTTTCTCTGGCTATTTTCTCCACTGCTGCAGCAGTGATGTCTCCTCTGCTCCCGCAGGAGCTCTGTTTCTCTGGCTATTTTCTCCACTGCCGCAGCAGTGACGTCTCCTCTGCTCCCGCAGGAGCTCTGTTTCCCTGGCTATTTTCTCCACTGCCGCAGCAGTGATGTCTCCTCTGCTCCCGCAGGAGCTCTTTTTTCTCCAGGTAAGTTTCTCCACTGCCACAGCAGTGACGTCTCCTCTGCTCCCGCAGGAGCTCTGTTTCCCTGGCTATTTTCTCCACTGCCGCAGCAGTGATGTCTCTGCTCCCGCAGGAGCTCTGTTTCTCAGGCTATTTTCTCCACTGCTGCAGCAGTGACGTCTCCTCTGCTCCCGCAGGAGCTCTGTTTCTCTGGCTATTTTCTCCACTGCCACAGCAGTGATGTCTCCTCTGCTCCCGCAGGAGCTCCGTTTCCCTGGCTATTTTCTCCACTGCCGCAGCAGTTTTGTCTCCTCTGCTCCCGCAGGAGCTCTGTTTCTCTGGCTATTTTCTCCACTGCCGCAGCAGTGATGTCTCCTCTGCTCCCGCAGGAGCTCTGTTTCTCTGGCTATTTTCTCCACTGCCGCAGTAGTGATGTCTCCTCTGCTCCCGCAGGAGCTCCTTTTTTCTCCAGGTAAGTTTCTCCACTGCCGCTGCAGTGATGTCTCTGCTCCCGCAGGAGCTCTGTTTCTCTGGCTATTTTTCCACTGCCGCCGCAGTGATGTCTCCTCTCCAGTACCTCACTATTCAGAATTAATATTCCTGTTAAAACCCCTACCTGATGCCTCTTTCTCTGTCCAGCGAGCATTGGTCTCCCAGCGGACATTGCATGCCTCTATGTTTCCTCTTTCTCTGTCCAGCGAGCATTGGTCTCCCAGCGGACGTTGCATGCATCTATGTTTCCTCTTTCTCTGTTCAGCGAGCATTGGTCTCCCAGCGGACGTTGCATGCATCTATGTTTCCTCTTTCTCTGTCCAGCGAGCATTGGTCTCCCAGCGGACGTTGCATGCATCTATGTTTCCTCTTTCTCTGTCCAGCGAGCATTGGTCTCCCAGCGGACGTCGCATGCATCTATGTTTCCTCTTTCTCTGTCCAGCGAGCATTGGTCTCCCAGCGGACGTTGCATGCATCTATGTTCCCTTTCAAGGGAACTTCGAGCTGCGTCAAACGCTGCGGGAACGCCCCTGCGTTGTGCGTCATGAAGCACGTATGGAATCAGCCCAATGGAGAGATGAAACGTCATAGGCGGGTGACGTCATCGACCAGGAAACTATAAAGCACCCCAAAAACACAAGCGCATTAGCTTCTGTGCTTTCAGTCGCGCTACATGTGAATCTGTCCCTGTGTGATATTGTCTGTCTTTACATACCCTGCACCACACAAACAATTTATCCTTATATTGAGAGATATGGCGGACGAACAACAGTTTAGGAAGTGTGTTCCTCCCTGCTCGCGTTATTTAACGAGCGGGGATACACATGATCTTTGTGTTGTTTGTTTGGGAGTTCAGCATGCCCAGTCTGCTCTCGAGGGGGCAGACTGTGAGCATTGCGAGCGTCTGCCGTCTCCTCTTTGAGGAGAGCGGTTCGGTGCGCGCTCCCCGCGGTTCGGGTCCCGCTTCTGCCGAGGCAGAGCGGCGGCGCTTATCGTGGGGATCGCAGATGGATCTCACAGCGGGGTTTGAGACGGGCTCTGCCTTATCTCTCCCTTCACCTGTGAGATCCAGTGCCTCAGTCCCGGGTTCGGAAGCACGCGCTGCGGTTTATCCGCTCGGGCAGAGGCACCAATGCTGCAGCTATCCAGTTCTGAGGAGCTGGATGTTGTCAGTGTTGAGGGAGATGTGGAGGATTCGCCACCCCACACTCCCGAAAGTGATGAGCTTATGGAGGTTTTAACAAGAGCTGTTGAAAAACTCAGTATTGAATGGCCAGTGACTAGACAGGAGTCTGTTTCTAAATCAAAGTTGGATGAGAGATTTTTGCCGTCACGTGTGCAGCCTCCACGCCGGTGCCTGCCGTTTTTCCATGATCTCCACACCGAGGTGTCGAAATCATGGAGAAAACCGGTGTCATATAGAGTGTTTAGTCCCCAGACTTCAACATATGCAAATATAATGGGAGCCAAGGCTCATGGTTATGGTGCTTTGCCTCGTGTGGAAGAGACGCTTGCGAGCCATCTCTCCCCCGAAGCAGCATCATCTTTTAAGGCACCGGCATTACCCACCAAGCCTTTAAGAAACACCTCGGCTTTGGTGGGTAAAGCATATTCGGCAGCAGGTCAGGCTGCGTCATGCCTGCATACTATGTCAATCTTGCAGGCATACCAGGCTGATCTGCTAAGGGACGTGAGTGAGAGTGAGGAGGTCAGTACTGACGTAGTTCGCGAACTGCGTCAGGCTGCTGATTTATCCCTGCGTGCCACCAGAGAATCGGCCAAGCTAGTGGGTCGTTCTATGGCAGCTCTGGTGGCCGCAGAAAGACATTTGTGGTTAAATCAAACCAATATTAAAGAGAAAGAAAAAGCTTTTCTTTTAGATGCTCCTCTCTCTCCCCTGGGTTTGTTTGGTGATGCTGTAAATTCCGTTATCGATAAATTCCAGGAAGAAAAGAAACAAACTGCAGCTTTTAAAAAGTTTCTTCCCCTGAAAGTTCACGTCCCTGGGGCTGCTGGGCGGGAGCAGCCCCGGCCGTCTATGAGCTCATCACATAGAGCGCAGCAGAGGCAGAGTGTCGCGTCTCGTGCTCCCCCTGCTGGACAGTGGGCTCAGCCGCGACACTCTCAGCCGAAGCCTTCTAGCAATAGAACTGATCTGAGGACAGTTATATTGGCTAAGAAGGCTTCGGCTAAGAAGAAGTCCTGACGCCAAGGCGTTCAGGATACTGAGGGTGGTCCCCACCGAGGCGGAAAGGTGTTCACCTCTTTTTACGGTGCCCATTCCTCCTCGGTGCCCTCAGGGGCTCGTTCTGCCAACCCCGCCTTTATGCCGGGGCACAGACGATCCCAGCGAGCGGTTTCCCGAGGGACGCTCGCTCCCTCTGAGGAGGGTCTCAGAGCGGTCAAACCAGTTGTTCCCTGCCGGTGCGCCGTTACAGGGCGCTGCGTTTGCTGCTCAAGTTACACCAGAGGCCAGTCTCGAGAGACTGGTACCCTTAGTAGAATTTCTGGCAGAGTGGAAAAGCCTTCCAAAAATATCTCATTGGGTCCTGCAGACAGTAGAAAAGGGTTATGCTATCCAGTTCAGGTGTCGTCCACCAAAATTCAGAGGGGTTCTGCACACAGTGGTGGGCCCCGAGCAGGCTCTGGTATTGGAACAAGAGGTGAAAATGCTCCTTCAAAAGGAGGCTATAGAACGGGTTCCTCCTCCCAGTTTGGAGTCAGGTTATTACAGCCGATATTTCATCGTTCCAAAGAAGGATGGGGGGTTGCGTCCAATTTTAGACCTGCGCATATTGAATCGCTCAGTAGGGAAGCTAAAATTCAAGATGCTCACTATCAAGCAGATCGTGTCTCAAATCAGATCCGAGGACTGGTTTGTCACGATAGATCTGAAGGACGCGTACTTCCACGTTTCCATCCTTCCACAACACAGGAAGTTCCTGAGGTTCGCCTTCGGGGGCGAGGCGTACCAGTACAGGGTTCTTCCGTTTGGCCTAGCTTTATCTCCCCGCACTTTCACGAAATGCATGGATGCAGCACTAGTGCCTCTGAGGCTTCAGGGCATTCGTATTCTCAATTACATCGATGATTGGTTGATTTTAGCTCAGACGGAGCAGATGGCGGTTCGGCATCGAGATGTCGTCCTCGCTCATATCAGAAAGTTGGGGTTGAGGCTGAACGCAAAGAAAAGTGTATTATCTCCTTCCCAGAAGACCACTTTTCTGGGTGTCGTTTGGGATTCGGTCTCGATGCGGGCGCGACTCTCTCCGACCCGCATCGCTTCGATTCTCTCAGCTGTGAAACAAGTGAAGCTAGGCCAGCTACTCACTGTGAAGCAGTTTCAGAGACTGTTGGGTCTGATGGCAGCAGCGTCCAACGTTATACCTTGCGGCCTGTTGTACATGAGACCGCTACAGTGGTGGCTCAGGACCAAGGGATTCTCCCCGAGGGGAAATCCGCTCCGCACGTTCAAAGTCACGCGGCGCTGCCTTCGTGCTCTGGTCATGTGGAGAGAAACTTGGTTCCTATCCAAAGGTCCTGTGCTGGGGGCTCTTTGTCGTCGCATAACGCTAACGACGGATGCTTCCCTCACAGGGTGGGGGGCGGTCATGAGTGGTCGCCCAGCCCAAGGTCTGTGGCAGGATCATCATCTATCGTGGCACATAAATTGTCTAGAGATGTTGGCTGTGTTTCAGGCTCTGAAATACTTCCTAACAGACCTGAGAGGCCATCATGTGTTAGTTCAATCAGACAACACGTCGGTGGTCTCTTATATAAATCATCAGGGGGGCCTGCGGTCTCGCCGGCTTTACAAGTTGGCCCGTCAGATCCTCCTGTGGTCCCAAGGGAAGCTACTATCTCTGAGAGCAATGTATCTTCCTGGGTATTTGAATGTGGTAGCAGACTCCCTGTCGAGGCAGGGGCCGAGGCCAGGGGAATGGAGACTCCACCCCGAGGTGGTGGAGCTCCTTTGGTTGAGTTTCGGTCGCGCCGAGGTGGACCTATTCGCTTCCAAGGAGACCACGCATTGTCATCGGTGGTTCTCCATCACTCATCCAGCCCCCCTGGGGTTGGATGCTATGGTGCAGCCGTGGCCGAGGTCACGTCTGTACGCCTTTCCCCCGATTGCTCTGTTACCAGGAGTTCTGGAGAGGGTCCGCCGGGACGGGGTCAGTCTACTACTAGTAGCCCCGTTCTGGCCGGCCCGAGTATGGTTTGCGGACCTGATTTCTCTCCTGGACGGTTCTCCTTTGGAGCTCCCGGTCAGGAGGGATCTACTCTCCCAGGCGGGCGGCACGATACTTCACCCCCGCCCAGAATTGTGGAAACTGTGGGCTTGGCCTCTGAGGGGGCCCAGCTCATAGACTCCGGTCTCTCAACCGAGGTTGTTGAGACCATTCTTAACTCCAGAGCTCCATCCACGAGGAAGCTTTATGCCTTGAAGTGGAAACTTTTCACTTCTTGGTGTGGAGAACACCTGCAGGACCCAGTTAACTGCCCAGTGGGTGCAGTGCTGGAATTCCTGCAGGAGCGCTTCTCCACAGGGTTATCCCCCTCCACACTAAAGGTGTATGTGGCGGCACTAGCTGCTTACCACGTCCCTTTCAGTGGAGTTTCTCTTGGGAGACACCCGCTTATAACTCGTTTCCTCCGTGGCACTTTGAGGCTGAGGCCAGCAGTTCGTACGAGGGTGCCGACTTGGGATCTGGCCATTGTATTAGAAGGTCTTTCCCTGGCTCCTTTTGAACCTATCGAAGAAGTTCCCGAGAAGTTTCTCACTTTTAAGACTATCTTTTTACTTGCTATCTCTTCACTAAAAAGAATCGGAGATTTGCAGGCTCTGTCGGTTTCACCCTCGTGCCTGGAATTTGCACCTGGCATGGTTAAAGTTTTTCTGCATCCTAGACCAGGTTACGTTCCTAAGGTCCCTACTAATATCCTTAGACCTACGGTTCTGCAGGCTTTCTGTCCTCCTCCATTTATGTCATCGGACCAGGAGAAACTTAATTCACTCTGCCCTGTTAGGGCATTAGACGCTTATGTCCACAGAGCTGCCCTGTGGAGGAAATCAGAAGAACTTTTTGTATGTTTCGGGCCACCCAGGAAAGGGTGTCCTGCGTCTAAACAGAGAATGAGCAAGTGGGTGGTCGAGGCTATCTCACTTGCTTATGAGTCGGCTGGCCAGCCTTCACCTTTGGTTGTCCGAGCTCACTCTACCAGGAGTATGGCTGCTTCTAAAGCTCTTTTGTCGGGGGTTTCCCTGAGTGATGTTTGTGATGCGGCTGGATGGTCTTCACCGCATACTTTTATTAAGTTCTATGACCTAGACTTAAGCTCTACCCCTGGGGCACAGGTGCTCTCGTCCTCTGTGCGCTAGTCTCACATGACGGTCATTTGGTCCTATGGCGACGTGGGTATTCGCGTTCCCGCAGCGTTTGACGCAGCTCGAAGTTCCCTTGAAAGGGAACGTCTCGGTTACGTATGTAACCCTAGTTCCCTGATAGGGAACGAGACGCTGCGTCGCTCCGCCATACTCCCGGCACTCCCGTTAGCGCTTCCTTCAAGCCTATCAGAAGCTAATGCGCTTGTGTTTTTGGGGTGCTTTATAGTTTCCTGGTCGATGACGTCACCCGCCTATGACGTTTCATCTCTCCATTGGGCTGATTCCATACGTGCTTCATGACGCACAACGCAGGGGCGTTCCCGCAGCGTTTGACGCAGCGTCTCGTTCCCTATCAGGGAACTAGGGTTACATACGTAACCGAGACGTTTCCTCTTTCTCTGTCCAGCGAGCATTGGTCTCCCAGCGGACGTTGCATGCATCTATGTTTCCTCTTTCTCTGTCCAGCGAGCATTGGTCTCCCAGCGGACGTCGCATGCATCTATGTTTCCTCTTTCTCCGTCCAGCGAGCATTGGTCTCCCAGCGGACGTTGCATGCATCTGTTTCCTCTTTCTCTGTCCAGCGAGCATTGGTCTCCCAGCGGACGTCGCATGCATCTATGTTTCCTCTTTCTCTGTCCAGCGAGCATTGGTCTCCCAGCGGACGTTGCATGCATCTGTTTCCTCTTCCTCTGTCCAGCGAGCATTGGTCTCCTAGCAGTCATAGCATGCATCTGTTATTCCTTCTCCGTCCAGCAAGTTTTGGTCTCCCAGCGGACGTAGCATTCATCTATGTTTCCTCTTTCCCATCCAGCAGGTATTGATTTCCCAGCAGACCCAGCAAGAAATCTCCCGGCCGGGCTTCCAAAATTTGTCACTCCGCCGTCGGCCGGTAGAGCCCACCAGTCCGACGCTGTGAGCTGCTCCCGTCGGAAGCTACATGGGCCCTATCGGTCGGCCATCTTAGATCTCGCTGCTCCCCGCCCATCGGTCGGCAGAGATCACCCATCATTCCCAAATCTTGCTGCTCCTCATTCGTCAGCCAATAGGGCCCGTCCGCCTAGCGCAGTGAGCTGCTTCCGCCAGAAGCAACATGGGCCCTCCTGGTCAGGCGGCATAAATCACGCTGTTCATCGGCCGGTAGAGCTCGCCTGTCTGACGCTGTGAGCTACTCCCGTCGAGAAACGGTGCGAGCCCTCCCGACTGTTGTTCCAAATTACGACTGCTCCCCGTTCGTGAGCCAGCAGGCCCTCCTGGTCAAGCAACCAGGCTTATTCTCAAAACGCCAGCCCGCCAAATTCTCTGCGTTTTGGGGGGTCTTTAGTCTGGCGGCTGTTCTTTGCTCTTTTTGCCTTTTTGGGGGAGTACTCTGGGTTCGGGCAAAATTCCGAGCTCGGAGCCCTCCCCCCGGACAGCACGCCAAATACGCATAATCTTTACTCTGTTTAATTGATGTAAGTGTGAACTCGTGAAATGATGTTTTATTAACAAAGTTCGGGAGGAGCACGTTCAGATAATTAAACCTAATTAAACACACCTGGAGCACATTCAGATAATCAAACCTAATTAGACACGAGTGGTGCTTAATCAACGAGTTAAGCGCTGTGCATATATACAGCAAACTTACCTCCGTTCATTGACAGTTTAACAGCATCCCTCCACCACCCCATCTCCTCACTTATAGTCCTAATACTCTTACAACAACGGGGGGAGTACTCTGGGTTCGGGCAAAATTCCGAGCTCGGAGCCCTCCCCCCGGACAGCACGCCAAATACGCATAATCTTTACTCTGTTTAATTGATGTAAGTGTGAACTCGTGAACCTTTCCATGAGGGATCCAGTGCTCTCTCTCCGGTCTCGGAAGCCCGCGCTGCGGTCTCTTCCGCCCGGGGAGAGAAATCAATGCTTCAGTGCTCTACCTCCGAGGAGGTAGATGTGCTGGGCATTGAAAGTGTACACAATCATGGGGGAAGTGGATTTGCCATCTCTTCCCCAGCGTATGAGAATTATATATAGCCTATATATATATACATATGATAGTTTATATATTATATATAAAATAAAGTGTATATATATAAAGAATGTATATAAAAAAATATATATATAATAATAAGCTGGTGGAGGTGTTTACTAAGGCTGTAGATAAATTAAATATTTAATGGCCAGCAGAAATAAGGGGGCACTCGTCCTTAAAATAAATTGAACGAGTTTCCTTCCCTCTATTTTTCCACCTCCATCACGGGGCCTTCCATTTTTCCCGATCTGCACAGCGAGCTGTCTAGATCATGGAAAAAGCCTTACTCATTTTTTAGCCCCACATTCATGTATATTCAGATATTTGGGGGTTGAGAGAGTATGGCTATGGGGCAATACCCCGGGTAGAACAGACACTTGCGAGCTATGTCTCCCGGTTCAGTATCGTCCCTGAAGGCGTCGGCTTCTCTCACTAAACCATTAAAGAAAACTATTTTTTAATCTAGTGGGAAAAGCATATATGGCAGTGGGTCTAGCACGAGCCTGCTTGCACACTATAGCAGTGCTGCAAGCATATCAGGCTGACCTGCTGTGGTATTTGGACAGAAGTGAGGGAGTTTGGCCCGATGGGGTTTGAGAACTCCGTCGGGCCTCAGATTTATCTCTCAGGGATGGCAGCCAAAGAAATGTGGTCACTGAGAGACACCTCTGGCTCAATTTGATGGGAATCATGGAGAAAGATACAAGATAATCTCTCCCTCGCTATGTCCAACCCACTGGGGCTGCTGGGCGTGAGCAGCTCCAGCCGGCTAGTTTCTCATACACAACACAGCAGCCAAAGCCTTCAAAGCAGAAGCCGGATCCGAGGACCGTTCTTCATGCTGAGAAGGCTGCGGCTCAAAAGAAAAGGTCTGGGTGAGGGCCGGTGAGGGCAGCCCCAACCGGGGTGGAATGGTGTACACCTCATTATACGGTGCCCTTTCCATCTCTGTGCCCTCAGGGGACCGTTCTGCCAACCCCGCCACCCTTGGTGCTTCGGGGCGCAGCGTTCTCCAGCGAGCTTCTGGCGCAGCGTCAACTCGACATTGCGTCGGACTCGCGCCCTCTGAGGGGGGTTCGAAAACAGTCAGTTCGGGTGGTTCCTGCCAGTATGTTTCAGGTCCCCGAACTGGCTGTCTTTATTACACCAGAGGCCAGCCTCGAGGGGCTGGTTCCCTTGGTAGATTTTCTGGCAGCGCGGAAGCTACTGCCAAATATATCTCTATGGGTAATGGTAATCTCTCTGGTAATGGAGCAAGGGGTAAAGGCCCTGTTAGCAAAGAAAGCTATAGAGCAGGTGTACTCACCCGACATTGCGTCGGGTCTTTACAGTCGTTATCTCATTGTTCCAAAAAAGGATGGAGAGCAGCGTCACATACTAGATCTTCGTCTGTTGGAGTGTTTGGTGCTGGAACTCAAGTCCAAGATGCTGACACTCAAACAGATCATGACTCAAATCAGATCCGAGGACTGGTTTGTCACGATAGATCTAAAAGACGTATACTTCCATATCTCCATCCTCCCTCAGCACAGGAGGTTCCTGAGGTTTTCTTTGGGGCAAAGAACACCAGTATCAGGCACTTCCTTTCGGTCTAGCTCTATCACCCCACACATTCACGAAGTGTATAGACTCAGCTCTGGCCCCGCCAGGCTGCAGTGTATACGCATTCTGAATTGCATAGATGACTGGCTGATTCTAGCGGAATCAGAACAGTTAGCGGTTCGGCACCGAGGTGTCGTTCTCGCTCATATGCAGATGTTGGGGTTGAGGCTCAATGCCAAGAAGAGTGTGCTTTCTCCAGTACAGAGAACCACTTTCCTTGGTGTGGTATGGGATTCAGTGACGATGCGGGCCACTCTGTCGCCCGTTCGTGTAGCTGCTATCCTAACAGCCACAAAAGAGCTGAGGCTAGGCCATTCACGCACTGTAAAACAGTTCGAGAGACTGTTGGGTCTTGTGGCAGTAGCGTCCAACGGGATACCTTTTGGCCTGCTGTACATGAGACCTTTGCAGTGGTGGCGCAGGACCAGAGGGTTCTCCCCGAGGTGTTGGGAGCTCTTTGCCATCGAGTTGCTATCTCGACAGATGCTTCCCTCACCGGCTGGGGAGCGGTATTGGAAGGCCGCTCAGCTCAGGGCTTGGGAGGAGTCATCATCTTGCTTGGCACATGAATTGCCTAGAGATGATGGTCGTCTTCAATGCGTTGAGACATCTCCTCCCAGACCTGAGGGGCCATCATGTGTTGTTCTGAAACAGTGACTGTTAGGCCTCAGGGCAGCAGCGTTCAATGTGGTACCCTTTGACCTGCTGTACGTGAGACCTTTACAGTGGTGGCTCAGGACCAGAGGGTTCTCCCTGAGGGGAAACCCACTCCGTACGATCAAGATCACGCGGCAGTATCCCCGCGCCTTGGTTATATGGAGGAAACTCTGGTTCTTGACCCACAGACAACACGTTGGTGGCCTATTATTTTGGTCCCTCAGGAAATTACGCTGTCTGAGGGCAGTATATATTCCAGGGGGGCCAGAATATTGGAGCAGACACCCTGTCGAGGCAGGGGCTGAGGCCAGGGGACTCCACCCCGAGGCGGTGGAGCAAATATGGGAGTTTTATGGCCAGGCAGAAGTGGATTTGTTCTCGTCTCAGCATACGACGCACTGTCCACTCTGGTTATCCCTCACTCAACCAGTCCCCTCGGGGCTGGTTGCTATGGTGCAGACGTGGCTGAGGCTACGTCTGTACGCATTTCCCCCTGTTGCTCTGCTCCCAGGAGTTCTGGAGTGATTCCGCCAGGATGGAATAAGCCTATTTAGTAGCACCACCCTGGCCGAGCTGAATTTGGTTTGCGGACCTAATTTTTCTCCTCGACGGACCTCCCTTGGAGGTCCCGATCAGGAGAGACCTTCCGTCTCAGGCAGGGGATGCAATATTGCACCCCCGGCAGGGGATTTGGAAACTGTGGGTTTGGCCTCTGAGGGGGCCCAACTCATAGAGAGTGGTCTCTCAACCGAGGTTGTTGAGACCATTCTAAGCTCCAGAGCTCCCGCTACGAGGAAACTATATTCACTATTTCGAGAGTTTTTCACTTCTTGGTGTTACCAGCGTCAGTGGGATCCGGTTAACTGTTCAGTAAACACAGTATTCGAGTTTCTGCAAGAACGCTTTGTATCAGGTCTATGTCCTTCCACGCTTAAGGTATACGTGGCGGCCATTGCGGCTTTCCACGCCCTGGTGGGTAGTACATTTTTGGGTCGAGACCCCCTGATCACTCGTTTCCTTCGTGGCACTTTGAGGCTGAGGCCTGCAACTTGCACTAGGGTGCTGGCTTGGGACCTTGCAATAGTTCTAGAAGGCCTATCTGGGCCTCCCTTCGAGCCCTTAGATTTGGTCTCAGAGAAGTTCCTTTCTTTTAAGACTATTTTCTGCTAGCTATTTCGTCCCTATTAGAGTCAGACCTTTAGGCCCTTTCGGTCCCCACCTGCCTTGAGTGCACCGGGGATGGCCAAGGCATTCTTACCCGAAACATGGATATGTTCCAAAGGTGCCTACCATTATTCCGAGGCCTATTGTGCTGCAGGTTTCTGTCCTCCTTTTACATCTGCGGACCAGGAAAGGCTGAACCTCTTGTGTCCAGTGCGAGCACTGGATACTTATGTTCATCGGACATCTTCAATGAGGAAGTCCGACCAGTTATTTATTTGCTTTGGATTACCTAAGAAGGGTCTTCCTGCTTCTAAACAGACGGTTAGTAAGTGGATAGTCGAGGCTATTTCACTTGCATACGAGTACTCTGACCATCCGTGTCCCTTGGTGGTCAGAGCTCACTCAACGAGGGGTATGGCGGCCTCTAAAGCCTTGTTATTTGGGGTTTCTCTCCAAGACGTTTGTGATGCGGCAGGCTGGTCTTCACCGCTCACATTCGTCAGGTTTTACAGTTTGGACCTGGATGCTGCCCCAGGTTCTCAGGTGCTTAGTGCTTAGTTCCAACAGACTGACACTCAGGTACTTGGAATTCTGGCGTTTTGGGTTTTCTCGTTCCCAAAGCGTCAAGTGACGCATCGCGAGTTCCCTCGAAAGGGAACGTCTCAGGTTACTACTGCAGTGTTAATTTTGTCAGCAAATTTTGATTTAGTTTTAGTCTTAGTCTTTTGACTAAAATGCCATTTAGTTTTAGTCATATTTTAGTCATCTGAATTGTTTTAGTTTTAGTCTAGTTTTAGTCGACGAAATACAATAACATTTTAGTCGACTAAATCTACAGTAGATTTAGTCGACTAAAATATAATGGGTTTAGTTCAATTGTAATGCGTTAATTTAGAATTTCTCTAAAATTTCCAAACCCATACTCCCGGAGAAAACATCTATTAACCTATTAATATGAATGATTTTTAAGTTTGAACATGCAATACAGATACAGATTTAACTACTGTGACTTAAAAAATATCTTAAAATGAAATAAAACCACTTTTCCTAAAGTACAACACAGTCTTCTTTACGATGAATGATATATTCATTCCTTATAACTACTTACACATCATTCTTTATTCTTTCAAGCAGACATATTTATTTGTATGAATTAAATATAATTAATCCTTATTAAAGCTATTAACAAACAGTGAATGCTTTTCTCTTTTTCTTTTGTTGCTTGATCAAAATTAAGGACACAGACCGCATTAGGTTTATTGCCACTGTCACTTTAAGACGTCGGATCATGTCCAATGACATGCGGATACAATTGCACTGATGCACATCCGACACACTCACAGTTTAAGACATAACCAGCATAGTTTACATGAATACTCTCCAAAACGGACATTTAGACATACTGTTGTGTATTTCTCCATTCAGACACGAAAGAGAGCTCAATTCAGTAGCCTACTCGCGCGCTGTAGGTGTATTGTGCATGACTGCACGCTTCGGGTTAGGTGTGTGCGCACAGAAAACCGCACCGAATAGAGCTCTTTTTTGCATCGTCACTCTTATTCAGAGATCTATATGTCTGCCCTACTCATTCTCTCATACGTTCACATTTTTTAACGTTTTATGACATGGGTAGATCACGTTACAGTAGCCTACAAATGTGCGCATCTTCCACACACGCAGGACATCAGTTCTGACGGATCGCTTCCCAAATCGTCACTATCTAACATTTTCGTCTAGTTTTTATTCGTTGACGAAAATGTCAATAGATTTTCGTCATAGTCTTTGTCATTCAAAACTAGGTTTTATTTAGTTATCGTCTCGTTTTCGTCTGTGAAAAAATGTCGTTGACGAATAATTTTCGTCGTTATTTTCGTCAACGAAATTAACACTGTACTACTGTAACCATAGTTCCCTGAGAAAGGGAACGAGACGATGCGTCACCCTGCCATACTTCCTGCATCCCTGTGATCGGCTTGCTTCGACTTTTTGAAGCTAATGCCGCGTTTCACCGGATGTGCTCTTATGCCTTCCTGGTCATGACGTCACCCGCCCGTGACGCTCATTCTTTCCATTGGACTAGTTGACATTGATGCTCAGACGCATTCACGCTGGGGGCGTTCCCAAAGCGTCAAGTGACGCATCGTCTCGTTCCCTTTCTCAGGGAACTATGGTTACAGTAGTAACCTGAGACGTTCCTCTATCTTTCCTGTACACATATATACATGTACAAACATGGAAATACTTAAGAGAAAAATATACGTAAGAGTCAATAACACTTTTTGACCAGATCTCTATGAAGTAAAATGCATATGGACAACATGTAACTTGAGCACACCTCTTATACTGTAGATGAAAAGGTTAGAAAATTCAAAATTTTAATCGAGCTTAAAAAAAAGAGGTTGCAGTAAATTAAAAGGCTAAAATTTCATTTTTTTTTTTTTTACATATTGTTATCATAAAACAGGAATGATATTAAAGAAAGGATCTTTGTAAACCCCCAAGTCAAAAAAATTCTTTAAAATATGTAATATTTTGACAGGTTTTTAATAACATGGCACGTTTAGTTCAGGTTTTCAGACATCTAACCCAGGAAAACTTCACCATATTCATTCAGATTCAAAATTTCCCAGTGCTGCGTTAATGTCCCGTATGGTTGCAGCAAGGATTAGTTGAGGCAGATGCAGAATTCAACTTTAATTAGCAATAGATGAAAATAACAAACACTCAGGATAACGGGAGGATATAAAAAGCAGGAGATAAACAACCACTAACCATTAACAGATGTAAGAGCGGACAAGAAGCTGAACTGAACAGGGAGTATATACACACAGGCTGTGTCAAAAATTGTCCCATACCCCTAAATAGGGCTCTATTGGAGGGGACAGCTATTAGTAGTGGTGTCCGAAACCATAGTGGACATTTTCGAAGGCACTCATTCAATCCCACAATGCACCGCAAATACGAGTGTACAATCGATGAACTCTCAACAGCTAGGGAATACTCATAATGTACTGTGAGAGTCGTGTGCCAAATGAGTTCCCGCATCTGACCAGATGATGGCGTCTGCAGCTGAATCATCCATCCATCCATTTTCCAAAACGCTGGTCTATAATGTGGCCACAATGTAATAAATAATACAGGAAGTAATATTGTTTAACCCTCTGGGGACCAGAAACGCGCCCGCGCGTTTTGCCGTTTTTTTTTCACATAGCAGAAAAATAGACTTAAAATACTCTGTTGATTTTGATCGTACATATAAGTGTTATACATCAATCGATCTTGTTAATTGTCTATTATTTTTCTGTATACTCACAATAAAAACAAAGTTTTGTGCTTTTTGTCAAATAAAGAAAAATAAACATGATGCGAGTTTTGCCTTCTCTCTGTCAGTGCAGTCCATTCTGAAACACGTCCGAAAAATTAACTCTAACTCTGCAAATACTTGTCATACAGGCACGAGAGATTTTTCTTTATGAAGCTTGAATTCTCTTCTTTTCAATGATGTAATTTATATAAAAAACAAATATTCTCAGTTTATGTAATCTGTACGAAAAGAGAGTGCTGTCAGATTTTTTTTCCCCAGCTCATTACACTTCATTACGCGTTAATCTGACACGCCCACGGAGGACGCGCGCTATTCAAACGCAAATGTGAGGCAAGCCATGACAACGCCCACATCAGCCGTTCCACCGCGGCGGTAAAATTTGGGGTGTATTTTCTGCCTTTTACCGCCAAGAGGCGCTACAATCATAGACTCTGAAAAGTGTTTGTTTATTCTCTCTAATGCGTAATCTGCTGCCGCACCGCACTGATTCAGAGCGATTGAAAGCTGGTAGCAGATGAATTCAACAAGTGAAACGTATAGTTAAAATAATTCATAATCACAATACTGAAATTAGGCTACTGAAATGAAATTGAATAAATAATGAAAAAGTAAAACATTGCAATAAAAACATTTATAGACGTACAGACGATAGCTCAGAGGTTAACGCAACAACACGAGCTTCGAGGAGCTTCAATCGACTCGAGATCGAATCTCAATGTAGCATACATGTTGTTAACTGATGTTGGCCAACAGCGTTTATATTTAACCTTCTTGATGCTTAAATAGCTAACTGTTTATAACTGTTTACTTATTTAAAGTCAAGAGTTTTGTTTAATTATTATTACAACATAAATTTGCTACATTCCTGTAGAACCGCAGCCGCTGCACAAACGACAAAAACTGATGAAGGAAGATTGTCAGCCGATTGCATCAGAAAATGAAAATGAAGAAGCTCGTCTTTAGTCTGCTAAATTATTGTGTAATGTAAAAGAACACTAAAATTACTTAAGTTTGAAACCAAGTTCGAACATTTCAAGGTTTAAATAAAGTGTCGGGACAGTTTTTTTAATTTAAAACAGGGTTGCATCGGGTTTAGAGTTTATTTCTTTTGCGATGCAAAATAAGAAACACTAGGCTAATCTTATTCTTGCGACATTTTAAATTTGTATTGCCAAAGAAATGACAGCTATATTAAACAATTAAAACAGTAGGCCTACAAAACGAAAATTGTCCAAAGCAACATAATTAAATTAAAACATGCGTTTTTCTTTGCCTCTCTCGCGCTGAATCTCTTTTTAACAAGTTTATTTAGTCTCCCTCGCTCTCCATATGAAAGAGGAACATTAACACCTATGCCTATTGTCCTGCGCGCTCGATACAGCACTGAACTGTCCCTCCAACCCCCCACAGGCTATCGGAGTCTGAGGCTGACTTAACACAAAGAGAAGTCGCAATTCACACTTAAATCGCTATTCTAGACAGTGTTGATAATGAAGGAATTAAATGATTTAGTTACATGTAGCCTAGTGATATTTCTATCATAAAAGTTTATTACTAAATATTTCATTATTTCAGTAATTGATGAAATAAAACTGGTTTGGGCCAGCTTTTTCCAAGCAAAACTAAATATAATCTGAAAAAAACGCATGTTAATTTGTTTTCATGAACAAAATGTTCAACTCAATATTAAAGTCTACATGGATCTTTGGATCCTTTCAACCAGGCATGCAATTTGTGAATTAAGTTTTTTATTTTTTATTTTTTTATTCAAATAAATATCGAACCACGGTGCTTTGTGGTAATGCTGCTAAATTAAATAACATGTATTGAATAATTATGAACTTAAATGAAACAATATCGCAACATTTCGACAAATACATTATTTGATCTGTTTTTACATTTTAATTCAGGGCGATTTAGCCTGCTACATTTAATTAGAGCGAGATTTTCACCCTTGTCATTTTCTCATTGGGAAGCGCTTACAGGCTACATGTTTGAGTACATCCTCTGTACCTCTCGTTTTCATATGGATTACATAATCAGATAACATTTATTAGCCAGAATATTTAGACATTTAAAGGCTTGAGACAGAGCCGATTTCTTATAGTGACTGAGCTGAAGTGGCTTTCGGTTCATTTTTGTGACGCGCAGTTCCCGGAGACAGAGACGACAGATAAACTGTTTTTGTCGTTAGCAAAAGTTCGAATAAAACCCGACTTTAGAAAAATGCATAGGGCCACTCGGCGTGGTCTGCCAAAACACTTAATTCTAAACTTCAATATTTCATTCAAAATAATCTCAACACGCTTTGTAAAATTTTGAAAAGCCGTGCATGCATTAAGGCCACTTGAACTAATGAACAACTGAAACGCTGGTTTTGATTTTATTGTTTGTCGTTGTTTAAACGTGCTTGTTGCATATCTCTATTTTATATTTGATATGGTCTATTGGTGAAGTAGCCTATAGCATTGATTACTGTGGAGGGAGGGGTGTGGGGATTCAAATAATTC
Organism: Rhinichthys klamathensis goyatoka; assembly: GCF_029890125.1. NCBI lineage: Eukaryota > Metazoa > Chordata > Actinopteri > Cypriniformes > Leuciscidae > Rhinichthys > Rhinichthys klamathensis. The sequence goes on from NW_026606717.1 coordinate 8,819,757, forward strand.
AGCAGAAGCAGGGATGTTTAGACCAGAAGGAAATCCCCGTCCCCTCTGGCAAATCACACTTTACTTAAAACCATGTTTTTAAAAACTCTAGGTTGTAGGGAATCAAAATAATAATAATAATAATAGGCCTAATAAAAAAAAATATATATATATAGGCTATATATGTAAAATTACTTTTTTTACAGAACTGCTTTTGAAATTACGATTGGTAGCCTCGTACGATTGGTACAGATGCAACGTCGTTGTGTTCGATACTATTGTTCCTAGTGTAAAATGGAAATGCATGGTAATTTTATTTTATAAATATAACCAAAAAACTGTATGGCGTAACAGAGTTTTAGAGCTAGACAAATCTCTCTGCATTAATAAATATAAAATTTGCAGTAGACCATGTTTGATCGGGATTTGAACCCGTGTCATCTTGATGATGAATCGTAAGTTCTACCGCTCGGCTATTAATTTCCTCACTGAGAAATGCCCAAACGTTTGTTTCTCACATGAGCGAGAAAACGTTTTGTCGTTAGCCTGTGTGAGTGTAGGCCTACTTTAGCCTACCTACATGAATAAAAGTAGACCTTTTACAGTTTTAAAAGATGATATCTTATCTGTATGACCAACAATTACGCAGTAAGTTCTTTTAGCTGTTATGAGAAAAATAAATCCAAATGAACGCGCCGCCGCGTTTGTCAAACTCTAATTCAACATGCCAGAATAAAGCCAGATTTTAGAATAATGCATAGCCACTCGGCGTGGTGTGCCAAAATACCCTAATTATAAACTTCAATATTTCATTCAAAACCATCTCAAAACGCTTTGTGACATTTTAAAAAGCCGTGAATGTATTAAGGCCACTGGAACCAGGATCGTAACTGAAACGCGCTGCATGTCTCAATACAGGAGCGCTGGTTCAGATTGTATTGTTTGTTGTTTAAACGTGCATGTTGCATATTTAAAAATATTTGTTTAAAAATAAATGTTTGTTGTAGGCTTATTTGTAAATTACCATAACTTGTAGAATTTCATCCTTACTGTTGTTAATTGACATTAGCCCCACTTACGTTTTGATAAATGTCCCTTTGCGCCACCTGGCGGTCATTTCGCGAGCGACTTTGAAATGCGACTGGTTAATTTTTATTGTATTGGTCTACTTTAAAAAATAATACTTTATAAGACATTTATGGGAAAAGACTATTTTCTTTTCAAGATGTTTCCAACTGTAACTTTGAACCAATTCTGTAGAATGGCCCATATAGCATTTGACCAGGATTTGTTTCCAGGTATGAATAAAAATGTGATTCTGCCTTTCATTTATATTTTGATTGTTTGTATATATATATATATATATATGTGTGTTTGTGTGTGTGTGTGTGTGTGTGTGTGTGTATATATATATATATACACATGTAGGTTATATATATATACAAGAAAGAATGCAATGACAAAATATATATATATATATATATATACATGTAGGCTATATATATATATACAAGAAAGAATGCAATGACAATATATATATATATATATATATATATATATATATATATATATTGTCCTTACATTCTTTCTTGTGTGACACCCCTGAATGAAAGGCTCATTATTATGCAGGGTCACTGTCTGAGAACCACTTAATTATTCATGATAGGGGTTGGGCCGTTCCGCCCATCCGCATATTGCCTTGGCAAACAAAAAAATGTTTTTCACAATTTAAAACAATCTATTGTTTTATGTGAATGATTAGGAAGGATGATTTTCAGATCATTTTGAAGCAAAAACTCTAGGCAACAACGTACATTAGTCAAAAGTCTTGTGGACTCATATTTAGTATGTTTTTTGTGTCCTTATTTCAAAAACTTTATTTTTTAGTTTTTTCAATAACCACGCATAAACAATATTCTCTCAAAAATACAAACATGTACATACATGTTGCTCACACATTATGGTAGACCTGTTTGTGCTAAATAGAGTTTAATTTCACCTGTGCCATTAATATGTTTATAAGCAACTGAAAAAAGCACAAATGTCAGAGCATGTCAAAACATCCAAAGGGCCCCAAAAACACTCTGGTCCCCAGAGGGTTAATGTGGCCACAGCGTAATAAAGTCATTTTTATTTGATTATTAAATTGTTTAATTAAGGTTCATACATATTTTCCATGACAGAGGTCAGGACAATATGTTCATCTTACTACTGGAGGGGCCAGTTTGCTAAGTTTCAAAAAACTTCAAAAAACTATGCAAAAGCGGCAGCCCTTCGGCACAACCAGTGTTCGCTCTCTTGTTTTTCATTCACTCCCTCAAGTGAACTATATTAGTTCTATACTAATGTAGAGAATAGTGAATGAGGGTATATGGGGGCGATTTCCGACACAGCCAAAGACTAAATGAGTGAATGAACAAGGGGCAGGTGGACAGAATAGGTTGCTATGGTAACTAACAGGCACACACTTGGGGCAAAGAGTATAGAAGTACCAAGAGGCGAAACTCAATAGAACGTTCCATAAATATTTGTGTTCAATAATATATATATTTTTTGGTATTTTGAGAGGATTTGATTGTACTTATTAATATTTATGCAATAATTATGGTTCATTTTTGCCATTGAAAATTTTTTTCAATATTTTTTTCAATTAATGCAGTATTTCAGATTAATATAGAGACTAGGCCTTTTAAATCCAATTTTTGGAGTCAGATTAGCGCCATCTGTTGAGAGAAAATAAAATAAAACATTTAATTTCATGGTGTTACCACTAGATGCCTGTATAGCATAGGCGTAGCCACGGGTGTGCCAGGGTGTGCAGGTGCCACCCACAGTGGCAGCTGGCACACCTAAAAGTAGATGCAGAATTATTTTTTAAAGTCGTAATAAATTTTTTTTTCTAAACTTGGACTATTGTTGTCATTTACTTACAATATTTGTAAGTTAAAATTTTTTTTTAAATTATTATCGTTAACAAAATATCTGCCGACATTCGGACTGCCAACCAATCCGCAAACAGCCTCTGACTGTCTGATGGTAACGGTTGCGCTGTTGAGGCTCGCGCAGCCTCACGAGGAGAAATGAAAACAAATGAGCGCAGTTCACACAAAGAAACACGACCACGAGTAGTGAATACCAGGTCCATCAAGATTGAAAATGTGACACTGATTTCATATGACAGTTCAATAAAAAAGTAATTAATATCAAGTCACTTACATTTTAGACAATGTTTTTGTTCTATTTGAGCAGCGAAATTAGTTCCAATCAAAGATCACAGCAGAACCACAGCGCATATCATCGGAATACATAACCGCATTACTGAATGATTCAGCGCTTTAACAGAATCGGTTGAGTCAAAGATTCAATGGCCCATTAAACAACTGCCTCATTCCTGAACAATTCAGTCGTTTGAACGAATCATTTGAATAAATGACTCAATAACTCACTCATTAAGACGGTCACCTGCCGCCCCCTACTGGTGGTTTAGTTTCGTGTTTAAAAGGCTATCATTATTTTCCATATTTCATATTTGTATATTCAAAAAATATCTAAAATAAACTCATAACATTATTTAATGCAGATGTAATTGTTCAGTGTAAATTAATTAATTTGATTGGTAACAGCCATATAGTGTCTTGTTATTCCAATTGAATTTATTGATCAAAATAAAGAATTTAAAATGAAAGATGAAACATATAGCCTATTTAAAACGTTTAGGGAAAAATGCTCATACATATATATAAAAAAATTATACATATGCAGATTTAAATATGTAAAAGCTGACTGAACACTGATGAGAATATTGCTTCAGAATAAATTATAATTTACAACACACACAAAAAAATATTTTTCTATATAAGCAATTTTTTTACTTGGACAAGTGAATGACCGATTTACTTGTTCGAAGGACAAGCACATGAAAAGCCTTAATGTTGAGCCCTGAGTTATATTGTATATAGGCCTAGTATTATGGTTATGTGGCGAGGCTGAGTAGTCTTACACATCAGCCCAGTCAATTCTGTAAAGTTAGTGATATGCCGGGTCAGGTTTTTTGTTGCATATTAATCTGACAATAAATGAATGTGGCACACCCAGTTTTTCTTATGCACACCCAGATATGATTTTCTGGCTACACTACTGCTGTATAGCTCTCTATGGAGAGACTTGTGAATTCTCTAGTAGTTTTTGGACAAAAGTACTTACTTTTAAGATGTGGATTTGAATGTATTTTTTAGAAATTCTCAAATGATACTTTTTGTCAAGGTTTATAATTTTTTTTTTTTATGTTTATTTGAAGTGTACACGTTTTTGCATTATTATTATTATTACAGTCAAACCTGAATACAGAAAAAAATACAAAAATAAACAGGAATGCTTTTTCACAGCTTCTGATCTAATTTCAACCTATTATTTCAGTCTTTTGACTCATTTATGCTGTAAAGTAATAGCCCTACCAGTTCATTTGTGTGTATAATTGTGTGAGTATGTGTGTGTTTGTGTGTGTGTGTGTGTGTGTGTGTGTGAGTGGGTGGGTCTGTTTTGCACTATTGATGTTTTAGTGTAACCCCTTCCTTGCTGTCCACTTTTTTACTGCATTGTGGTTGAATTATTGATTTTATCTTACATATTTGTTCTATTACAGTCACACTAATTCATTGGTGAGTTTGTGTATAAGTGTGTGTGTATGTTTGTGTGTGTGAGTGGGTATGTGTGTGTGTGTTTTGCACTCTTGATGTTTTAGAGTTTCACCCCTTCATTACTGAGCACTTTTTTCCTGCATCGTGGTATTGTACACACAAAATTTCTTAGAATTTTTGAGTTTTTGTCAGTTTCCCATTCATTTCCTATAGTCGGTCATTTTTGACCGAAGAGCACAAGTGTGACTATTTTTTTCATGACCACTTAGCCTGCTCGAGTCATGCCCTCAATTTATTTGTGTGTTCACATTCCAAATGCAATAAAAGTCACCAAGTTTTGTACCATTCCGATGAAACTGTGATTTAAAAAAATTCAAAACAGAAAACTGACCGAAGATGGGTCACAGACAACCATATATTCTAATTTAATTTAATTTAATTTTAATTTGTCATTCTAATCTTGTCGTTTAAGGGTTAATGAGCAGTTGATGAGCTCCGGTGTGGTAGCAACCTCTCACGTCCAGATTGATAAATGCAAAGTTTTGTGTGGAAACAACCGTACACCCAAATTGACCCTTCGCAGGAAGCTTGATTGACAGGTGATCTGACCAATCATACTTCGCCATGCGCCATTTTGTCCGACAAAGCAGTCAGGAGAGTTAGTAGATTAACATGGGAGGATTTCAAATTGAAAAACGGAATGTACAGATGCCTTTCTGCGGTTAAAACAACATTCCTTCTTATGTTCATTCATGTTTATTTGATGCTATAAATGAACTAGAAGGAAGAGATGATCGGATCACGAGCAGCTTTAACTGATGCTCTACAGCGATCTGTCATGACACATTAAAGAGCCACAAAATGGTATTTATTGTTTAAATTTCTTTTAAAAAAATGACCAAATTTGAAAGGTGAGATTTTGTTTAATATGTTTAATTTCAAAAGTAACCGAAAAGTAACCTGGTCTGTCCTGTCTGTCAGCATGTTGTCAGTCCACAATGTATTTTTCACTGCATGAGAACATGGTGTGTGTGTGTGAGAGCAGCGTAGCTTGTCGGACATAGCGACAGTAACTAAGGGGGGCGGGTCTTTGCGAACGGTCAATTTTCTGTCGTACTCTTATTTCATAAATGAGGACCAAGGAAACTAAGGCTGTGTCTGAAATGTTTTACATGATGGTTACACTGTTTAATAGCATTACATCTGTTTGTTTAAAATGTATTCATTTTTTAATGCTAAATATTAGTTTAGCATTTAGGTTAATGTTCCGTTAACCTAATTAATTTGTGGTTTACGGAACAATTTCCCAAGCCCCGAACTTTCTCCTCCTCAGCCTGACCCATCGGGCTTCCTTGATGACCCAGTCCCGTCCGGAATCCTTACTCCTCTGTTGTTCCCGTCCACTTTACTGGTGTTGTCCAGCTCCTCGACTCTTCCCCTTCTCAGCTGGCTCCGTCCAGCTCTCCCGCTCCGCCTCAGGCCTCCCGATCTCCAGCTCGGCTCGTAGATGCGGATTCCCCGGCTTCAAATCGGGCCTTCAGGCCCATGACTCCAGCTCAGCCGGTCAGCCTGTCGGATCCCCCTTTTTGCTCAGCACAACCTTGGTTCCAACGTGGTCTGTCAACCCTAAGGCTCCACCAGGCTCCCTCGTCCCTCCGGCTTTGCCTCAGCCTACCATACCAGCCGTGTTATCCTGGGCCTCGTCCCATCGGCTCCGCCTGGGTCTTCACCTCGCCGGCCTCCATCTCAGTCGGTCCCCAGGTTCTGCCTGCACTGTTCACCAAGGCTTCACTCTGGCTCCTCCCTCTGTCTGCTCCGCCGCGTGTTCTTCCTCCGCTGGTTTCCCAAGGGTTCCGTCCTCCGTCAGCTCGACCACATCCATTCACCAGGACTCCCACCCTTTGTTGTCAGCTCCTGTTTGCCATCTCTGTTTAGTTTTTGTTTCCTTGGTTTCCGATTACTGTATGTCCTTGTTTGTTACCATGGTTACTTATTATTTGCACCTGTGTCTTGTTTATTTTCCTTTGTTTGTTCCCTGCATTTATAGCCCTTAGTTTGCACTTTGAGTTAATCGGTTATCGGCTAGGTTTTATGTGGTTGTGTCTCTCAGTGTTGGGGATAACGCATCACAAGTAACGCGAGTTACGTAATCAGGTTACTTTTTTCAGGTAACGAGTAAAGTAATACTTTACTTTTTAATGCTTTACTTTTGCATCCTATCATTCTACAATCCAGAACGGCAGCACAACTGAAAGGTTTGTTTTAGCTGCGCCCTCTACTGTGCAGGCGTGAATTTGCGTTTACTGCAGCCTGAGGCTTATTCGTTTTACTTTTGGTGTGAAAGGAGTGGACCTTTACATTTGCCAAAAATATATTTGTTGTTATAAAGCAAATGAGAAAGTCTAGCCCAAGTGAGAAATAGTAATGCAAAAGTAATGTAAAACATTACTTTTCATTAAAATGAACTAAGTAACGCAATTAGTTATTTTTTTAGGGAGTTATGCAATATTGAAATGCATTTCTTTTAAGTAACTTTTCCCAACACCGGTGTCTCTGTTTATTACTCCTTCCTTGTGGAATGATTAATAAAAACGGTGCTATTTGAATACTTCTTCATCTTCGAGCGATTACTACAGCCGTGTGACAGTAGCAGTATCAAATCATTTCATCAACACACTGTAAATGAAAGCAAGTCATTTAAGATGAAAGTGTCTGCCGAATGCAATGCATAAATGTAAATAGGAGGGAGCATGTGATTCTGGGTGTCATCAACAGGCCAATTATTTTATTTCAAAGCTATTTATCATATCTGATGATAGCCAATATTTGTTTAATATTTAAATGAAAACCATTGTACTTTCCACTCAGAGAGGCACTGAATATTGTTTTTTTAACTGGCTACACTGATGTGATGTCCTAACCTGTCCTCCATATAGATGAGAGTGAGGTGACATTGTAATAAGTCTCTGTGAACCCAACAAAGGTCCACTCAGACAGCTGAGAGACTCATTATCAGCTCAAGCAGCCACCGGTCCTTCATCTGACGCCCTCTCAGCTCATAACAACACTCTACCCGCTTTGTTATATGACCGTCACATCTATATGCTTTCCATTTTGTTATTCCTTTCAGAAGGAAAAGCGTTTCTTGATTTGGAGTCGGAGCACAGTAATTACCGCTGTGCTGTTTTTGAATGAAGGCCTTTCTAGTTCTGCAAACTAATTGCCTTCAAAACATGTAAATACACTGCATTATTTATTAGCTGAAAAGTGAGAGACATTAGCTGACACAAATATTTGCAGAATTGTTATTAGATTAGTCGGCAGATGTATAATGATAGAAAAAAAAGGTTAAAATATGCCTATTTAGATGCTGTTTGCTACTTTCTTTTATTAGTTTGAATAGATAAGAGAACTGTCTGAATTTATTCAGCCCATTTTACCAAGACATATCACTCATTTTTGATTAACTTGCAGTTGCTGTCATGTTGTAAATAGGAAAAAGAAATGCGCTAATGATCGGACTTTATCAGTAAAGCCATTCGTTTTCAGAAGATTCGCAGAATTGCTTCTTTGCACCACACCAGGTGTGGGTGGAACTGGAACCTACAAAACCCCTCCCGCCATTCATAATTTACACACAAATGATTGGATGGTGATGCCAAGGCCAAGAGCAGATCAAGGTGGAATAAAATATGATATGGACACCACAATTTTTTGTCACAGAAAGAAAGGGAGGGAGACACATAGAAGCCTGGACACACCAGAAATATTCAACACATGGTTGTTGAGACATGTAGAGTCTAATTAGTGATGGGTGAGGGTAATTTGGCCACCAGCATGCCAATGAATATCAAATAGATACACCTCTAATATCATCTGGACATTTTTCTCACAAGAGCTGAGTGTATTGTATAATTTAGGCTCAATATCACAAGCTTAAACAAACAGCCAACAGAAAGGTAAATCTATACATAGTAGAATAAAGTAGGAGTAAAATACTATTGCATCACTTGTTTGCTAAAAGCACAATTATAGCTAATGTGAAATAATATAATACAATACAATAATAAAGAAGTTCTTCAAAAGATATTGTAATTATACTACAGTATGTATACATGTATGGTCCTATAAAAGGCCCTGTTTGGCACCTGGGTGAAGATAAATAATGCAAGAAACCCTTAAACGTATTATGCTAATGGTTCTATACATTCAAATAACACCACCTTGAGGATCACGACTGATCCATTGCCCTAGCATATGTCTTTCTGTGGGATCCACAATGAAAGTGCCAGCCTGATGGATTTGCCGGTGAACTTTCGGTTTCCAGAGAGTGTAACTCACTCTTTTTTTTATTTCATTTTACCCAGCGCCTGCCATGTCAAACCCAAATACTATTATGCTTGTTATAATTCATTATTACTTCACTGACAGAGGTCCTGCTCTGAAGGTGACTTCATTACATTATAGGTTATTGCCTCATATATCATACCTATGGGGCCACAATTTTTAGGTTCTGCTAGGTGCCTGACTGTGAAATTGACTGCTCTCTATCAAAAAGTAATTAAATTAACCTACTGCTTACGGATAAAACAAGTGGGGGGAATGTGAATCCCAGGGGGAGAGCTTTTCCTCTGTCTGGATGAGTTCACGAGGGTCATGGAGTTTCATTTTTGGGAAGGAAATGACGGGGGAAAGAGTTTATTTCAGTCTCGATCACAGATTTCATCAGAATTTTATAGATAAAGTTTATAAAGACTTTTAAAATAAGGTTTTTAAGGATTGCTCATCCAGGGCAGTTTCACAAGAGAAATGTTGAATTGGAGACTTTTATCCTGCGCCATTAAAACGTTTTTCTTTATATCTGTGTTTGGAGGATTCCGCCAAAGCCTCTGCAAACTTTAGATGTTAACTTGCGTTTGAATGACGCAAAACTGTCACGGGTGCGTTGCGGAGAATGGAGCGAGGACTCAAATGCAGAGGTGAAAGCCTTTAATTAAGTAAAACATAAATCAAACAAAGGAAATCCAGGTTGATAAACTAATTGCTAAATCCAGAAACACGACATGGCAGGAACAGAACAACACACAACTCAAAATCCCAAGTAACATAAACAACGAACGAGCACAGGACAACAAACACAGGAAGACTAAATAGGGAGGCAAACAAAGGAGGGTAACGAGGCTGACAGGTGGAACAAATAAACCAATAACAAGGGGGAGGGATCAAACAATGACAAGAGCACATGGCTCAAAATAACAAAACACCCATGTGCATCACAAGACAGGACAGACATGTGACATTACCCCCTCCCTACGGAGCGGCTACCAGACGCTCCATCAGACCAGGGCGGGACAGGAAGGAAACACCAGGGCGGGACGGGAGGGACAGACCAAGGTGGGACAGACCAGGGGGGAATGGGAGGCCAGGGTGAAGCGGACAGTCCATTGGGCGGCCAGGGCGAAGCTGAAGACCCCTCGGGCGGCCAGGGCGGCGAAGACCCCTCGGGCGGCCAGGGCGGCGAAGACCCCTCGGGCGGCCAGGGCGGCGAAGACCCCTCGGGCGGCCAGGGCGGCGAAGACCCCTCGGGCGGCCAGGGCGGCGAAGACCCCTCGGGCGGCCAGGGCGGCGAAGACCCCTCGGGCGGCCAGGGCGGCGAAGACCCCTCGGGCGGCCAGGGCGGCGAAGACCCCTCGGGCGGCCAGGGCGGCGAAGACCCCTCGGGCGGCCAGGGCGGCGAAGACCCCTCGGGCGGCCAGGGCGGCGAAGACCCCTCGGGCGGCCAGGGCGGCGAAGACCCCTCGGGCGGCCAGGGCGGCGAAGACCCCTCGGGCGGCCAGGGCGGCGAAGACCCCTCGGGCGGCCAGGGCGGCGAAGACCCCTCGGGCGGCCAGGGTGGTGACCTATAGCCCCCCCGCAACCAAATCTTGGGGAGAGAGACAGGTTCAGGGACAGGCTCTGGCTGGGCAGATATGACGTGGGCAATCTCTGGCACGGCGTGGCTGGCGTGGACAATTACTAGCACGGCGTGGCTGACATGGACAGTCTCTGGCACGGCGTGACTGACGTGAAACGCCGGCTCGGCGTGACTGACACGAACAGTCTCTGGCTCGACAGACGTAAGGATCTTGGGCGGCGCTGGCAGGGCAAGACGTCTGGGCGGCGCCAGCAGGGCGAGACTCTTTGGTGGCGCCAGCAGGGCGAGACGTCTGGGTGGCGCCAGCAGGGCGAGACGCTTGGGTGGCGCCAGCAGGGCGAGACGCTTGGGTGGCGCCAGCAGGGCGAGACGCTTGGGTGGCGCCGGGAGAGCAAGGCGTTTGGGTGACTCGGTTGCAGTTCCCACTGGATGCTTCGAGGTCCCGGCTGAAGGCTTCGGAACAACCTCCGGATCTCGTGGTTGACTGGAAGCTTTCCTCCTTCTCCGTTTACGTGAGCGAACGGTCTTTATAGGTTCCTCGGCCACCAATGGTGGCGCTGCAGGGTTAGGGAACCGCTCTGGGACAACCGGATCTGAGACCACTGAAGTCACCTCCTTAGGGACCTGGGACCACCGAAGTCAAGTCCCCCTGAACAACCAGGCTTGAGACCACCGAGCTTGTGACCACCGAACTTGGGACCGCCGAAGTCGCATCCTTCGGGACCCCCGGACTTGGGACCCCCGGACTTGGGACCACCGGCGCCGGATCCTCCTGGACCACCGGGCTTGAGACCACCGAAGTCAGATCCCCTCGGCCCACCAAGGATGGATTCTCCCAGGCCACTGAATCAGGAGGAACTTCATGACGTTCAAGGAGTATTATAAATTCCCCAAACGTCAAACTCTGCAAACTTCTCATAATACCAAAAGGTATGGGGTCATCAAGTGCATAATTAAGTAGATCCTTCAGAGCCCCCTCACTAAGCTTCAGTCCCACTGCCACTGCAGAGAACTTCCGGGCAAAGTCCCTCACCTTAGTCCCCTGTTGCCGAAGAGAGGTCAATTCCCTGAATTTCATAATCCGTTCGTATTGCGGACATGATGAAGGAAAGACTGGTGGTTCCTTTGAATTCTTCCTCCGCTGAGTCCTCATGATGGCTCGTTCGTTCTGTCACGGGTGCGTTGCGGAGAATGGAGCGAGGACTCAAATGCAGAGGTGAAAGCCTTTAATTAAGTAAAACATAAATCAAACAAAGGAAATCCAGGTTGATAAACTAATTGCTAAATCCAGAAACACGACATGGCAGGAACAGAACAACACACAACTCAAAATCCCAAGTAACATAAACAACGAACGAGCACAGGACAACAAACACAGGAAGACTAAATAGGGAGGCAAACAAAGGAGGGTAACGAGGCTGACAGGTGGAACAAATAAACCAATAACCAGATAACAAGGGGGAGGGATCAAACAATGACAAGAGCACATGGCTCAAAATAACAAAACACCCATGTGCATCACAAGACAGGACAGACATGTGACAAAAACACAGAAGTGAGTTGATTTTTTTATTCGCTTTTTTTTCTCGTCCTGTAGTTGCTACAATGAAATGATGTCTTGTCATATTTCATTTCTATGATTTAACCTTATTAATGCAGATTATTAGCATGCGGGAAAAAAATCACCATGTGATTGTTAGACATGACAATATTTGTTTTCCTTCACTATAAAAAAATCTGTGCATAAACATACTCAGCCATAAAAAAAGGATGAAAGTGAGAAAAAACAAAACAAACAAGGTGACAATTATTAACAACAGGATAGCCGCATTACATCTTATATGATCAACATCAAAATCTAGGCACTAGCAGGAAACAGCAAGATCTAGTTAGAAAAGTGTAACAAGCCAGTCTCATTAGATTATAGCCTTATGTGAAGAATACGAGTCAGCTGGAGGAGCTGAACCGAATGAAACACTACTGTAGTTTCCTACACATGATTAATGTTCCCGCTCTGAGGCTGAAAATGTTAATGTTTAGTTTAACCATGGGAGAAAGACGGCATCACTGAATTAACTACATATTGAATTAACTATATATAGGCTACTTATATATTTAGAAAATATGATCAAATTCTTCATGTCAGTTTAAAATTTATACTTCTCTATATTATTCTGTTTGCCAGAAATTCACTGTAAAAAAAATGTATGTCGGGGTCAGAGGTCACTCTTCCACCAGAACTCGACTTGCGTCAACCGTTACCGGAAGCCAGTGATTATAGTTTACAAACCTGGATATTTATTCCTTTTAAGGAACCTGGATATATAAATATGGATATTTTTCTTACAAAAAACACATCTCTTCGCTTCAAAAGGCATGTATTAACCCCCTGGAGCCGTATGGATTACTTTTATGATGGATGGATGTGCTTTTTTGGTCTTCAAAATCTCAGTTACTATTCCCTCCCATTATAAAGCTCGGAAGAGCCAGGATATTTTTTTATGTAACTCCGATTGTGTTTGGCTGAAAGCTGAAAGTCATATACACCTACAGTAAGATGGCTTGAGGTGGAGTAAATTATGGGATTTTTTTTTTTTTTCTGGGTGAACTAACCCTTTAAGTATATGGTTACAGTTTAAAACCAAAGTTTTTACGTACAGTTCAGACATTATTGGTGTTTTGGAAAGAGCACATGTGGTTGCATTAGCAAAACAGATAGCATCGCTTCCAGCTCCTTTAAGATGTTGGACTAAAATAATGCAAGAATTACAGAAGAATTTATGTATGTATGTTGAAATAAGTGCTAAACATTAATCTTTTGCTCAAATTATTTGTATAACCAGACGAACGCTCATGTCTGACAAAGCGCTGTAAGTAATCCAAACACAACATACCAATAATAAAAAGGTCATGGAGCGAAGCATCCCACACAAGCAAATTTCCACCTCTTCACCTAAGCTCTCATTATTTCCACGTATCCTCCACAGTCTCACCTGCTCCCTACCTCTCTCGCCTTATGGCGCTCTGGTGGAACAAACCTGGTGAGAGATGTGAAGGGAAAGGGGAACAGATGGCGGGCATCAAAATGATAATGCAGAGTGAAGAATGGCTCCAGAATTCGTAGAGGCAGCATTTTCTTTACACCGAAATGAAAAACGTTTTGCATTTCGGTCTTAACTCAAGCACATTAAAGCATATTGAGGGTTTGTTGTTGTTGTAAGAGCTTTCGTCTTTGTTATATGGCCGTGTTTTTTTTTTTTTAATTATTGGGCATGGAGTGTTAGGGCCTGCTAAGAATATTTTTACGCTTTGTGAGCTCTTTTCAAGCCTAAGTAAAATTATCAGTGCATCAAAGAACATCAAGTCCTGCTTTATATGTATTCATGGGCCTCTGTGTCCTCGCACCTAGAATTTTTATTAAAAAAAGTAACAACACGTCTGCTGAAATATTGCCGGGCACCTTTGCAAAGAGAATGACAAATAACCGAGTCAATAAAGAGAAGAGGAAATTCCATGGTGTGTGTCTGGAGTGAAATATGACCATGTGCCTGCAGTGGAATTATGGTGTTTGGCTCTTATCAGGCCTGTTTCCTGACTAAACAAAGACACACAATTCTTTTGAGTACAAATCTTTTGCCAAGTACAGTCAAGTCAAATTCATTTGTAGCACTTTTTTTTTTTACAATACACATTGTTTCATGGTGTTAATGTTTACAATATACTGTATGTATTCGGATAAAGTTGGACATACTTATTACTTTATTTAAAGAACTGGAAACATCTGTGGATAAATCAGAAAACCTAGTTTTCATGTTGTAGTGTTGAATGTGAAAACAGTAGTATTCGAAAGCGATGAGGCATGTTTAGTCATGTGACTCATATTGTACCCATATAAAACTATGGTTATACCAGCATGTGCCTTCTATGTGCTATTTACTTTCACAGTGTTGCTAAAGATAAATGTTACTTTGTACAATCTTTCTATTACATTCCTGCAAAGATGACTGAAAATTCTCTTGCAATTATGAGTATCTCATTTTTGTCTCAAAAAATGAGGGTAATTGCATTTTATAGCATACATGGAATGGCGATTGTGTGTGTCCTGGATGCATCGGTAAGTAGTGGGGTATTTTGCTTATAAAATGATCATGTCAGAAGAATAGCATGAGACATCCATGTATCATCTCAGGGAGCTTTTATCATGTTTAACGCATGCATGATTTAAGCATTTTCGAATGCTTTTGGAAAATGTGTGAAAACACTAGTGCGGATGGAAAACATTTTGAAATGAAAACACCATTTTTTTATGTATCTAGATGAATAGCCATAGTTAAATTGTTGTAGCCTGCCAATTAATGGGATGCAATTTTACTAAATTACTGTAAGTCAAAATGCAGTCAGTTCCATCGGCTTTTGTGGGGGGTGTCAAATCACACTCGACTTCCTCATGTTCAACGGTGGCCTCTTACTGTACCTTGCCAGCAATTATGATGAATCAAGTTTAATTAAAATTTGTCGAAAAAGCCTACTGATCTGATGGTGAAGCTTTGGATGACGATAAGGCGGTGGGCTCAAAAAATGTGTTGTTTTTCTGTAAGCAACCCATGAAAGATATTCAGGAACTTTATAATGAATCCTCGCAATCATTGAGCAAACGAAAGCAGCTCGGAAACGGTGAATTTGAATGTCAAAGCTGAATGAACGCCGACTCAGAGATGTGAGTCAGTCAGCATCTTTTTATTGCTCCTCCAGGATGCGATTAATCTGGCCCAGCATTACTGCTCACTGAGAACCTTCCTGTGGATACTGCGACCCGCATCAAGCTCCATTTGGGTGAATGGCACACTGGGAGGATATTACACTCTGCTATTGCATTTCACCGGGTCACACCACTGACTGTAGGTGTTCTTTCTTCACTCCGCCAACCTGCTATTAGTGTGTAAATAAGCAGGAGGGGAGTTCTGAGGAACGAGAGGGGTTGGAAATCTGTTTGAGACAGGGAGGAGGCTGACATTTTTTCTGCATGGGTTGGTTAAGCTCATCCCAGATGTCGCTGGAGATGTGTAGGTTTCGTTGTTGAAGCGATAAAACAGGAAATTGACACCCCCGCCCCTTCCTATGACCATGTCCCTTGGCTGCAGGCGGCACAGAGAAGCACCGGTGCCTTAGTTCACCAGATGTATACAGGAGACTGTATGAAAGATGCTATCATGTGAGTGCTCCTTCTGCCACAAACCCGTGCAGAGATAAATCTGAAATTGGGAGAGCAGGCATGTTCTACCGTAAGTCTAAAAAACACAATGAAGGACAGTCTGCATAACTGACTGCTCATTTGAGAAATCTGTTTCCAACTGTGTCTATGTTCCAGCTCTCCAGAAGTAAGATACGATAATTTCAACAAAAAAAATGTACTGCAGTCTTAAGTGTCACACGATCCTGCAGAAATCGTTCTAATATGCTGATTTGCTGCTCAAGAAACATTTCTTGTTATTTATCAACCGTAGCTCTGCTTAATATTTTTGTGGAAACCATGTTTTTCAGAATTTTTTGATAAATAGAAAGTTCAAAAGAACAGCATTTATTTGAAAAAAATTTTCATAACAATTTTTTTTTTTTTCACTTTTGATCAATTTAATGCATCCTTGGTAAATAAAAGTATTAATTTCTTTAAAAAAAAAAATCGTACTGACCTCAAACTTTTGTGTTATTTATATATTTGATAGTGGAGTAATGTTATAAATTTTAGTCGGTCCTTATCGCAAAATAAAGCATGTGAGGATCAAATGTCATCATGAGCAGACTGAATAATTTGTGGTATTATGGTAAATGAACAAAATAGTCATTTTCAAAACACACAAACTTAAACTGAACTGAAAGCTAAAATATAACACACAATAAGCTAGTTAAATAGCCTTGCTTCACATGAACGCATGTGGCAGCATGTTGATTATAGCTACAAGCTTTGCATATGTAACCCAGGTTACTAGAGCGCACACCAAACCTATGAAAGAGGAAGAAAAAGACAGAAGTTAGGTTTTTATAAGTAAATTATTACTTTTATTTGAATGAAAAGGAGGTTAAATGTGAATAATAAAACATGTAAATGTGACAAACTAAAAAATAAATTAATTCGATTAACTCGGATTAGCCCCGCCCTCAGCTGTCGCGTCATGACTAGCGCGAGGGAGAGTGAGAAAGAAAGTTGTCGCAGAAAGCCGCGAGTGAAATGGCTGCGTGAGTGAAATGCATGTAGATTCTGATAAAAAGACAATATTAGATAAGAAATCCTGCGGATTCAGCAGAGGATCGCATCTGTCCTAGTTTCCTAGCTTGTCTAGGATTTGTTTCCGATTGATTAATACCCGTTCTTGGTGAGTGAATTATTGATCAGCCATAATATACATTTGTTCTGTGTTTTATGGGTTTAAATGATACTGTTGTAGTTTTGAGAAATGTGTTTAAGAAATGTGATTTAAAGTGATTTATTGAGAATTAATCTACTGCTAAAAGTGGCTATTTATGGTTTTTCATTTCATTGACGTAATGAGTGTAATGTAGCTCACGTGGAGGTTTTGCTAGCCATGTGGTGCGAGCTATAAGCTAACCTAGTGCACGTCATTTTCAAATGTCGTTTCTCCAATTTATTTCACATTTGTGGGATTTATTTAAGGGTAAAGAAGCCACAAGCAGTGATATGTGTATATATAGTCCTTTTAAAGGATTTGTTAATGAGAAATTGGTCAAGTTGAAATGTTAATGTGTGAAAAGGGAATTGATTGTGACTAATTGTATCTTTCTGCCTTGTGTTGCAAGGTTGGGTTTTTTGTTTGTTTTGTTTTGTTTGTTGTCTTGCTTTTCCCTTATGTCGAGTTCCTGTTGTGATGACTTGTGGAATTGAACGAGAAGTTTGAGCTGAAATCTGTCTCTGCCGTCAACGAGGTCAGCTCGGTGTTGGTGGATACTGGCGAGCCAGCCCTGATTTTTCTGAACTTGGACATTTCCATACACATTCATCGAGGTGGTAGGACCCCACGTGTATATGCCTTCGTGTTTTGTTTTTCCTCAAGGACATCGTTGCATCAGTGAAGGAGTTTCCCATTTCATTTGTTCACTTTGAATTGCCTTGCAGTTCCTAAAGGACACTGAACGAGTGAACTGAACATTGAGTTGAACTCTATTCATTTGAGTCAATCCTGATATTATTCAGCGTGTCATTGAGTATTGTGCTTTGAAGTCTATTGTTTTGTTTTTTTGTTATTTTCTATTTGTTTTTGAAATTTTCTTTGAAAGAGTCAAAAGAGTTAAGTTAAGTATTCATTTGGTTTTGAGTGAAACTGATTTCCAGGAATTATTTTGAAGGTTTTCCTGTGTAATTTACCTTGAAACTATTGTTTTATTTTTGTTGTTTTCTTGTTGTTTTGTCCTATTTCCCTTAATCTGAATTAATCATTTCAAAGTAAAAAGGAAAGAAAGAAAAATACTTACCTTTTTTTATACTATATCTGTTTCATGTGGTTCTTTCCCTCTGTCTTGCTGCAACACAGGCTTTCGAACTTAGTAGTCTTCTGAATCTGGTCCGAGATATAGAAATTAATTCTGTGCTAAGACCGCTAAGCGCGCGTGTTACATAGAAGTTGGCGAGCCAGCCAGGAGTCAGTCTTGCAGCAAGGGTAACTGTTAAAGAGACAGAAAGGGGGAAATTATTAGAACAAGAGAAACCACTTATCGAAAACTTCGACTGTTACAATGGATATTGTGAAGCGGGAGAACGTTAACGTAGCAAACGCGCTCATAGTCGGAGGCCTTACGTTAACTGAAACAGACAATGAGTTAGAAATGTACCTAGAAAGATTTGGTTCAATTAGCCGTAACATTATCATTGATGACCCAGCTTCAGAGTTTCACCAAAATGCCATCATAGAGTATAATCATAACTCAGCAATCCAAAATTTGCTCTCCTTCCTACCCTTGACTTTGGGGAGTCTCACTGACCCAGGCGTTACTTTCCGAGTGCGTGCCTTAGCCACTGTCTACACTCAACCTTCTATCTGCACTGCCACTGAAGGATATCTTGAGGAATTGAAGGCCATTGCTAAAGAAAGTGGAATGTCCTTCCAAAGTGTGCTTCAAGAGGAATTGGAGAAACTCAGAGAGACCCATTCTGAAAATGAAGCTCCAGCAGAATCTCAGCAAGCGAGCTGTCATGGTTCTAGCAGTGACTCACAGAGTGCAGAGGCCACCGCCCCATCGTCAATAAGTAGCCCCATGACTAATTTGAAAGTGACACCAACTCAAAGCTCAGAACCTAAAAACCCAACCAAGAACAGAACAACGTTTGTTCCTCCCCCTTCTCCAGAAACTACCACTGAAGGTATTACCGTGACAACCTGCCCTGTGTTCCCCACCAGCATTGTGGACCCACCCAGTGTTCAGAGAATGGTGGTTGAACACATAGTGAAAACAAGTGAAGCTACCCTGTCACAGCAAACCTCGATCCGTCTGAGAGTCTTCTCAGGGAGGTCTCCTCGCCCTCCCAACGAACCCGATTTCGACACCTGGCGTGCGAGCGTTGACTTCTTGCTAAATGATCCGTCCATTTCTGACTTGCACAGAACAAGAAAAATCCTCGACAGTCTCTTACCTCCAGCTGCCGACATTGTAAAACATGTGCGCCCTCCAGCCTTACCTGCTGTGTATCTTAAGCTCTTAGAGTCCGTTTATGGTTCTGTCGAGGACGGAGACGAGTTGTTGGCCAAACTCATGGGCACTTTACAAAATCAGAGTGAGAAACCGTCAGACTACCTACATCGTTTGCAAGTTATTCTGAGTGCTGCAATCAGGCGAGGTGGCATAGCAGAAAGTGAACATGACCGTTACCTTCTGAAACAATTCTGCAGAGGGTGTTGGGACAATCGTCTCATTGCCGACCTTCAGCTTGACAAAAGAGAAGTCCAACCACCCACTTTTGCTGAACTAGCAGTGCTTATTCGAACCCACGAAGACAAACACGCCTCTAAGGAGGAACGGATGAGGAAGCATCTTGGGATGACAAAACCCCCTAATGCCTACCCAAAGTCACGAGCACTCTCTAACCGAGTATCAGCCTGTTCATGTGATGTGCCCAGTTCTGATGGCTCGGAAACTAGCCTTCTAAAGAAGCAAGTCGCAGAAATCCAAGCCCAAGTCATTGCCTTAAAGCAGTCTCCTGATCGGGGAAATCCCAAGAGTCACTCCGAAAATGCAGAATTGACCGCTCTGAAGAAGATGGTGGGAGAATTGTGTACTCAAGTAGCAGCAGTAAAAGTGTCGGTTACTCAGGGACTGAAACGGAACAATGCAGAAGAACCAGAAGTTGCGAGGCTGCAGCGTCAAATCGCAGAGCTACAAGCGCAAAGTGCCACTCGTAAGATGCCTCAAACTCCTAACAGTCGGAGACCGCTTGACACAGAAACGGATAGAGGTCCCAGGATGGGCCAGCTGAGAGTTAACAGACCACGACCCTGGTACTGTTTCCGGTGCGGAGAAGATGGGCACCTAGCTATCAACTGCGAAAACGCTCCAAATCCTGCCAAAGTCGAAGAGAAGCGACTTGAATTAAGAGAGCGACAAAGCCAATGGGACTCTCTGCATGGGAGGCCAGCCCAGCCTTTAAACTGAAGAAGGTCTCTGTAGCGGGGCATATGGAGACCAGATGTTCAGACTGTCGCCCTGAATGTTACAAATTGATAGATACGAGCAGCCGTGAAGCACCACCATTGAAACGCTTGCCAAAGGGACTAGTGGGAATAAAATGCACAGCTAAGGTCACCATTGAAGGAAGAGAAGTAGATTGCCTGTTGGACACAGGGTCACAGGTGACCACGATTCCACAGTCGATTTATGAAGCCAATTTGCCAGACTACCCCCTGAAGCCGTTGGAAGACTTGCTGGAGGTAGAAGGAGCTAATGGACAGTCTGTGCCATATCTGGGGTACATTGAGCTAACACTGAAATTTCCCAAAGTGCTCACTGGTACTGAAGTTGAGGTTCCCACTCTG
The DNA here is from genome assembly GCF_029890125.1 of Rhinichthys klamathensis goyatoka. Taxonomy (NCBI): domain Eukaryota; kingdom Metazoa; phylum Chordata; class Actinopteri; order Cypriniformes; family Leuciscidae; genus Rhinichthys; species Rhinichthys klamathensis. The sequence continues at coordinate 8,840,324 of NW_026606717.1, forward strand.
GCTCTGGTGGTTCCAGATTTAACCAGCCTTTCCCAGATTCTAGTTGGAACCAATTCCCTAGATGTGCTTTACAGCAAATGTGCTAAAGAGAATGCAGCTAGCTTTCAGTCAAGTTTCCATGGTTACCAAGCCGTACTCAAAGTTCTAGAAGCTAGATGGAGACAAGCCAGTAGTAAGACTCTGGGTTATGTGAAGTTGAAAGGAAATTCCCCTGAAGTTGTGCCTGCAGGAAGCACAGTAGTCTTGGATGGTTTTGTTCACCTATATGGTCCCCACACAGAGAAGTGGGTGACTCTTGAGCCTCCATCTATTCCTTTACCAAGTGGTCTACAGATTGCAAACTGTTTGCATACCTTACCTCGAAAACGACTCTCCAAATTGTCAGTTCTGCTGAGAAATGGAACGCGAACCGACATAAAAGTCCCTCCTAAAGTTGTGCTTGCAGAGGTTCATGCAGTTCAGAAGATCATAGATCAGCAGCACCAGAGTTTAGAATTCACAGCTGAGGAACCGTCGCCCAACTGTGCTAACCTTACCTTCGAATTTGGTGATTCTCCCTTGCCCACGAGCTGGAAAGAGAGGATCTCAAAGCTGTTGAACTCCATGCCTGAAGTCTTCTCTCTGCACGACCTTGATTATGGCAGCACTGAAAAAGTCAAACATCAGATAAAGTTGAATGACAACACCCCGTTCAAGCACAGAGCTCGACCTATACATCCTCAAGATGTTGACGCCGTGAGAAAGCACCTTCAAGAACTGTTAGAGGCCGGAGTGATCCGCGAGTCTGAGTCTCCATTTGCGTCACCCATAGTGGTAGTCCGCAAGAAGGATGGTACAGTAAGGCTATGTATTGACTTTCGAAAACTTAACTCACAGACGATTAAGGATGCATACGCCTTACCAAACCTAGAGGAGGTCTTTTCAACACTTACCGGCTCAAATTGGTTCTCTGTGCTCGACTTGAAATCCGGGTTCTATCAAATTGGAATGGAAGAGACTGATAAGTGTAAAACCGCCTTTGTCTGCCCACTGGGATTCTGGGAATTCAACCGGATGCCGCAGGGAATTACCAACGCACCAAGCACGTTTCAGAGGTTGATGGAACGGTGCATGGGAGACCTGAACAGGAAGCAAGTGCTGGTTTTCATCGACGACCTCATAGTCTTTTCAAAAACTCTGGAAGAACATGAGTCCCGGTTTTTTTTGCAAGTTCTAAACCGACTGAAGGAGTATGGGTTGAAATTGTCACCCGATAAGTGTCGATTCTTCCAGACGTCAGTAAAGTATCTAGGTCACATAGTCTCACGAGATGGAGTAGAAACGGATCCGGCAAAAGTCGAAGCCTTGGAGACATGGCCGAAGCCAACAAACCTGAAAGAGTTGAGGTCCTTTCTAGGTTTCGCTGGATATTATCGGAGGTTTGTGCGAGAGTACTCCAGGATTGTTAAGCCTCTCACCGACCTTACAGCGGGATATCCTCCACTCAGGAAGAGAGGTATTAAGAAACCGAAGGAGGGAAGCTACTTCAATCCCAAGGAAGAGTTCGGTGATCGATGGACTCCAGATTGTCAGAGTGCTTTTGACTCCATAATCGGCAAACTCACGTCTGCACCTGTGTTGGGCTTTGCTAACCCCAAGCTTCCCTACGTGCTTCATACCGATGCCAGTACCACCGGGCTCGGTGCAGCTTTATATCAGGAGCAGGAAGGGCAGATGCGGGTCATAGCTTATGCCAGTAGAGGGTTGACCAAGGGTGAAAGCAGGTATCCTGCTCACAAGCTAGAGTTTCTGGCGCTAAAATGGGCTGTCACCTCCAAATTTAGCGACTACCTGTATGGTGTAGAGTTCACTGTGGTAACGGATAGCAACCCCTTGACGTATATCCTAACCTCAGCGAAGCTTGATGCCACCAGTTACCGCTGGCTGTCCAGCTTGTCAACCTACAGCTTTAAGTTGCAGTACAGAGCAGGTAATCAAAACCAGGATGCTGATGGTTTATCCCGACGATGTCATGGTGAACTTCTGGATGACCTGATTTCTCAAAAGGAGAGAGAAAGGATAAGGCAGTTCACATTTAATCATCTCATGAAGCCAGAAGATGAGTCATCTGTTTTCATGGCAGACACAATAAAAGCTATCTGTGAAAGGCATCAGGTGATCGGATCATCTAAAAGTCCCAGTCCCTCTCACTCTTCTCTTGCCTTGGTTGAAACCATTGCTCAACATGAGGACGCTCTGCCAAACGAATTCCAGTATGAAGAGGAACATGGTCTTCCAGATCTTCCTCATCTCTCAGAAACATCCTTAGCAGAATTACAGAGGAAAGATCCGGAAATGAGGATTGTTATTAGAGCATTGGAGAGTGGAGTGAAACCTCGTAATCTGAGAGATCAACCCCCTACCATGGGTTTGTGGTTAAAAGAGTGGAACCGTCTCGAGCTGAGAAGTGAGGTGCTGTATAGGAGGAGACAGGAGTGTGGAGCCTCTTGCTATCAGTTGGCACTGCCCACTACATTGAGAGACATGGTGTTACGGAGCCTCCACGACGACATGGGTCATATGGGTATTGACAGGACCCTGGATCTCGTCAGGTCAAGGTTCTTCTGGCCGAAAATGTCACAGGCAGTGGAGGAAAGGATAAAAACTTGTGAGCGTTGTGTCCGCAGAAAAACACCTCCGGAAAGAGCAGCTCCTTTGGTGAACATCCAAACTAGCAGGCCCTTAGAGCTGGTGTGCATAGATTTTCTGTCCTTGGAGCCAGACCGGAGCAACACCAAAAACATTCTAGTTATCACAGACCACTTCACTAAGTATGCCATTGCAATACCAACGCGAAACCAAACTGCCCAAACCGTTGCAAAAAGCTTGTGGGATAATTTCTTGGTACACTATGGGTTTCCGGAGAAACTGCATAGTGACCAAGGGGCAGACTTTGAGTCCCACACAATAAAGGAGTTGTGCAAGGTTGCAGGAATTCACAAGGTGAGAACTACCCCATACCACCCGAGGGGCAATCCTGTGGAACGATTTAATCGTACCCTTCTTCAGATGCTGGGGACACTGGAAAATGAAAAGAAGTCTCGGTGGAAGGAGTTCGTAAAGCCTTTAGTGCATGCCTATAATTGTACCCGCAATGACACCACTGGGTATACTCCTTATGAACTCATGTTCGGACGACAACCCCGCTTACCTGTCGATCTGGCTTTTGGATTGCCAGCAGATACTCCCGTCAAGTCTCACTCTCAATATGTGAGAGATCTCAAGAGTCGGTTGAGAGAGAGTTACGAGATGGCTACCAAAAATGCAGGGAAAGTAGCTGAACGTAACAAAAGGAGATTTGATAAGCGTGTGGTTGCTTCAACATTGGAGGAGGGTGACAGAGTTCTTGTAAGGAATGTGCGATTGAGAGGGAAGCATAAGCTGGCTGACAAATGGGAACGCGATGTTCATGTGGTTGTCAGGAAGATTCGAGATCTACCAGTATATACTGTCCAACCAGAAAGGAAAGATGGTCCTCTCCGGACGTTGCATCGAGATTTATTGCTGCCCTGTGGGTTTTTGCAGTCAAACAACTCAGAAGAACGACCAAAGCAGAAAGAAGTTCGAAGGCCTAGAACCAGAGCTTGTCCTGATGAAGGGATAAAGGAGTCCGAGTCTGCTTCTGAATGCTCAGAGTCTGAAGATGAGCGAATTCCCTGTTATGTACCTGGAAGAACATTGGGCTCTGAAACTAAAATTATTACGGGCATTGAACACTTACCTTGTGTTCGAGAAGTTGTATCTGACTTGCCTGTCCCTAATCCTGCTAGGGAGAACTTACCTGCTCAAGATTCTGTGGAGAGTAACTCTGGAGAGCCTGCAAGACAATACTTACCTGAATGGAAACCTGTGGAGGAAAAATCGGATGAACCTGTTGGAGGAGGAATATGTGCAGATGAGATTGAATCAAGTTGTAGTGAATCAGATGTCTCAGTGGAGCAGAGACCAGAACCAGAACAATCCCCTGGATCTCTGGATGACTACCCTACTCAATTGGTTGAGACAATGCCAAGTAGTTCTGAGTTAGGTAGTGTAGGAAGAAATCTGATCTCAAATGAAGAGAGTTGTTTTGAAGACACTAAAGCTGAAGAAAGGAGTGCTGAACCTGAAGACACATCTACCCTCAGACGCTCACAGAGAGAGCGACGTCCCCCTAAAAAGTTTGAATATCCCCAGTTAGGGAATCCACTCACCCTAATAATCCAGTCTTTGTTGCAGGGCCTAAATGAGGCTTTTAGTTCTTCCTTAGAAGAGTCAGTTGTCGCCCCTGTAATCCACGTCTAGATGCAACGGGACTTGCATATATTCCAGAGGGGAGGGTGTAACCCAGGTTACTAGAGCGCACACCAAACCTATGAAAGAGGAAGAAAAAGACAGAAGTTAGGTTTTTATAAGTAAATTATTACTTTTATTTGAATGAAAAGGAGGTTAAATGTGAATAATAAAACATGTAAATGTGACAAACTAAAAAATAAATTAATTCGATTAACTCGGATTTGCCCCGCCCTCAGCTGTCGCGTCATGACTAGCGCGAGGGAGAGTGAGAAAGAAAGTTGTCGCAGAAAGCCGCGAGTGAAATGGCTGCGTGAGTGAAATGCATGTAGATTCTGATAAAAAGACAATATTAGATAAGAAATCCTGCGGATTCAGCAGAGGATCGCATCTGTCCTAGTTTCCTAGCTTGTCTAGGATTTGTTTCCGATTGATTAATACCCGTTCTTGGTGAGTGAATTATTGATCAGCCATAATATACATTTGTTCTGTGTTTTATGGGTTTAAATGATACTGTTGTAGTTTTGAGAAATGTGTTTAAGAAATGTGATTTAAAGTGATTTATTGAGAATTAATCTACTGCTAAAAGTGGCTATTTATGGTTTTTCATTTCATTGACGTAATGAGTGTAATGTAGCTCACGTGGAGGTTTTGCTAGCCATGTGGTGCGAGCTATAAGCTAACCTAGTGCACGTCATTTTCAAATGTCGTTTCTCCAATTTATTTCACATTTGTGGGATTTATTTAAGGGTAAAGAAGCCACAAGCAGTGATATGTGTATATATAGTCCTTTTAAAGGATTTGTTAATGAGAAATTGGTCAAGTTGAAATGTTAATGTGTGAAAAGGGAATTGATTGTGACTAATTGTATCTTTCTGCCTTGTGTTGCAAGGTTGGGTTTTTTGTTTGTTTTGTTTTGTTTGTTGTCTTGCTTTTCCCTTATGTCGAGTTCCTGTTGTGATGACTTGTGGAATTGAACGAGAAGTTTGAGCTGAAATCTGTCTCTGCCGTCAACGAGGTCAGCTCGGTGTTGGTGGATACTGGCGAGCCAGCCCTGATTTTTCTGAACTTGGACATTTCCATACACATTCATCGAGGTGGTAGGACCCCACGTGTATATGCCTTCGTGTTTTGTTTTTCCTCAAGGACATCGTTGCATCAGTGAAGGAGTTTCCCATTTCATTTGTTCACTTTGAATTGCCTTGCAGTTCCTAAAGGACACTGAACGAGTGAACTGAACATTGAGTTGAACTCTATTCATTTGAGTCAATCCTGATATTATTCAGCGTGTCATTGAGTATTGTGCTTTGAAGTCTATTGTTTTGTTTTTTTGTTATTTTCTATTTGTTTTTGAAATTTTCTTTGAAAGAGTCAAAAGAGTTAAGTTAAGTATTCATTTGGTTTTGAGTGAAACTGATTTCCAGGAATTATTTTGAAGGTTTTCCTGTGTAATTTACCTTGAAACTATTGTTTTATTTTTGTTGTTTTCTTGTTGTTTTGTCCTATTTCCCTTAATCTGAATTAATCATTTCAAAGTAAAAAGGAAAGAAAGAAAAATACTTACCTTTTTTTATACTATATCTGTTTCATGTGGTTCTTTCCCTCTGTCTTGCTGCAACACAGGCTTTCGAACTTAGTAGTCTTCTGAATCTGGTCCGAGATATAGAAATTAATTCTGTGCTAAGACCGCTAAGCGCGCGTGTTACACATAGGCTATCATAAACCCAGCAAATAGTTAGTCATAAAGATCTCATTTAGAGGGCCATAAATGTCAAGTAACATAAATTTGTACCACTACAAACCTTCATTCTGGATCATTTATGAGTAGGTAATGAATGTAAAAGTTTAAACAGTGCTCTATGTGACATTCATATTTTCTGATTTGCTCAAATATTTATTCCTGTGTGCCATAAAATGTTCAACCTCATATTTTCTTCCAACTATGTTTCTTCCTTTTTCATCATAATCTAGAATTCCCCCCCCCTAATGCTTCTGTTGTGCTGTCCATTTACGTGCCTCATTCAGTAAAAGAAACAGGGCGAACCAAAGACAAAACAAATCAATCCACCCAGTTTCTCCCAACACATTCTCATTAAAACCACTCAATCGAATTGAAATATCACCTTTTTCCAGTGCCGTGACATCAAGAATAACAGCCGGCCCGCAAGGTTATCCAGAGGGTGGGAGGGTACGATCGCTCGACTGCAGGCCCCACAATGGGAGGTGAATGGTGAAGAATGAGGCTTATCTTGATGGAGCCAGCGTGGTGGCAGATGAGAAGGGCACGACCTCTCGATGCCCTGGTGTTTGCCGCCGACAGTCAATCAATAATCAAAGGCCGTGATGGATCTATGTAGGGCCTTGAGTGGCGAGAAGGCAAGGATCATGCTGTATTTTGTGCGACAAGGGCGGGAGATAAAGGCAAGGGCTCATCATTGGTCTTAACCTCAGCATTCATCACCAGCCCAGTGGCCTCATTAACATCCTGGGGAATTACAGATTGGTCTGTCTCAACCAGGGCCACCTCCCTCTCCATCGCTTTCAGACAGAGAGAGATATAATCAGTCGCCATATCTCGATGTCTATATCTCCCCCAAGCCACTCATTTTCCCTACAGCCCAATGCGATGGAGATCGAGAGACTGGTGGATGGAGCTGATGAGGTCGCTTGTCTGATTAGAAGCCTGTCCACTTGATGGATGACGGGTGGCAGATTGAATTCTGCCATGTGGATTTTCATACGCTTCCTCAATATGGTACATTTGACAATTTTATTCTTGCAGTTAAAAAATAAACTTGGCACTGGTGTAAACGTTCATACAAGCTAGACCGTACATACTAAAACAATTGAAGATGTCTATTAAATAGGATACATTTTGTTTTAATTCCAGGTTCTTTCCAGGCACTGCTCCGTATCTAAGATGTAAGTTGGGTCAGACATGAGGTGGGTAAGTTGGGGTGGTTGCAATGTGTGTGTGGGCCAAGAACCCCCCAGAAAAAAAAGTTCTGTCATCATTTACTCACTCTCATGCCATTGCGAAACCATTAAGACTTTCATTTATCTTTGAAACACATATGAAGATATTTTTAATACAATCTGAAAGATTCTGTGCCTCCATTGAAAGTCTATTCACCCAAAACTCTAGTCTAGCCAGTGATACACACAAGCTGCATGCAACACAGCACAAGACAAAACATGACATGAAAGTACATGAAACAAGGCACAGACAAGACAAAACAGGAGTGTCAGGGCTCTGTCGCAAAACCAAGAAATAGACTAGATAGAAGTGACAGAACCCTGACAGTTTCTAGCTTGCTCCCAGTGTTTCCTATGTGTATTTGCCGGTTGTTGTCCTTCCATGCATGTTGTGTGTAGTTGTTTTCAGTTTTATCTCCATGTTTCCTTGTGTTACTTGGTAATTACCTTCATTTATATTATTAAAGTAAACCTGCATTTAGATCCATCTCTCCTGGATTTCCTACTCTGCCGGCACATGACAATTTCATTATACTTTATCTCACGTGAGTGTACATGATTTAAAACATATTTTTTCAAAAGTTATGTTACCTTTTTATGCATTTTTTATTTATTAGGAACACCCATGTTATTCAGACTTGCATAATATAAAGTATGTCCTCATCTCTAATTTCCATACCATAGCTCACATTGAGCTGCAGCGCAAAACTTTGTCTGATCATCACTATTCAAACTGCCAGAATCTCGGCATCTGCTCACGGCAGTAAATAAACAGAACGGCTCGTGATGACAACTCCATTGTCTATAAATCAAATAAACTTTTCCCAACATCTGGACAGACATGCAAATTCCTGTTATCTATATTCTGAGTGGCATACCATGGCTACAACAACTTCTCATGGCATAATCGATCTCACTTTCTAGAAAATATAGAGTTTGTTTCCCTTGTTCAACGACAAGCCTATTACAACCTAAATCAAATACATGGAATGTAACTCTCTGGATGCTTGGATTTATTTTGTTGTGGCTAACAATCCAAGATTTTTTTTTATATGTACTGTAGTGCAGGAGTCTCCTAAAGTGTTTTTATTTATTTTTTATTTTTACAGTCATTAGGACCCATTTTTCAATCCTTAGGTCACTTTTTCAAAACTCTTCACACATTCAATGACTTCATCTTCCAAATAACATGGATTATTTTCTCATTCAGACACAAACACTATGTATCACCAATTTGCACCATTACATACGATTTTCAAAACTGTTAAACTTAAGTTCAAATCCTAACCTAATACAAAAATGAATAAGGAAGCAATTTGCTAAATTTATACAGTAATTTTACAGTTCCCTTTCTGTCGGTCACGTTTGACGTTGTGTCGAACTGACAGGTTGGGGGTCACTTTTGGGAGCCCCAATCACCTCTGAGAGTATCAGAAATGGCCAATGAAATTTGTATGCAAATTTTGCATGCAAGGCCACACCCCATACAGGTATATAAGGCGGCCAGCATACAATGCACATTTCAGCTTTGTTCTTCTGAGCCGAAGTAGTGCATCTTTTGCATGAGAAGCGATTTCCCTTTAACCTCGTCTGCTGGATGTACACTGGATATTCACATACAGCGGTCTCTCTCGACTGTGCACCGATAAGTGCAAGACAGTTCCCCTGGGTGCTTCAGCAGCCTAAAAGAGAAATTTCCTTATTTAAGAGCAAATTTTCTCTAAAAGAGCATTTACACTGAGGTTCGCATCTTTTAAAAAATGCCGTTCTGTCCGTATCCAACTGGATTGTGGGCGATTTCTCTCTCCCTCTGACGGGCAAGATCGCTGTGTTCAGTGTTTGGTTTTCAGTGTTCGTGGGTGGTTCATGCTCTCGCTGTGAGATTGTCCATCGGAACATTGCGGTTCCGGCTCTCGTATCTCTTTAAGAGGCCGAGAGCCTCCTCAGCCGCTTTTCTTCCTGGTCCTTCTACACATGGGAACGAGGACTCGGCGGCGAGCACTGAGGGTGATCTGGGGAGTTCAATGGCAGTGCTTTCGCTGGGTAAATCCCCACCAACCTCCCATTCCCCAGCACGCTCAGTTCCTCCGGTTTCTGGATAAGTTTGACGCTGCATCACTCGATGTAACGCCACATGACGTTGCGTTGTGGGGTGTATGCAGCATCTCATTTGGGGCTTGCAGAAATGATGAGTTATCAATTGCAGCATCGGAGGGCGGGCTTATGCCTTCTTATGCTGAAGACTATGGGCTTGAGTATGTTATGGATTTTCTATCCTCAAACCTAACTATTTTAGATGCGTCTCCCTAAGACTAACTATTCTAGTATAACTTATATGCTAGCGCGTCTAAATATAATTGACGTTAGCTACGTTCACACATCAGCGAGTCTCCAGTCGACTACAGCATCCGCTCCCTAACATCAGAGAGTCTCCAGTCGACTACAGCATCCGTCTAAATCTCCAGCGAGTCTCCAGTCGACTACAGCGTCTAGAGCCAATCATTCTAACTTACTTGTTCTCTTGCTGCGCAGCTTTAATGACAGACAGACTTGAGTAATTGTCCTTTAAATATTCTTTATTACGGCCGGGAGTCTCGAGCAGTTCTCAGAGAATCTCCCAAAAAGAAGCAATAAGCATGGCCGGTGGATCTCAGACAAATCCCATTAAGAATCCCACCAGTAAACACAAATACAACAGTTTTATAGAATAAGGAGGTATGGCAAAATAACATGAAACTTTACTTAATTTGATTGGTTCTTCATTGACAAGCCCTTTGGTTACTAGGTAACCAAACTCTGTTTTTAGTTTCGAATTTAGACACCTGTCTAGTTTAATTTCCCAAATTATGTTATTTATACACACACACGCACACACACTCAAAGTCACAAGTTTTCCATTGGTTTCGTACAGTACATTCTGTACAAATGTTAGATGTTAAATTAGGTTAGATGTTAGTCTAACCTGGTTAGTTTAATATATGTATAGTTTAAATTTTCCACCACAAGTACATACCACTGCCCTTACTTAAGCGCTCGCGGATGCTAGATGATTGGTTCTTGGGCCCCGCTCCACCTCGCCCCATTCCTCCGTCCTCGCTACCCTCGATAGTGGGGTAGTGCGGGTGTTCTCGGATGTTTCACAGGTTGAGCGTGCGATTGCGGTGCATTTATGCCCACAAAATGCCACCACCTGTAGGAATCAGCCGAGACTCCCGTCCAAGGCATGTAAGTTTACCTCATCTCTACCTGCGAGGGCTTACACTGCTGCTGCCCAGGACACCTCCGCCCTGCATGCTATAGCCATCCTCCAGGTACACCTAGCCAAAGCGTTAAAAGACCCGCACGAGGGTAGTCCTGACCCAGAACTTTTGCAGGAACTGCATTCGGCAACCAACTGTGCCCTCCGGGCTATGGAGGTTACAGCGCAGGAGCTAGGTTAGGCGATGTCCTCTTTAAGGCTCGGTTATACTCCAGTTTAGACGCGTACATGGACAAATATGGACAGCACGGACACGCACTACTTGTATTTATACTGTCTGCTGAGGTCCACTCGGTGAACGCGTTCCACGCATGCACAGTACACACAGCCTTCTTCACAGCCTCTCTTCAAATTGGACGTCCATTTTTTTTCCAGCACTTTCGCGGTTTTAACCTATAATGACTGCGCGTACTTGTCTGCGCGGTCACAAAAAATGGGGGGCACACGGACGTCCACAAGGAGCCTCCGCGCACACCATCCGATGACGATTTTTACGTCACGCGGACCCTCGCGCACTCACGGACACGGAAAGTATAACACTAGCTTTAGTGATCCAGGAGCGTCACACCTGTGGCTTAGATTTGTGGAGATGAAGGATGCCGAGAGAAGGTTCGCTTTCTTAACCCTCTGGGGTCGGCGGTATCGCCGGTGATACCAGCTCACTTTTTTTCCTTATCAGTGCAAAAGAGATTCAAATTACTCTGTTGATTTTGATCTTACATATAAGTGTTGTACATCATTCGATCCTGTTAAGTTTGTATTTTTTGTGGAACCTCACAATAAAAACAAAGTGTTGTGCTTTTCGCCTAATAAAGAAAAATAAACATGATGCGCGTTCTGCGTTCTCTCTGTCAGTGAAGTCCATTCTGAAACGCGTCCGAAAAATGAACTGTAACTAAGTCAATACTTATCATGTGTCTTTTTAAAGCTTGTATTCTCTTCTTTTAAATTAAGTAATTTATTAAAAAAATAAATATTTCCAGTTTATGTAATCCGTTTGAAACCAAGGAGAGGTACAGTTTTTTCGTTCTCAGTTCATTATCTTTAATTAGCTGAGGCCGCCACGCCCCTAGCGCTTTTCACATGGTAAATAGGTGATCTAACGTTATGCATAGCACACGCCCAGCGATCAATGGCATAAAAACACGAAGTTTCTTCACTGATAGATTCATTGCGTTTTGAGGATGGCACGGTACTCCGACAAAGAGGCCCTTCAGATGATTCGGGACAGCGAGGAAGAATTCACTTTTCCTCAGAGGAAGATTATAACTCGGACGAGGAACGGCTGCATTTTGAAGAACGAATTGATCCCGCGCCGAGGATACAAGTTCGGAGTAAGTTGTTTAGTGTTTTATAATTTCTTTTCTGATCGTATAGAGCTCAAATGAATTTTCAGACTATATTTTGCCTAGCTTTTGACATCTTACAGAAAAGATTGCCTCACAATATCCCTAACATTCGCTCGTGTAAACTTTTTAAATGTGATATTACTCTCTAAACATATTTGTATATTAAATATATAGTTTTGATTAGCTTATGACACTGATTATCATGCTAAAATACTGCCTTATGCGTTATGTATTTTGTTTGCGAATAACTGCATGTTTAGGTATAGCCTATTGATTTAGTGAAATATATTTCAGCCTCCAGTAAAATATGTGATACTGTCTAAATACAATATATTTTTATATAAAAATGTTGAGTTTTGGTTAGCCTATGACACTAAATGCTAAAATAGTGCCTTATGCGTAATGTAGCCTATTTTGTTTGCGAATAACTGCTTAGGTTATATAACGAGAAATATATTTCAGGCTCCAGTAAAAGAGGTCTAAATACAATATATTTTTTATATAATTAAATGTTCAGTTTTGGTTAGCCTATGACACTATATCATGCGTAAATAACTGAATACAGGTGTAAATGTTTGAAATGTCGTGATGTGTCGTTCGCGAACGTTCATTGCGTGTAGGCCTATCACTAAATGCGTGCGGTCTATATGGCCCATCAACAGATATGTCTCCGTCCCATGGCCCATCAACAAATACATACATACATTGTGCATCCATACCCATTAATTGTCCATCAGTTTACTTTGGATAATGTATGCTAACAGTTTTTTATTTTTTTATTTATTTTTAGGAATGTGTCTGCATCATGCTCTCCTTCGCCAGCACCTCGCAGAGGGACACGCAGGTGTCGTTCAGTTCTCAGTGCGATCGAGAATCATACTGAGTAAGTGAACAGACGTAATATTTTACAGATGAAATTTAGCCTAAATGTGTTTACATCGTCATAATGTAAAAGTAGGCTACCTATTCTTGTGTGAAATTACAAAAAAAAAAAAAAAAAATTATTCATGGCAATTAGTGATTGATAATGATAATAATACAGTTTATTTGATTGTGTTATCAGCATGCTCATGCTTTTTTCTTTTTTATAACAGATGTGACAATGAACACGTCCATCCACCAGTTCCGAAGAGAGCCAAGGCAAACAAACAGGCAAGCAACAGGCAGTCCACTTTTTTATATATATAAAAAAACAAGTTTGGTCTTTTTATGTTAGTTTTTTTGAAAGGATGTGTTAAGTGATAGTAATGACATTAAGTCTTTACGTTCTTAGGAAAGATTTCTATTTTTAATAAATGCTGTTCTTTTTAACTTTTTATTCATCAGTGAATCATTCTTAGTTCAGGCTGCCTCACAGCACCTTGATGGGCCATTGGGGGAGTGTCTTTAGTCTTCCCACCCAGGTGTAAATCACATTAATATTCATGGCCATTCACACTCCCATGCATACAGCAGTGCTGACCAAAGACTGACGTAAGAAATTTAAATAATTATATTGTTGTTTGTGAAAGAGTGGTCAGAATGATTTTCACTTCATTTTGAAGTAAAAATTCTAGCCTACAAGAATAGTAACTCAAAAGTCTTGTGGACAAGCATTCAGTATGTGTTAAATGGCCTTATTGCGGTGACATTTTTTTCCCCAAAACGTACTAACCACGCATAATATATTTTTTCTATAAAATGCAAACATGTACATCCATTTTGCTCACATATTATTGTAGCAGAGTTTGTGCTGAATACAGCAAATTTATATGTTGGCAAATGGTATGTTTTAAGTAGCTGAAATAAGCACAAATGTCAGGGCATGTCAAAAAATCTCAAGGGCCCCAAAAACACCATAGACCCCAGAGGGTTAATGCCCCCATCTCCCAAGGCGGCTTCATCGGTGACCCTGTTAAGGACTTCGTTCAACAGTTTTCTGCAGTGAAGAAACAGACGGAGGCCATAAAACGTCTCGGGTTACGACTGTAACCCTTGTTCCCCGAGAAGGGAACGAGACACTGCGTCATCGTATGACAATTTGGGAACGCCCTTAGCGTAACGCATCTGAAGCATGAATGAAATCTGTCCAATCCTGATTGGTGCTACGTCATGACGTAGTAGATGACGGCATAACCGGAAGATACAAAGGTACGCTGGCATATACAAACACTAGCTCTTTTGCGATGAAGCTAGCGCTCTGAACGTGATAGGTGTGGCGACGAGACGCAGTGTCTCGTTCCCTTCTCGGGGAACAAGGGTTACAGTCGTAACCCGAGATGTTCCCCTTCGAGGGAACTCGAACTGCGTCATCGTATGACACTTTGGGAACGAAATACCCACTATGCCACACCGTAATCACGCCCGCCCTAGTGTGAAGCTGGAAGACCAGGCACACTTAGGACACGAGCACTCTGGCGCCAGGCGTCACGGGGAGTTGCAGACTGTAAAAACGTATGAAGGTGTGCGGGGTGGCCCACCCGGCTGCCTCGCAGATCTCCTGAAGCGAGACGCCAGAAAGGAGGGCCACCGAGGAGGCCATGCTCCTGGTGGAATGTGCCCTCACGGCCATAGGTGAAGGCAAATTGCGCACCTGATAAGCCGTGGCTATAGCCTGGACAATCCAATTGCTGATTGTCTGTTTAGATGCAGGCAGCCCTTTCTTGGGTGAACCAAAGCACACCAACAACTGGTCTGACTTCCTCCACTGAGAAGACTTCTCCAAGTAAACCCTTAGGGCTCTGACTGGGCAGAGCAGGTGAAGTCTCCCCTCTTCCGCCGTCCCATGAGGTGGAGGATGGAAGGCCTGAAGAACCACTGACCGTGCCGCACTAGACGGCACCTTGGGCACATAGCCCGGTCTAGGATGTAAGACGGCCTTAACTCCGCCAGGGGCAAACTCCAGGCAAGTTGGCGATATAGCCAAGGCCTGGAGATCCCCCACTCTCCTCAGAGAAGTGATGGCAAGGAGAAAGGCCACCTTGAAGGTCAGGTTCTTTGCCTCCGCCGACTCCAGTGGTTCAAAGGGGGCCTCAGCCAACCCTTCAAGAACCACCGCCAGATCCCAAGTTGGGACTCTGGAGCGAGCCGCAGGCCTAATCCTCCGAGCCCCACGGAGGAAACGTACAACCATATGGTGCCTTCCCAAAGGCCCAGCACCTATAGGTGAGTGGAAAGCCACAATGGCAGCCACATACACCTTAAGTGTGGATGGGGAAAGACCGGCGGAGAAACGATCTTGGAGGAACTCCAGCACTGAAGCCACTGGGCAGTTAACTGGGTCCACCTCACGCTCTCTACACCAAGTGGAAAACACATTCCACTTTAGGCTGTACAGTCTCCTAATGGAAGGAGCCCCGGAGCTAAGTAGGGTCTCGACAACACCTGCTGACAGGCCAGCCTCTAGGTACCGAGCCCCCTCAGGGGCCAGACCCAGAGGTTTTACAGCTCTGGCCGGGGGTGAAATATTGTGCCCCCTGCCTGAGACAGCAGATCCCTCCTCAGAGGGACCTGCCACGGGAGGCCGTCTAGCAGTGCTACAATGTCCGAGAACCATATCCGGATCGGCCAGCGGGGTGCTACTAAAAGTAGGCTGATCCCTTCCCGGCGGACCCGCTCCAAGACTCCCGGGAGCAGAGCGATCGGGGGAAAAGCGTACAGACGCAGCCTCGGCCACGTCTGTGTCATAGCGTCCAGCCCCAACGGAGCTGGAGACTTGAGAGAGAACCACAGTGGACAGTGGGACGTCTCTCGAGACGCGAAAAGATCCACTTCCACTGGCCTGAATCTCACGCACATGGCCTCCACCACCTCGGGGTGGAGTCGCCACTCCCCGGGCCTCAGCCCATGCCTCGACAGGATGTCTGCTCCCTGATTTTGATCCCCGGGGACATACATCGCTCTGAGAGACGACAGTTTCCCCTGGGACCACAGAAGGATCTGGTGTGCCAGTCTGCATAGAGGGCGCGACCTCAGACCCCCCTGGTGATTCAGATACGCGGCTACGAACATGTTGTCCGAGCGTATCAGTACATGGTGGCCGCGGAGGTCCGGGAAAAAACTCCTCAGAGCTTTGTAGACCGCCAGCATTTCCAGGCAATTGATCTGCCAGGAAGAGTGCCGGGTCTCCCACAGACCTCTCGCAAAGCGGCCGTCCATGACCGCGCCCCAACCAGTGAGGGAGGCATCTGTTGAAACGGCTTTCCGGCAACACGATGCTCCCAGCACCGGTTCCTGGGACAGGAACCAAGGTTTCCTCCATATGACGAGGGAACGAAGGCATCTGCGCGTTACCCTGATCATACGGAACGGATTTCCCCTCGGGGAAAATCCCTTGGCTCTCAACCACCACTGTAGGGGTCTCATGTGTAGCAGGCCAAAAGGTATAACGTTGGACGCTGCTGCCCTGAGCCTAAAACTCAGTCTCTAAAACTGCTTCACAGTGAGGTTGTTCACTCTGGAGACCATTGCCAGTATGGACTTCACGCGCGCAGGAGACATCTGTGCCCGCATCGTCGTGGAGTCCCATACAACTACCAGGAACGTAGTCCTCTGGGAGGACGTCAACACACTCTTTTTTGTGTTGAGTCTCAACCCCAGGCTCTGGATGTGGGCGAGGACGACATCTCGATGCCGAATCGCCAGCTCTCGCGACTGGGCCAGTATCAGCCAGTCGTCGATGTAGTTGAGCACCCTGACGCCCTCGAGCCTCACGGGTGCTAGAGCTGCATCCATGCATTTTGTAAAAGTGCGAGGGGAGAGAGCTAGGCCGAACGGAAGAACCCGATATTGGTACGCTTCGCCCCCAAAAGCGAACCTCAGGAACCTCCTGTGACATGGAAGGATGGAAATATGGAAGTATGCGTCCTTCAGATCTATCGTGACGAACCAGTCCTCGAACTGGATCTGACTCACGATGGCTGGAATTGTGAGCATTTTGAACCTGAATCTCCTCAGAGACCGATTCAAGTGCCTGAGATCTATTATTGGACGCAACCCCCCATCCTTCTTGGGAACTATGAAGTACCGGCTGTAGAACCCGGACTCCCTGTCTGGCAGAGGAACATGTTCTATAGCCTCCTTAACCAACAGGGATTGAACTTCCTGTTCCATAACCCGAACCTGCTCTGGGCCGACCACAGTCCAGACCACCCCGTTGAACTTCGGGGGAGGGGAGTTGAACTGCAGCCTGTAACCCAGCTCTACAGTACGCAGGGCCCACGCAGATATATTCGGAAGGCATGACCATGCGCCGAGATAATCTACTAAGGGAACCAGCCTCTCGAGGCTGGCTTCGGGTATCAATCGGGATTCGTTCTCGACCCCCTGAAGCGGATCTCCGGCAGGGTTCGACCGAAAACGATTCTCGATGGGCGGACGCGATTGCTGCCTGGCCGCAAGCCTGTGGGGCAGACAGAGCAGCGTGCGTTCGCTGGAAACCGATTTGTCCCGAAGCGCACTTAACGGCGGGATACAGACATCAACTTCCTGAGGGCTTCCCTGAAGGGAGGCGCTTTCGGTTTCGTTCTCGACACCCTGAAGCGGAGGACCGGCAGGGAATAATCGAAAACCGTTCCCGATGGGCGAACACGAGCACTGCCTGGCCGCAAGCCCTTGGGGCGGACACTGCAGCGTGCATTCGCTGAAAACCGATGTGTCCCGAAGCGCACTTGACGCTAGATACAAGCATCGATTTCCTGAGGGCTCCGCGGAGGAGCGATTCTCGCTCGTCCCTCCACGGGGGGGATAGCCCTGCTATTTTTGTCTCGTTTTCGACCCTGAAGCGGAGGACCGGCAGGGAAAAGTCGAAAAACGATTTTTGATGTGCAGAAGGAACACTGCATGTGAAACACGGTCTGAGTTGTAGGCTGAATTAAAATATCTAACTTCCTTAAAGTTGGATAATATTTCATCATTTTAATTTCTTAAAATTAAATGCAGCCATAATTACCAGGGAATACTGTTTTGTGTTATATGATCTCATACACGCTGCCTCGGCAAACGCGAGATTCGAGTCATTACAAAATATTTGGCTTTCATCCCTCAAGAAGAAAGTCAATAGGTGCGAGGCTGAAACAGCCGACAGCGCACAGATATACGCGTCGAGATATTTCTCAATGAACAGCTGCCAGCACCCTCAGGAGCTGACTGTGAATGCCTCGCACCCAAACAGTATTATTTCACAGATCGCGTGTGTACCCTTCATTGCAGACCCGTACTCTACGCGCTGCCTCGGCAAACGCGAGATTCGAGTCGTTCACAATATATTTGGTTTTCATCTCTCGAGAAGAAATTCAACGGGCGCGAGGCTGAAACACCCGAAAACGCACGGCTGTGCGCGTGGAGCTATTTCTCAATGAACACAGCCAGCACCCTCAGGAGCTGACTGTTCATGCCTCACACACACACAGAATCTTTATTGCAAAGTAGACCCGTAATCTACGCGCTGCCTCGGCAAACGCGAGATCCGAGCCACTAGATTCTGTATTGCAATGTAAGACCTTTAATCTACGCGCTGCCTCGACAACGCGAGATCAAGCCACAGAATCGTTATTGCAGAGTAGCCCGTAATCAACGCGCTGCCTCGGCAAACGCGAGATCCGAGCCACTATAGATTCTATATTGCAATTCTTATGGGACAAACAACACCAAATAAGACAGACAGTTTGACACAGAGCGCTTGCTGAAGAGCAAAAAAGCTAGTGTTTGTATATGCCAGCGTACCTTTGTATCTTCCGGTTATGCCGTCATCTACTACGTCATGACGCAGCACCAATCAGGATTGGACAGATTTCGTTCATGCTTCAGATGCGTTACGCTAAGGGCGTTCCCAAAGTGTCATACGATGACGCAGTTCGAGTTCCCTCGAAGGGGAACACATCCTGCCTCGCCACGGTTCCACTTCCAGGGAAGCCAGAGCCCCAAGGCCACAGGGGGAGTTTATGAGTGAGTGTATGTAATTGAAACATACAATTAGAATCACCATAAGAACCAGACAGAACTATACATTTAAAAGCCAAGGAAAAAGGATAAGTTTTAAGACAGGATTCAAACTTAGATAAAGTGGAAGCCGTTCTAATATGATTAGGTAGGTTATTCCAAAGAGCGGGGCCAGCCACTTTAAAAGTTCTACTTCCTCTGGTCTTTAGGCGGGTTCTAGGGATCTGGAGGAGGAATTTACCCTCCGATCTTAGACCTTTTGCGGGATTGTAGGGGTGGATTAAGTTTGTCAAATAGGTAGGAACGAGATTTATTAATGATTTGTAGACAAGAAGCTCGATCTTAAACTTCTTAAACTAAAATTCTATAGTGAATCGGCAGCCAATGGGATTTTAGGAGGGGAGTGGCATGATAAAAAATTTCATGACCGAACTTTTATATTTGTGAGGATACTGCCTTTTCTAGGATTTTTAACAGAAAGGGGGGATTTGAGATCGGTCTGTAATTAACTAGTTCTCTAAGATCAAGTTGCGTTTTTTTTATTAAGAGGTTTAATAACAGCCAGCTTGAAGTTTTTTAGTACGTATCCTAATGACAATGATGAATTAATAATATTAAGAGGAGGATCTATGACTTCTGGAAGGATCTCTTTCAGTGATGCCAGCAGCCATATCACCCTGTAGCCCAAGACTGGTTGCCCACTGAAGCTAAGCAGGGCTGAGCCTGGTTAGTACCTGGATGGGAGACCTTCTGAGAAAACCAGGTTGCTGCTGGAAGAGGTGTTAGTGAGGCCAGCAGGGGGTGCTCACCCTGTGGTCTGTGTGGGTCCTAATGCCCCAGTATAGTGACGGGGACACTATACTATCAAAGAGCACCATCCTTCGGATGAGACGTTAAACCGAGGTCCTGACTCTCTGTGGTCATTAAAAATCCCAGGATGTCTTTCGAAAGAGTAGGGGTGTAACCCCGGCATCCTGGCCAAATTTGCCCAGTGGCCTCTGTCCATCATGGCCTCCTAATCATCCCCATATATATATATACACTGATTGGCTTCATTACTCTGTCTCCTCTTCACCAGTAAGCTGGTGTGTGGTGGGCGTTCTGGTGCACTATGGGTGCCGTCGCATCATCCAAGTGGATGCTGCACATTGGTGGTGGTTGAGGAGATTTCCCCTTCCATGTGAAGCGCTTTAAGTGCCTAGAAAAGCACTATATAAATGTAATGAATTATTATTATTATTTCAGTGGTTTAGTCGGTACGGAGTCTAACACAGTGTTTCCCAGCCTGGTGGTCGCGACCCCAACTAGGGGTTGGCAAGCTCACGCTTGTTTGAGGGTTAGAGATGAAACCGTAACCAGTTTGACAATAAACCACAATGCAATTTACAGCGGTTAGTATTACAGTTAAATATTTTAATCATTATGATTGCCAGGATTTAAAAAAACTCACAGTAAATAAAGCTTTTAGCGTAAGTTCTATCAGGAAGACTCTAATGCCACATCATTAATTCATACTAATAGGTCTGGGCAATCACTGCTTGACAACTGGAAAGCACTGAACTCTCTGTTTCATGTTCGCAGTTGATGATGCTGACGTTACCCTCCATCCTCTCCACTACCACCAGGTTGGCCCCTGTCCATCCATAGTGGGTAGGCTCCACCCCTGCCTTCAGGCAGGATTAACCGAATCTGCATCCCTCAGGATTCTGACTAAGGACGGGGCCTAAGCCAAAGAACTTTTCTCAACACAAATCATTGTAGCTCACTACCATCTGTTCATACTTTATGGAATAAATACCATGCCAACGTTCAACTGCCCTTCTGGTAGAAATACTGTCCAGTATTGAGCAAAGCAACAGTCTCACACAGCATGCAGCGTAGATTTCGTTTTGTTTGAAAAAATGTTGAAAACAAGTGAGAGACTTTTTCAACCTAGTGTTGAGGGAAATTATATGAATTAAAGTATAAGTGAATTCTATGAATGTATCTCTGAAGGGAACTGACTGCCTTGAGAAGTTTTGATGGCATTTTCTTTTCATCTTCCCTCCGTGTAACGCGTAGTGTTTATCAGCACAGCGCTGCTATGTTTACAGAGGTTACCGGGGAAACCGATCTATTTCTACTGTTCCATAAGCGCCACCTACTGACAGAGAGTCGATTCACATTTTCATTCAGCTTGTCTGTCTGCAGTTTTTGTTTGTGAAACTCAGACCACATTTTTATGCACTGATGTACATTTTAACCAGTTAATGTAAAAAAGGCAAATGTGCATTCTAAAAATATAACGAATTTTGACAAGGTATCGAGAACTATTCATTGAGCTGATAAAATACCTATAATAATTTTGACTCATCCTGGGTTTAAAAAAAAAATCGTTTAAAGGCTGGAATTGTCACAGGATCAGTCACACCAACAGCCACACCGTCAACACCAGATCACCCAGCTCCGCCCATCCGATCATAATCACCCGATTACTGACACACAGCACCTGCACCCAATCATCACTTGCACTATATCTGCAGTCACCATCCTCATGCAAGTTGTCTGGTCTTGTCTAGACTATAGACACTTATACGCCATAGTTATACCGTCCATAGTTATACCGTCCATAGTTATACCGTCCATAGTTATACCGTCCATAGTTATACCGTCCATAGTTATACCGTCCATATTTATATCGTCCATAGTTATTGTCCAGTCTCCAATACCTGTCATCTGTCTTCAGCTGCTACCTGTCAGCTCGTCTGACTCCCATTCTGCCATGGCTTCTGCAAACACATCAAGATACCAGTTATCATCAAGCTAAGTTATCCACAAACTATCTGAATATAGTTTTACTCACCATTGACTCTCTCCTGCTTATGCTTCTGGTTCCTGCCAAATAAACACCAGTGTTTCGCTACTTACCTGTGTTGTCTCCTTCTGTTTTATGACATGAATATTAGGTTTATAATTGTATAAAACATTTTGGTCTATTTAACTAGTACTACTACATGTTAGTGGATACCATTGTTGTAGGTCAAATACGGCCCCAGTTGTTAATGCTATTATTTGAATGTTTCTGCTGTTGTTGCATTTATTAAAAACTAAACAACTGATTTTGTAATCCCCATTAAAAAAATTTGTTGGTGGTGGGTGGTTTCGTTAATTTAGCCACTATCAAATAAATACCTGGTGTTGTGTTTTTGCCCCTATTTGTATTATCCTGAGAATCTGATTAGTGTTTCATCAGTTTTGTTACAAAATGTTTACACGTGGATAAATGTGTGTTATTGGAGTTCACATTGTGATGGCTTTAGTTAATTATATTCTGTACTTGTGTCTTCTGAATGAGAACATAGTTAAACTTGTGCACATTTTTGTGTTACGTTTTGCAGAATACGTTGAAGAAATTGGAATGTGTGTGAAAACCTATACTGTTTTTAATCACTTATGTCCCCCACTGGGAAATTAAAATAGATCCAAAACTAGATTTGAACTAGTTTCGTTAACAGGTTGAGAAAAGTATTTATGCCCTTGTTGTGGCCTTGAAACTCTTGTGTTTCTGAGTGTGTAACATCTGACTCTTTAATCTTTTGCTCCACCTGCACAGTGATGGCTTGCCAAGACAAACCGCCACAGATGCCACAACACATCCTGTGACAGGACTTTAGTGGGACAAAAAGGGCAGAAAAAATTGAGAAGGGCAATGCTACAGTCGTTTGTATGTTATAATGGCATTCATTAATACATTAGGTCTCATTCATTCATTAGGCATTCAGAGTGATGACATTGTGTTATAGACAGACTATTTGTCTGAGCTGTGACCTAAATATGTAAAAGATCACATTAATGGATGTCCATATGCAGTTCAAAAGCATTTGAAATGTTTTTTTTTTTTCATAAATGGCTTGTTAGCTTTTATCCATTAATACACAAAGGGAGAAGCAGTGTGTGCATCGTTAATCAGAAATTAGTGCTAATTTAGTGCTAATACAAAATCACTAAATGCTAAAAAATTAAAGTGTGACCCCATCCCCAAAAGAAAGTTAACATAAAGGATTTGGATCTTGTCACTATATATTATTTTACACAAGCATAATTACGGTTCAATGTTTCAAACAGCATTTCAGTAATCTCAAAAGTTAGTGTGCATTTAATACTGTAGCTACAGTATGACACAATCAATTAACCCAGTGGTTGTCAACCTTTTCTGCAGGACCCCCCATCAAGTCTCTCAGCCAACCCTGGGACCCCTAATATATTCTTTTGTTTTGCATCACGGAATAGAGCCATTTTCTGTGAGTGTGCGATACTTCCGATTTGTTCGTCTCTATAGGAAAATAAATAAAAAGGTAAAAAAGTGCAACAAAATGTAAAACTATTTGTTCTACAAATCAGTGTGCTTATGATTATGATAATAAATGAAATTAATATAACAAATATCAGTTTGCAATATCACACAGCATAATCCTACCATAATATAGGTAGTCCTACAATGAAGGAAACTGATCTTGCATCTGAAACAAACACTAAACCTACCCATTATAGGGGATGGGGATTTAATCCAACCCTAGTGGAGATAGCCCTGGAAGAAAGGGCAAGTTAAGCCTATATCTGAAACAAGCACTCTTACACCGCTCCCCGATTTTGGTTCTACTTGAGTTGGAAGGCTGTATTAGGTTGTAGTTAGATCCCATTTAGTCAGATAGATGATGGGGTCTGAGTTGGCTGAGCACGTAAAGTTTCTGAATGGGTGTCTGTTAAAAGGTTAGTTGTTTTGGAAAGGAGGAGGCGGAAACCAGCGAACATTCAATGAAACTTAAATCAATCAAACAAACAAACAACAAAACAAAAGTAAAAGTGGCAGCCCCTCATGTACGACACACTCAGGCCTGGTCCTCTCTCGTCCTTCACTGTCATGGATCTCGGTCCCGTTCTCATGCCTCTTGGCTACGCCCTGCTTGCCACATACCCCCATCACCCATTGCAGGCCAGGGATACCCTCGAGACTGTGCCCTACTCCGTCATGGTGGCCGTAACACCTTGGGGGTAAGAACAGACCAGGCGAGAGAAAAGGAGATGGAAGGATGAGGAGAGACAGAGACGAGAGAGGAGAGAAAAAAAAAACTTGGTCCTATTCCCGACACACTGGCGCTCGGTCCTCGACCAGCTGAGAGGCTCTTACTCGCGGTGCCATGCGATGGTTTTGGACACTCCTCAGTGGATGGCTTGACACTCCTCTTTCTCCTGGCAGCCGGCAATGGCTCCTCCGCTATGGCGCCTCGACAGCAAGCTCCCTGCCTGCTCCTCCCCATCATGGCGGATGGCAGCGGATCTCCGGCAAATGGCTGCAACTTCTCCGTCCCCTCATGAAACAGCAGCCACCCCACCTCTACCCAGGAGCATGGCAACGAGCTCTCTTTCCCACCTGTTGTTCCAGCACTCCAGTACCACCGCCTCAGGCAGCCACAGGTGGTCACCGCTCTTTCTTGCTGCCCGACCTCCTCAGCACCGCGACCCCCCTCAGCAACGAGGGCTCTCCAACAGCGTGTCCCTCCTTCCTTCCAGGCTTCTGCACCAATGTTATGAGGTTTGTTGTTCAGGGAAGAAGGAGGCGCAAACTGGGGAACATTTAAACACTATCCAGTGGGCCAACCTCAGTTTGGAGACAGCCTTTCCCTTCTGCTGACCTCCAAAAGTAGGGGCTTTGGGCACGTATCTGGGGCCGACCCGAACTCTGCTCCCGAACTCCTGGGAGGCAAACAGGTCTACCTGTGCGTCCCTGAATCAGGTCCAAATCAACTGGACTGCCTGGGGATGGAGTCTCCATTCTCCCGGGAACGTGAGCTGTCATGAGAGAGCGTCGGCCGCACGATTGAGCTCATCCAGAATATAAATGGCGCGCAGCGAACTGAGCTGCTGCTGACTCCAGAGCAGGAAATGGCGGTCGAGTTGCGACATGCAACGGGAACGTAGACCACCTTGACGGTTGATGTACCCAAGTCGATGTGTTGTCTGTCCGGACCAGTACATGCTTGCCGTGCAGCAAAGGTTGGAAACCTTGCGCAGGGCAAGGAGTACTGCTAGCAATTCGAAGCAATTGATATGCCACTGCAGTCGAAGTCCTGTCCAGGAGCTCGAGGCAGCATGCCCATTGCATACGGCACCCCAGCCGGTGATGGAGGCATCTGTTGTGACAACAACATGCCTGGACAATTGTTCTAGGGGAACTCTGGCACATAGAAATGCAAGGTCCGACCACGTGGTCAATTTTTAGCGACAGCTCAGTGAGATGGTCTCACGGAGCGCACCCAATCATCCAACCGCAAGCGTTCAGGACATGGTGGAGGGTTCCAATCGAGCCTGATGCCCACTGCGGCCCTGGAAAACATGGCCGTCAACTCTGAATCCGATTCAGTGTAAACAACCACCCCGAAGGGGGCAGCTCAGTTTCCTCATCCTCTCCATAGGACAAAAGCCCACTCCCCGATGCAGCGATCGACATCCGATCGTCATCCGGAGCTCCGAAATGCGACACAAGGTGCCTCCCGTGAGGGACCCGTGCCAGCAAGCTGAACACTGAACACTTGCTGAAACATTCCTGGAATGCGCCTTCACACCGGCAGAGAGATCCCACGACGAGCTGCAGGCAAAGTAGCAATAAAATTGCTGTTTTCGGAGTTTTCTCCTAATATCAATTAAAATTGCTGTTGTTTCCTCTTTAGAAATGTAGGTAACACTTTATAATAACTGCACACTATTAATCATTAGCTATGCATTAGTAAACAGTTAATTCATCATTTATAAAGCATAAATAGACATTAGTAAGCAGTTTATAAATACAGCTATAAATGCTTTATTCTTGATTTCATAAGCATATCTATAATGTGTTTAATACTTGTATTATCATACTTTATTAATTATCAATTTATCATTTCTAAATTAAGTATTGCATAATTTACAATCAAGTTATTTAGGAGTTGTCAGTGGTTCATAAGTAAATCATTAATAAACTATTTAAATTTGCATTAAATGTGGATTAACACATACATATAGCAATACACATATTAGTGTATCTGTGGCTGTGCATATACAAAATGTGTTTTTCAGTAAACTGCATTGTAAAATGTTAATTATGTGACTCGTGTATATATATATATATATATATATATATAGATTGATTGCTCATCTGTATCCATGACTGAAGTACTTGTTTGCACTCCTTTCTCTTGGTTTTGACCATGATTGTGGTTTGAGTGTGAAGATTTCCAATGTGAAAGCCTGATTCAATGTTAAGGATAAGATGCTATGAAATGGATGTTGACATTAAAGTGTCAGGGTCTGGGAAGCAAGATGAAAGGGGGAAATGACAGAGCAGCCCCTTCGGATCAGTTAAACTAAATGTGACGTGGTCATGCAATAAAGGTTTCTCAGAGACAATGAAAAAAACTGACAAAACAGTGAACTGGAGAGAGAGGTGACTGGGATTTGTCCCTGCCAACAAGCTTTTTTTTAGAGGTCAAGTGGGAACACATTGAAATACGTAAACTATAGGGGTTACAATAAAAAGATAGCTTTTTCTTAAAAATAAAATAAAATAAAAACTTTCTTAGCCTTCATGTTGGTTGCTTAACTGAGTGTTCTGAGAGAAACCCTGATGTTTTTCTGAAAACCATCAAAGTCTTTCATTTCTAAAGGATTAGTTCACCCAAAGATGAAAATTCTGCCATCATGTACTCACCCTCATGTCATTCCAAACCAGTAAGATTTCCTTTCTTCTGCAGAATACAAAAGAAGTTTTGAATAATATACCGGTCACTCTTTTTAGTCCAGGCAAAGTAGCGTTTTACGACAGACTAATTGTAAAAGAATTTTTTGCTGCATAGATCATTTCTATAAGGTGTCCAGAACAACATACTAAAAGTCCTAAGAAATCCTAGTTGAGGAAATATGTTTAATTCTCATCAATCCGAGATGTGTGCCAATAAGGCCAGACAACAATACACCCCAATGGGGCTATTTTTTTCCTTTACTCCTATCAAAATGAAACTTTACACAATGAAAGTATCCATGAAAAGTAATTTTTTTTGTATTACAAGTTTCTTTGAAAATGAATTTTAATATGCAAATGAGCTATACACTAATCGAATATGCCCAAAATACACCCAAATAGACTTAATTTTTTCCTTTACTCCTACCACAATAAAACTTTACAAAGTAAAAGTATACATGAAAAGTTACTATTTTTGTATTACAAGTTTCTTTTGAAATGAATTTGAATATGCACATGAGCTCCACATGTCCTAATTTGCATAGGCAGAAACACCCTTCATATGTATGACAAATCGCCCCTATCTTCATCCAATCATCCTACTGCCAATGGGTGATGGCAATGCTGCTTTTAGACTGGCCTCTAACCTGAAAACTGCCTGGCTTGGTAGTACCTGCCAGGGGTATAACCCTTCTGGAGTATAGTCTTCTTCAGGGTCACAGAGGCACACAAGCCTCAGGGGAGGGTTGGGTGTTTTTTATTTTATGTTTTATTTTATTATTATTTTTATCCAGTCTGGAACCTCGACCCCTTCTTTGTGGCTCCTGGTTCTGGCACCCCCTATATCAGTTCCTGGTTTGTTCTTTGCTTAGTTCTTCCCCTCTGGGCCATCCTCATCTGATAAATCAGGCAACTGTGAGTTTGTGCAGTTAGTACCACGACATTCTCTGCAAATGGCAGTGCAAGGGAGTCCATGTTTTTTGCATGTGCATCTCTTTGTGCTGCAGTCTTTCTTGCAACTACAGCGGACTACATCTAGTATTTCTGGTGGTGCCGCAGGCTGACCGGTCATTATTGGCATAAATCTCCCATCCAAAACATGCCATCCCCAGTCTTTTGGGTCCATACGTTCACTTCCCCCTTTCCACTCCATCATTTGGTAAAAGACCCGAAGACTATGGAAGTTTGCAGCTGTTGACGTTGGAGGGAGAGTTTGAGGTTCCACTGGAGATGAGTTCTGAGATACTTTATCACAGAATCGCCTGTATATGCATAGGTTAACTTACAGAATGGACATGAATGTGCTAGTTATTTGGCCCCTGTTTTTTCTACTTGTGACTTTATGGCTTCTTGGCCATAAGTCAATTAGGCCTAGTGTTGAGCTCATTTGCATATTTAAAATAGATTTTTCCAAAAACTAACTACATACATTTTTGTTTTACAAGATACTAACTTGTAAAACAAAAATGTTACTTTTCATGTATACTTTCACTGTGTGAGGTTTGATTGTGATAGGAGTAAAGGAAAAAATAAGCCCATTAAGGCCTGTTCACACCGGGACGAATTTCGCGCACGTTATTCGCCGACATTTAACGCCTCGTGACTAAACAAAGGGCGCCTATGTGAGTGTGCACACCGACGCGAAAAACGGCGCGCGTAAAAGCGTCATTTTTAAAAAAAAACGCCTCGGGTTCGTTTTTTTGGTTTGACGCGCCGCGTCAAAAACTATCCGACCAATGAGATTGCCGCTTTTGCTCACGTGTCTGGAGCTTCTGAAGTTACAGTAAAACACAACTTGGGGGCGCTCAAACACAAAACGGTCTTGCTGAGCACACATACGTAACGGCGAAGAAGATGCGCCAAGTAGCGTCTACACCATAGATATCCATAATAAAGGCTAGATGTCTCGTCCGCGCTGCTGGCCAATGGCCTTTATTATGGATATCTATGGTCTACACTGCCGGGAAGAAATAAGACGAGGAAGATGCAAGGCAAGATGAATGTAGAGCTGCTGGTCTCGTTGGTGTCGGAACATAAAGAACTATATGACAAACGCGACAGCGACTACAAAATATAATAGGACTATTTCTGTTTTACATTAAGCGCCATCTAATGTCAGGGAATGAATTTGCATGTTCACTCGGCTCAACATCAGCGAAAATCGCTTGGGTGTGAACACAAAAAACGCATCGAAAAACGCTGACGAATAACGCGCGCCGATATTCGTCCCGGTGTGTACGAGCCTTTAGGGTGTATTTTGGGCATATTCGATTAGTATATTGCTCATTTGCATATTCAAATTCATTTTCAAAGAAACTTCTAATACAAAATATTTTACTTTTCTTGTAGACTTTCATTGTGTAAAGTTTTATTGTGGTAGGAGTAAAGGAAAAAATTAAGTCTATTTGGGTGTATTTTGGGCATATTCGATTAGTGTATAGCTCATTTGCATATTAAAATTCATTTTCAAAGAAACCGGTAATACAAAAAAATTACTTTTCATGGATACTTTCATTGTGTAAAGTTTCATTTTGATAGGAGTAAAGAAAAAAAAATAGCCCCATTGGGGTGTATTGTTGTCTGACCTTATTGGCACACATCTCGGATTGATGAGAATTAAACATATTTCCTCAACTAGGATTTCTTAGGACTTTTAGTATGTTGTTCTGGACACCTTATAAAAATGATCTATGCAGCAAAAAATTCTTTTACAATTAGTTCTATTTTTGGCTCCAAAATGAGTTACTTTGCCTGGACTATTTAGATGCAGTTACAACGAATGATTACTGGAGCTTTAAAGTTTAAAAAAAAATCTCAGTCTCGTTGGTAACCCCCGGCCTGCGAGGGACGATGGGGGTATGTGGCGAGCAGGACGAGGCCGAGGGCCGCGAGAGAACGGCGCGAGGCCGGTGGCGTGATTGCTGATGAGCGACACCTGTGAGACGCACCGGTCTCGTATCTCTCACGGAGGAGCGGAGGCATAAAGGAGGAGCGACGACAGTGGAGATCGAGAGAGGCCAGGCCTGGATTTTATGTTGTGTTTTGTGTGGCCAGCAGTCGTCCGCGAGGGGCTGCTGGCTTATACTTTCATTTTGTATTTTTTTTATTTTTTTAATTAAACTTGTTGAATGTTCGCCGGTTCCCGCCTCCTTCTTCCCATAACAACTGAACCTTGTTACACTGATAGTGTATGTTTTTCTAGGTTAAAGAGATGGGTATTTAATCAATATTTAAACTGACAAATTATGTCTGCCTCCTAAACAATGCTAAGAGACTGTTCCAGAGTTTGGGTGCTATAAAGGAAAATTATCTACTGCCAGTGGTGGAGGAAGTACTGAATCACAGTACTTAAGTAAAAGTACAAATAACCAGAGACATATTTACTTTAGTAAAAGTAGAAGTACCACAATGACAACCCTACTTAAGTAAAAAGTAAAAAGTACCTGATTTTAAATGTACTTTAAGTATTAAAAGTAAAAGTACTTGCATAACAATTTATTCTCTTAATGTCTATATTCTAATGATTTATAAAACAGTTAATTCTAACTCATTCAACCTAATACTCATATAATGATGTTCAATATGATGGAAAAGCAGTTATATTTTAAGTTTTTGTCACCATTTCTGAACAAGCTTGCAATTAGGCAATATACACATCAAGCTTACTATATACCCTTACTATATACGGTATATATATATATATATATATATATATATAAACACACACATAGTATGTTAAAACGCCGTATATGACGGCGCTTGGCTGTAAACGCGATTAATTTATGGCGTAATTCTGAACCTCTTGCCTTGCCATACTAATCCTAACCAAACGTATAATACACACGCATCCCACATCACTACTAAACCTACCAATGCGTTTCCTATGCATGTAAAAATTCATTTTCGCGTTTAAATTGCACGATAAACACACTGCGTGCTATAGAGACTCATTTAGTGTGACCGGGTTGATATATCTAGGCAACCAAACTTCACTGGTGAGACAGAAACGGACAGAAACGTGCGATGAACGGACGGTCAGGAAGACGTTTTGGCAGGGGAAAACTGATCAGAAAATGTAACAGAACGTTGTAGAAATGTAGTGGAGTAGAAAGTATAATAATTGCTGCAAAATGTAACGAAGTAAAAGTAAAAAGTATGCACTATTGATTCTACTTAAGTAAAGTACAGATACGTGAAAAATTTACTTCAGTAAAGTAACGAAGTATTTGTACTTCGTTACATTCCACCACTGTCTACTGCCCACAGTTGATTTTGATATTCTAGGTATTATCAACTGGCCATGATCGCAGTGGACATTAAGGGCTATAATGGACTATAATGCGATAAAGTTCACTCAAGTGCAGAGGAGCTAAACAATTCAGGGCTTTATAAGTAGACAGCAATATTTTAAAATGTATGCAATGTTTATTAGGGAGCCAATGCAGTATTTGACAGAACCGGGCTCATACGGTCATACTTCTTGGTTCTAGTGGAAACTCTTGCTGCTGAATTTTAGAGCAACTGGAGTTTTGTTTATTAAGCGTGCAGGGCAGCTACCCAGTAAAGCATTACAATAATCTAGCCTTGAGGTCATGAAAGCATGGATAAACCTTTTTGCATTTTACATTGAGAGCATATGTCATAATTTAGAGATATTTTTAAGATGGAAAAACGTGATTTTACGAATGTTAGAAATATGGCGTTTAAATGACAGATTTGACACCCAGGGGGCGCATTACAGAAAGATCCCAACTTTAGAATCCTATCTTATCTGTTAAATAACCATGGTAATTTCACGACTTCCGGATTGATGACGCGTCGTAAAACCCCTCTATATAACTCTATTTGTTCTGAGTTATATATCTGTGTCGCTTTGTCTACCATACTCAAGTTCATGGTGTTTTCAGCGTCTCACAAACAGGGGATATTTGAGGATTCATAAATTTGAGGATATGAATACATGAACATTTCCAGAGCTGCTCTGAGAGAACGCCTAATGAGCATTTTCGTAATTTTATTTGAGAAAAACAAAACCATTGTCAAATACACTTTGAAACACTTTTTTAAATTGTTGGTCTTCACTACAACCCGTCAAAATAAAAGTTCGGTTTTACTAGGATAAATTATGACAGAAATATATTACTATTCTACTTATAGTAATAATAATAACAACAATAAACATTATTAAGTAATTAAAAATAATTAAACATTATTTAAAGGAATATATTTTTTGTCCATGGTTTAATTTAGTAAATCCGTTTTTGCAGCGCTTCGCCAAAAAATAAAAGGACACACGTTTAAATTTACATTTGATAACCACCGTTTTTGATAATATATTTGGATTAAATCATAAAAAGAAACATTAATTTTCTGAATAAAATACATTTCATAGGACAATAATAATTTATTAAAATGTTGAAGAATAATAATGATAAAAATAAGTTGTTAATCTAATTCATTATCAATTATCGAATTTAATTGATTAGACATGTTTTATTGAAATTTTAATAAACAAAACAAACAAATGGTTTCAAGTTTGTTATAATAAAAGCAAAAAACAAACAAACCCTGTTTTCATTCATTTAACTGTCATTTTAACTGATGATAATAATAATAACCATAATTTAATAATACAGTTTATTTATTTAATAATTGATTAATACTGTAAACCGTGATATTTTCGGAGACGTTATCATACTGTGAAAATCTCCTACCATTACAACCATACACTGGAGAGTCCCCCACCCCCGCTGTTAAAAAAGTAACTCAGTAAATTTTAAATGAGCTACTTTTTACTTTTACCAGAGTAGATTTTTAGACCGGTAAGTAAAAATTTCAATGAAGTAGTAGTACTTTTACTTGAGTACAATATTTTATTACTCTTTCCACCTCTGGAGATTTTGTAAGATAGGATAAGAATCCTAAATCAACTTAAGATTTGCTTCTGTAATATGAATTTGTGAAAAATCCTAAATTAACTTGTCAGATCTTAACTTAAGACTTAAGACAAAACGTTTTTGTAATATGCCCCCTGGTTTCTAACTGAATTATAACAAACTACACATGGCTGCTTGTCTCATTAACTTCCAAGGATTTACCTAAAAACAACTTGAGTTTGGGTCTGTTCCTCACACAAAGGTATCATATGACTTCATAAGCCCCGGAATATAGTGTATGAGTCATATTTACTACTTTAATGCTGCCTGGAACAATTTTAAATGAGCAAAGATCATTATACACTCTTAAAAATGAAGATTTCAAAAAGGAGTTTTTGCAGGGATGCCAACTTGGGAACATTTTTGGTTTCCAAAATAACCTTTCAGAGAACAGTTCTTAAACGAATTTTTTTTAGTGTGAAGGGCATTGTACATATCTAAAGAAACCTTTTCCACTATAAAGAACATTTTGGGAAACCAGGGAACCATAGATGCCAGTAAAGAAGCTTTATTGTTAAGAGTGTATGATGTGATGTTTGTTTTAAAAAGTTTTAACCAAACTCAAACCTGAGGACTGAATAATTGGCCTGTGGATACAGTACATGAAGAAATGGAGCATTTTCAAATGGCTTCTTAGGATCTGACATACAGCACATCTTTGTTCTTCATTCTGTTCGGTTGACACAGATTCTTACCCTACTCATCTTTGAAACAGAGGGCCGCATGAGCTCTTTGAGAGGAACGGTAATTGGGGATTGCCTCAGTCGATTCTCATGTAAGAGAGAACAGCACCCAGATTGTTGATGGCGCCCCATCACACTCATTAATTCGTTTAATCTTCAACCTTGGCAGGTCCTTCTCCGAACTTCCTTACTTCAGTTGTTTACACAACACTTTCCTGAGTATTTTCCATCCAATTACTTTTGGTGACACAGCACCTCCTCCTTGTTTTCCCATCCCAAGCTGTCCTTGAGTAGTTAGCTAATTAGTTTCGCAGCAATTACCTGCCTCACTGCTTTGCCACAGTCTTTTCTGTTTATTTATTTATTTTGGTTTCACATTCTGTCATACAAAAAACAATAATAGGAAAAATGGCATCATTCATTAGCATTCCTTCATTATTTGGCTTCTGGAATTGTAAACAGCCCAGTAAAATGGCTGCCAATCTGTAAGAGAGAAGAGTGTTTCAAACTCACAATAGAGGCGGGAGACTTGTACGTCTTCGAGGACTCTTATTAATGGGTAATATGTTTAGCCATTAGTCTTTCTCTTTTTTGTCTGGGAAGGAGGTCACCATCTGTGGCTGAGACAGAGCCAGCCCTTCTACTTAACTTATTCATTACTGTACACCATGTATAGGCCAGTGTTTCCTCTGCTGCCAAAACAAATTATGCCTTAAGAGAGGACTGGCTGAGGTTTCAACTGAAATGTAAGTCAGACAGAAGAATGAAGAAATAAATGTAATCACTGTACAACAGCAAAAGGCTCCACATCTGCAGTGCAAATAAAGACACTATGTTGTAAAAATCAGAGCCACAAATGCACTGATGGATCTTACGTCTTACAAGCTGGATAGTCCGGTACAATTGTAATCTCATTGGTCCAAAATCCTGCTCCACATCACTTTACATTAAATATCTTCTGATTGGAGTTTAAATATTGAGTTACTTACATTCTAGACACAATATTATAAAAATATTTAGATTTTTTTTTTTTTATGAAATCAAAGCTTGATTGGAACACACAATATTAATATTTTAACTAATAATACGGAGGCAGACAATGTGGTTTTCGTAGGTGCGGCTTTACCAGGGTGGATACACAATAATACACACAATGTCCTGGGGAAATGCATGTTCATTATGAATTAACCGAAGTCCTTTTTACGGCCGTTTATGTGTCTGTTTCAATAGGGAATGCCGTTGAGAGCAAACACTTTCTCCACATTCTTTTGGGTTGTAAACTGCCTTATCTTTGCTGGTTTATCTTTGTTGCTTTGGTAACCAGGGGTCTGTTCTGCCTTTTGAGGAGGTTGTTCACACCTTGTCACCTAGATTTGTTGCGAGGGGTCTTGTTGGATGATTCATTAAATATAAAGAATAATTGTGTGTCCAGCCGATACAGGAACGAGAAGCTGCCGTGTTGCCATACTTCCGGCATGCTTGTATGTCTTCCTGCAGATATTTTGAAGCTGATGGATGCGTTTCCATAGTGACGACTGACAACGCAGCGTCTCGTTCCCTTTCTCAGGGAACCGAGGTTACATACATAAGCTAGATGTTTTCCCTAGGTCCATTTTCCTGGTTGCATTCACGCTGCCAGTAAGAATTATGACATAAGGCGTCACTTACATCCAGCCGTTCTGGTTGTTGTGCAGGATTTTGACAGCACTGAGAATGTTACAGCGCTCCCATTCTCCATCTTCATTAGTTTTACGTTCTGTTTAACAGTCCTATCTAATACATTATCAGATAGAATTGTTAAACAAAGAAAGTAAACAGTATACCAAAAAAATATTTTAGTGGTTGCCGTGTGGTTGATGCCCAATGTCACTAGCTGAGCAGAAATACATAATCATGTTTTGCTCGGTCCCTTCAAAGT
Organism: Rhinichthys klamathensis goyatoka; assembly: GCF_029890125.1. NCBI lineage: Eukaryota > Metazoa > Chordata > Actinopteri > Cypriniformes > Leuciscidae > Rhinichthys > Rhinichthys klamathensis. The sequence goes on from NW_026606717.1 coordinate 8,875,427, forward strand.
CGCACTGGATTTCCTCCTTAGCATAAAGGTTGAGAAGTGCCTGAACTTTAGGATCGGTCCATCCATCCATCCATGGAAAATTGATTCCAGTTCTGGAATCGGATACTTTTTATAAAATTAAAAATCCGATTCCTCTTATCGATTTCTTTGTGTGCATTGTTATATGACTTTAAACCATTCAAGCACAAAAAGTCCTGCACACTGTTTTCTGTGCTGCACATACATCCAAAGCGCTGGCACAGAAAAAACGATTTTAATGTCTCAGTGTAAACAACAAAAACGCAAATCTCTGAAGACGATGACGTCATGCACATGTGTAGCCTACACTGTAAAAAATGATCGTGATTTTAACGGTAAAAGACGGTAAAAATGCTACAGTGAAAAACTGTTAATTGGTTAACAGAAAGTTTCCTTACTATATACGGTAAATAACTGTGATAGATCTAATGGTACATTTAATGTAATTTTACTGTAAAATGTGTAGCCTATTACGTGTTCAGTCTGTTTCATCACCATCTATTGGCCTGGCAGCAGAATACAGCGTTTTTAGTCGTTTTCGCGGATCCGTGTGAATGGGGATCGTTTTGACAATGGTGTCGTCTATAGGCAGAAAAGCATAGTTGTCGTGTAAACATACCCAAATACTACAAATGAAGCCACGCCTTCATTCTTTGCGTATACATTTGGGCGGCATAATGCAAATTCCACCTAGTGACGTATGTTTTTGTGGGAGACTTTGAGATTTGTAACTTTTCAGATCTTATACATGTACAAACAGCTACATAACACACTAAAGAAAAAGGAAAACATGAAAACGCATCATATAACCTCCTTTAAAATTAAAACGATACCCAACCCTACTATTAAGTAGTGCACGCAGGTTGCACACATGTCCAGTGTAGTCCAATTCATAAATATATCTAATGAACGGTCCTTTTAATAAATAGTTCAAAAAGACACGCAAGTCTTGCAGAGAGTTGGCGAGGACTCAAACGCAGTGTGAAACTTCTTTTTTTATTTAAGGTTAAAGTCCAGGGAAGGGAAACAGCAGGTAAAAACCAATGAACCAGCACAGGACAAAACACACAGGCAGATTAAACAGGGAAGGAAGCAAGGCACATAGCAAGGGAGGAAGGGTGGGGCAAGTGAACCAATGCCCAGGTAACAAGTGGGGTCGGGCCAAGACTAAAGACTGACAGAAGAGCGCATCGGAAACAGAAACAAACAAAAAGCCATATGCAAAATGCACATGGCAAAACAAACATGCAGAAGCCACATGTTCTCACAGCCCATTCTCATCCCTAGGCGTCATGAAACTGACGCCTTGGGAATCATTTTGACCATGCTTCAATATTCGACGCTTTAGGCACCCTTTAGCGTCAGTTACATGACGCGATCCTAGGGCGTCATCTTACTGACGCTTTACCTTTAACGTCAGTTAGATGACGCTATCTAATCCTAACCCTACCCCAGACCTAAACCTACCCGCGTCATCTAACTGACGCTTAGGTAAAGCGTCAGTAAGATGACGCCCTAGGATCGCGTCATGTAACTGACGCTAAAGGGTGCCTAAAGCGTCGAATATTGAAGCATGGTCAAAATTGTCATTTTAGTGACGCCTTGGGGTGAGAATGCGTTGAACATACACAGGACAGAAGAGCACATGGCAAACGAACATGACAGAAGCTTTGTGCTCACACCAACACACACACGACAGAAGAGCACATGTCAGACAAAAACCCTGACCCGCCATGTGCCCAAACAGAAAACAAGACACAAGACAGACAGAAGTGCACGGAACATGGATGTCAGGACCCTGACACCGAAAGTGAACCTAGACTAGACCGAAGTGTCAGAATCTAGACACCATGCCCCGAACACTCAAGACATCGACATACAGTAAGAGCGCACGACCCAGAGCGCAACTCCAAAGCCATATGCTCACACGAACACAAGACAAACACATGAGTGTCAGGAGCCTGTCACCAAACCAAGCACAAGACCAACCAAGCTGACAGGACCCTGATACAGAAGATATATTTACGGTATTCTTCAAGATATCAATAACTTTTTCTCACTGGGTGAGATGATAAACCTACTCCTACATACCAAGCAAAGACATTGAGAATATTTTGATCTATTACACAGCCCAATTGGGACAGAACTAATTTAATTAGGGATATCAGCTTGTCGTGATGTAAGGACTGTTTTCCAGGTCCAGGGGTCTCATTTATAAAGTGTGCCTACGCACAAAACGGGGCTGGAAACGTACGTACGCCAGTTACCACGCAAAGGTTGTGATCTATAAAAAACAAATTTGACGGGAGAATGTGCGCACCTTTAAGCAAACTTTGAGCCGTGCGTACGCACGTTTTGGAGACGGAGCAGTTTGGCGACACCGATGGTGAGCTGGAGCTAAATGTCTTTTTGGTCACTTTTAGACCGAAAATCTAAAGAAAATTATACATACAGTATACAGAAAGATAATACAAATATAATTTCACTCACCAAGCCTATCACATGAAGCAAACATCCATCCCTTTGTTCTTTAGTGAAACTGACGCAGCCTATCTAAAATCGTAAATCTTCATTATAATCATAAATACAGTGTTGTGTTGAGAAGCATACAATACTTGATGTTCAGTTCATAGTAATTTCTGACTATAACATATTAATGTGGAACTGCACCACTAGGGGCTCTAGTGAGGAATGGTGTTGAATAATGAAAAAGAGAAAATAAAAAGTTGGATATAGACACCGCATGGAGTGTGTTCTGTTGAAGGGTGAAAACACCACATACAGTGTTCTGTGAAATATGTTCACAATAACAGTTTAAATAATTAAAACTATGTTTTACTTCTGATATAAACATTAAGATTAAATATGCCAATCTGATTAATGGAGTTAGACACTTAAATTACATGAAATCATTACTGAGAAGTTACAACATTTTTTTATATTCAATAAATAGAAATATTTGTTGTGGATGCAATGCTTTCAAACACTTTCCTCTGGCATGCTGTGTTTTAATCTTTTAACTACAGAGATAATTGCTTATCATGATAATAGCAGATTGTCTGAGAAAATAGTTTCGTGCAAATAATGCACTACAAGGTCTATCTGTTTCCATTAAAAATATAAATCAATTAAAAATACTCTTTGGCCAGTGGAAAAGATTGAGAAAAACTTTCTCTGAAATGTATTTTACACTATTTGATTTATGTATTCAAAAACAAGGCAAGGATATAGGCTACTAAATTATTTTTTATTAATGTAACTAATGTGACGGCACATCCGTATTTCATATTTTCCAAATGTCTTGTAGCCTACCGTTAAACATGTTATCACGTGGATGAATAATCATATGCAAATGATATGCAGATGAGGATATGCTTAGTAAAACTAGGCGTTGTAAGCTCCATATATGGTTATTTCGGGGTGGAGACGCATGTGCGCACAATCTTCCGCTGACTGGGATTTATAAAGTGAATTCTGCGCAGGTTCTGGCGTACGCACGGTTTTATAAGTCTGAATATTTGTTTGCGTATGACATTTTTGGCTTTCGGACGCACGTACACTTTTAGTAAGGATCCTACGCACAGTTTTATAAATGAGACCCCAGGTCTGTACTTGTTTCAATTGAGAACGCTTTTTGTGATCGATTTTATTATCACACACGGATAGACCTCTTTGCGATCCAACGAAAAAACTAATTGAAATTAATAAAAATCTATGATTATAATTAATAATAAATCTAATAATATAAATCTAGACATTTGGGCTCTGTTGATGTGTTTAATAGATGATGTCTCGGTCCATTGGATATTTTTTTTAAACAGTTTTGTGGTCCCTCTGCAGGAAATGCAACTGTTTGACATTCATGGACTTATATATGTCAGTCCATAAATCCACAATAACTATGCATGAATGTTTACTTTAGCCACCCAGCATAGTCCTCATGCAACTTGGTTGCATAGCAGATGCAGTATGTTATCCAAGTAGACATCCTGTTTACAGTATCTGACTGTGTAGCAAGGAAATGCATTTATTCTTACTCTTTTTGATTGAACTAACAGGAAACAAGAAATGTTTACACAAAATGCTGTTTACTGCTGTAAACTTTAATGTTGCTCTAGAAACAACATTTATTTGTCAACGTTAACGTTTTTGTCCAGTTTAACACGTTAAAATATTTAAAGCAATTAACACAGCATCCGTATTTTCTGCCATCTTTTGGCTATAGCGTTACATTCTGATCACACTCTTATTCATGCAAATGCTTTTAAACCATTCAAGCGCTGCAAAACAAAAGAGAATGTGCTGCCTGTGAATGTCCTCTTTGTGACACACAAAAAAGACGCGCACCAGTATCATGCGCACAGACAACGCGCCAGAATCGTGTTGAAAACGAAACGAAAACGAACAATAACACACATTAATGCCAAAAGTCGAGTATCCTCATAAGATCAGTCTTAAATGAGTAAAAAAAAAGTCTAAAATGAACGTCGTAAAGACGCGTGTGAGATCTGCGCCTGTCAGCAGCGGCTGCTCTTAAAGTGAAAGAAGCCACTAATTCTGTCTGTCAGTAAAGTTAAACAAAGAACAAAGGGGACAGAAAAAATTACTCACTGCTCTTGACTAAAGAACTTTTGTAGCTTTAATAGTCTATAGGCTATTTAAGTTATAATTCATGCAGTAGGTATATTTCCAACCTGTTAGACAGGAAGTGCACAGGTAAATATGACATTTATTATGGGTTTATGTGAGGATTGTTTTAAGTTCAGTTAAATTAAAAGTTGTTATATTTTTGAAGCCTAATAAATGTCATTTTTATTAGAGCTTTCAAAACACTTTAATGTTGAATGGCTATAATTAAACTTTAAAATGGGGGGGGGGGAATATTTGCATATTCAAATTCATTTTCAAAGAAACTTCTAATACAAAATATTTTACTTTTCTTGTAGACTTTCATTGTGTAAAGTTTTATTGTGGTAGGAGTAAAGGAAAAAATTAAGTCTATTTGGGTGTATTTTGGGCATATTCGATTAGTGTATAGCTCATTTGCATATTAAAATTCATTTTCAAAGAAACCGGTAATACAAAAAAATTACTTTTCATGGATACTTTCATTGTGTAAAGTTTCATTTTGATAGGAGTAAAGGAAAAAAAATAGCCCCATTGGGGTGTATTGTTGTCTGACCTTATTGGCACACATCTCGGATTGATGAGAATTAAACATATTTCCTCAACTAGGATTTCTTAGGACTTTTAGTATGTTGGGGGGGGGGGGGGGGGGGGGTGGGGGTGGGGTGTCTTTTTCCTTGAGACTTCAGTAGCTGTATTAATATCAATAATACTGGCCTTCATTCATAAAAAGATGCCATTAAATAAGTATTTTAAATATACTGTCTTTATGTTGTTTCTATATTAATTTGGAGATTAACTGCGAAATGATTACATCATTAAATATAATAAAAACATATAAAAACTTGTTTTTAATCGCGATTCATCACAGAAACAACTTTTGATTAATCTAGTATATTTTTTTAATCGATTTACAACACTAATTCAAATATTCTGTTCCTATAGTGAATTTAAAAACAACCAGGCAGCTAATATGCACACATGCTTTTTGATCATTACAAATAATAATGCAAAATGATTATCTTAGAATAGAAAGTTAAGTGCGTGGTCTTGAAGAGGATTCTTTTTTTCTATCTCTGTCTTGACTGGCTCAGTTGGACTCGGTCTTGACTTGGACTCGGACCTCTTTGGGCTCAGTCTTGACTCGGTCTCGCCTAGTCCTGGTCTTGGACTTGACTACAGCCCTACTACTGTTTGAAATATTTATTCTTGCATCATTATTGTGTACTTTTGCCTACTATTTAATGAAAAGAATGCACAGCATATTATGCATATTAACTCAAGAATTTTAACAGCCAAACGAATGAGCCTTTAAGAGATAAACCCAGACTCCTTGGCTAAAAATACACTTGAACTCAATAACTTCACACTCCTAGATAAACTGTTTTTAACTAAATAAGGCCATGCACTTTACGGAACTTTAATTATCTTCCACAGGACTTTCTCATTATCAACTCTAGCTTGCGTAAACATGTTTATTATATTATTTTAAAAAACGGTGGCCATTTTGATTCTGCTCAGGTGTTTGATCGTTTTCTTCACCCATAGCCAATTATTCATGTAGAAACCTCTGAGTGAGTTAGCTGAAGTGTGAGAGTAGGAGGGAAGGGATAGTACATTCGGCCTCATGCTAAAAAGGTCTCGTATATTCCAGCCGTAATGTTAGTCAAGCAGTCGCCTCCACTACAGACTTCAACCGCGCTGAACTCTCGTCGCTGGTTTTAATGAGGGCAATCCATGGAAATGAATTTCAAAAGCAACCAAGTGCGAGTCTGAAGGCTGTGTATGGCAATTTAATTCACTCGATGTCTCTCAAAAGCGATGAATCACTTTTCCTTGCTTCAGACTTTTGTTAGGAGCCTGGGCTTTTTGATATGCAGAACATAAAATCTCGAGCCCCATGTTTGCCAATCAGTATCATTTTAAGATTTTAACTTCCAAATAGACATAGGACCTTCTTGTAACACAGCATACCAATGTAATAATATAAATTAAAATATCAAATATCACCCAATAACAGTTATTTCATTATCAAAAAATCTCTTTTGCATAGAGTTACAGTTTCATCATAATGATTGATGATGACAGATTAACATTTTTTTGGGTTAACTATGTCTTTAAATCAGTATTCAGATACGAATAATAGAATTATTCATTTTATTATTAAATTTATTTGAAAAATATTATCATATATAGAATTTTTGAGGGAAAACTAGTTTGTGAATAAGTGTAGTGCCACATTAATTTTCAATTTCTGTAGGTGAAGTTTGGTTGCTTGCTTGAATATGGATAGTGTATAAGCAAAAGAGAAATTGTAGTTTGTATCCTGGGAATCGAACCCACTTTGGTGTTACTAGTGCCATACTCTAGTCAAGTCAAGTCAAGTCTCATTTATTTATATAGTGCTTTTTACAAATACAGATTGTTTCAAAGCAGCTTTACAGAGATAACAGGAAAATAATGCAGTTTATTTTTAAGAAAATAGCGCCACAGTCCAGCTGAAGTAAGTTCTGTGATGTTTCATTTTTGTTGTAAAAACATTATTAATTTTGTTCATTTATATATATATATATATATATATATATATATATATATATATATATATATAGCCGCTCTGGAGAAAACCGTGATGTCATCGTCCAGGTCAGTTCAGTTCTCATATACCGGTAATGGTGTCAATGCAGGCAGATCAATATTATTGTTGAAAATTAAATTAAATGTTAAATTTAATGTCCCCACTAAGCAAGCCAAAAGCCAATGGCAACAAAGGTGAAAAAAGGTGGAAAAAGGCAACAGTGGCAAGGAACCAAAACTCCATCAGGTGACAGAATGGAGAAAAAAACCTTGGGAGAACCCAGGCTCAGTCGGATAATTCTGTATTTTCAGCTTCAGAATAATGAATATTTTTTATTCTGATGTCACTATTGTCCCGTGCGTTGGGTTTCCAGCACCAAGTCCAAGCCTATTCATTTACACCCACAATGTAATATCAAATTTAGCATTTTAAACAACAGTACATTTTTTGTTAACCTTTTACCATGTGTCTTGGAGTATCGCAATAATATCGTATCGTGAGTTCATTATCGTGATATGTATCGAATCGTGACATGAGGGTATCATTACACTTCTATAAAACATCGATCTTTGAAGCACTGATCGCTTGATATTTGCAGTGACCAGTAAACTGTTGTACTGCACTGTAGACTATGATGCAAAATCAATATAGCAACATGAAAATATTTAGCGCACACAACCCTAGGGCGCGTGAGGAGGGTCTCCTCCCCTTTAAGCTGTGAGCAGAGAATTGCAATGCGATTAACAGTAATGTGAAAACCAACAACCCCTAACCAGATATTCATAGTACATAGTATCTTTCATCCAGAAATGCTCTTCAGGAAGAAAAAGCACAAAGACTGAGACAGTTTACTTGAACATAAGGACAGATGGAGCCCTGATAGCACGTTTGTTAATGGAAGATGTCATTTTGAGAGCGTATGCTCATGTATATATAAGTCTCAGCAATTGACACGCGATGGCTGAAAGCACCAGTTACAGAGCTTCCGAAAGTAGAGCATACTATTTTTTTCCCTTCATTGAGCTGTTAACTGAAAAAACATTGTGACTGGATTATTGAGAAGGTCACAATAATATTTTAAAAAGTCAAGGTCAGTAAGCCTCTTAAAGTTTAAGATCATTTGATTTTTTATGACAAGGCAAGATTAGTTGTAAAATGGTGTGACTCCTCTAAAATGACATGTGAATAAATAATTATATATATGTTTTAAAAAACATAAACATTAAAAAGCATGTTTAAAATTTTTTTCTTAAGATAATGAGCCTGCATATTCTAGATGTAAATTAAATATGTTAATAAACTTGTTACATCACATGAAATTTTTATATCCATTAATCTATTTCTAAAAACTTCATGTGTTTTAAGCTATTTTTTTTTAAAGATTTTCCCTTTACTTTATTGTAACTCAAGAACATATACAAAAGAATGATTCATTAATGAATTCAACTGATTCAGTTCTCAAGTTCAATTTACCAAATCAATGATCCAGTTCTTGGCCACTACTAACTAAGTTGGCCAAATTAAGCTAGAAACTGTTAGTGGATTTTGTCTGTGATAACTTAAAATGTTAATTGCATTAACGATGATATTTATTCAAGATAATACGATTTTTTTTCAAGGTTTACATGTTTGCCTGTTTGTATCCTGTGAATCGAACCCATGACCTTGCCATTGCGACTTTACCAGTTGAACTGCAAGAACAACTTAAAAGTATACAATGCTAATATGTGAGTGACTTAATAATCCACAGAAATACTGTCGTCGCACATCTAAGCTCATAACACAGGTTGTAGGTTCAATTTTGTTCATATTGTTGTTCATGCAACAAACCTCCCCAGTCAAACAGAGATTTTTGTGTTTTCATAATCTTTATGCATGTGAATTTCTTTCCAAAATGCATGTGATTCTTCCATATGCATGATAATTTTTCAGTGAGGGTTAAGCATGTTTTTAATAGATTGCGAATGTCTTTGAATGTCACATGTGTCTATAAAGGAAAGACAGTCATATTCATTTGTCTTACTCCAAAATGGGATATGATGGTGTTCCCATATCGAAGCACATAAGTTTCATGGTGACTCACTAAATCTCTAAAACTTCAACGGCTTCACAAAAGACAAGAAAAAAAACCTTTAAAAAGTATGTATTTAAACCGTAAAAACTGAAAGCCTTTCTGCTGGTAGCCACAGAGAACATGCAGGAAATTCAAGAGCTCTTGTAATGCGGCCCGGCGGATTCCCTCGGGTGATCAGAACGAGCTCCATCAACCTGCATCACTTTTTAAAAAGCTGAGCAGTTCAACCTTGCGGTTCAGATCAAAGCTCTCATCCTTTTTGTCCTGTATGAATATGGAAGGATGAATGTTATAGGTTTAGCTTTTGGCTTTTTCTTCATATCTGATGTGCTGTGGGGATCCAGGGCTCTTTATACTGTGTGTAGTGGATCATGCAGTGTGAGCAATTTTGAGGGGAAAGAGGAAATGAAGAAGGCTGAAATAGGGATGACTGCAATGGAAACTGAAATGAGCTTTTTTTTCTCTCTAGATTTCTGAGCGGTTGAACTTTTCTTCCTGTGCTTAAAGCTGTTCCGCAATCCATGGGATGATGATCATGATTAATGAATGGTTCACTGCCTGCAACAGACTTTCAAAAATTTTGTAATAGTTGTCATTAGCTACAATTGTTATTCATTTATTCTTGAAAAAAAGTGACTTTATGCTCACAAAAACAAAAAAAATATCAAAACCCCATGACTTTTCTGAAATCTTGGTGGATTCTTTTACCACTAAAACCTATGTTGTACAGTTCCATTATGAAACAGTTTCCCGGTTAGGAGTGTAAGACTGGAAAAACTGGAAAAGAAATGGTAATGGTTAATGGAAATGGTCTCTGTAACTCTCTGAGAAACAAAGGAAATTAACATTCTAACTCTCTCTTGTGAAGTTAGCATCACCATTTGAGACACAAGTCTCACCTCAGAATATATCTCTTTCCCTCTTCCCCCACTCCTTCTCTCTCATGCTGAGATCACCAAAATTCACTCAAAAATCTATATGGTTTAATGTGAATAATTATCATACAGTATTTGGTATCATTTGAAATGTCTCAGTGCGACTGGTACAAATGTCTCATTCCAAAAGTAAACCAAAAGGTAATAAAGTTCTTAAGAGTTTAGAGATAACTTGCACACAGAGGAGGGTGTGTCTTCCAGACAAATGGTCTCCTGCTCTCAAAAGGTGTAAACTCTGAATGCAAATTACCATTGTTAGCAAATGTTTCCATGTGAAAGAAGTTTCTGTCTATATAAAGAAATACAACAAGAGGCTCAGGGCGATTTAACTCAAATTAGCCCATGATGCGGAGTCAGGTTTGCATCTTCTCTCTTTATTCCAGAGCATTTGATGCTTTGTATTTATTATCTTTGAATTGATTATGAAATTGGCATGATACATTTACCTGACATAATAAATTGTTACATTTGATTTTATTCTGAATTACTCTGAAATTATTTTCTCAAGTAGATTAAGTGAAGTCTTATGTGTCACAGTTCATGAATTCGCTGTCTCCTCTCTCTCGTCTTGTTGTGTGCGTAATTGTGCGTGTGGGCGGAGCCGCTGATCACTGCTGCTGATCAGCACCCACAGCCGCGGCTGATCAGCGCGCCAGCTGCAGTTGATCAGCGATCTCTATTTAGTCTCTCTGTTTTCTCCTTGTCTTTGTCAGAGCGTTGTTGTTCTGTCGCCATGTGTTCGTCGTTGTTCTGCACTTCTGCCACCCGCGATATCAACTTCCTGGTTTCCGCTCCCGTCTACCTCATCATCATCCCGGACTGCTTCCGTCATCCTCATCTTCACCTTCATCATCATCATCATCATCGGATCTTCACTGAAGGACTGGGCTGACCTGTGCTGCCAAGTGCATTTCATCTCTGGACACTATTACCACCACCACTCTCACCATCTCTGACCCACTCTCCTAATAAACTTTACTTTTACTTGCAACTGAATCTTCCTCATTATTTCATTACAGAATGCTCTGACCAAGAATGGATTCAGCAAGTACACCTGATCTCAACGAGTTCCTGTCACGCAGTATTTCAAGAATGGACCAACAAGAGGAGAATCTGGCCGTCAAGGGGCGAGCGGTACAAGCCTTGGTAGCACAGGTGTCCGAGCTGACCCAACAGATTCAACACCTCGCTTGTCCCACTGCGCCCAGCCCACCGCCGATTTCCCCCACTCCTCCGGCATCCAGCCACCAGCCTGAACCAAGCCTGCAGCCACAGACGTTCAGCACGGAGAAATCTAAGGTGGCCTTCGTTCCGACACTGCTCTCAGGGCGGGCGGCCCTGTGGGGAACGGCGGTGTGGGAGAACCAACATCTATGCTGTTCCTTGTTCCAGGCACTCTCGGAAGAGATGAGGCGTGTTTTCGACCGGGTGGTGGCAGGAAGGGAGGCAGCTCGTCAACTCGCTGACCTCCTTCAGGGTAATCGCTCGGTCAGTGACTAGTCGATTGACTTCCGAACCCTGGCTGCCGAGTGCCACTGGAACGAGGAAGCGCAGTGGGACATGTTCCTGCATGGGCTGGCTGACCGCATCCAGAAGGAGATCTTCATCTTGGACCTGCCCAGTAAACTTGACGGGCTGATTGAGCTGGCTTTGAGGGTGGACGCTCACCTCAATCGTCTGGAACAGCGATCCAGGACGGATCCTCATCCAGGGAGTGTCGAATGCCCTCAGGCCAGTGGCGGTGATGCGGTCAGCCCCGTCTTCGATCTCGAGCCCATGCAGGTGGGTCGAGATCGGCTTTCCCGGGAGGAGAGAGAGAGACAGAGATCCCGAGGTCTTTGCCTCTACTGTGGCGGAATCAGACACTTCCTCAACAACTGTCTGGTAAAAGACCGGGCCCGGCAGTAAATAGGGGGCTACTGTCGGGCGGGATCTCCGTGGATAAGACCTCATCCTCTACTCTCCTCCCGGTAAGACTGCTGTGGGCAGCCCGATCCTACGTCTGTCAAGCACTTCTGGATTCGGGGGCGGAAGGTAACTTCATGGATTTGTCATTGGCACAGACACTCGGTATACCCATCACTCCACTCAAGGACACCATTTCTGTCAGTCCACTAAACGGTCAGGAACTCCCCGCCATAACTTTTACCACCAAACCCCTGACACTCATCACATCTGGCAATCACTCAGAACACTAAATGTTATGAATCTTGTCTGGTGTTTGTTTGTTCGTCTGTGTCCTGTCCTGTTTTTCAGAAGGAGGCGGTGAATTTGCCTAATGTGCCCTCAGAGTACCTTGACCTGAAGGAAGTGTTCAGTAAGTCCCGCACTGCTTCTGTCCCTCTGCATCGTCCCTATGACTGTGCTATAGATTTACTCCCAGGTAAGTCTCCGCCTAAGGGCAAACTTTACTCACTTTCTGTTCCAGAAAGGGAGGCCATGGAGAAATATATTTCTGATTCTCTATCCTCCGGGTTCATCCGCCCTTCCTCTTCTCCAGCAGGGGCGTGGTTCTTTTTTGTGGAGAAGAAGGATGGTTCTCTGCGACCTTGTATTGATTACCGAGAGCTGAACAACATCACGGTAAAGAATACTTACCCTTTGTCGTTGATGTCCTCAGCTTTCGAGAGGTTGCAGGGAGCATCCATTTTCACAAAATTGGATTTACATAATGCTTATCATTTGGTTGGGATCAGGAAGGGGGATGAATGGAAAACCGCATATTATTTGGTTATGCCGTTCAGTCTATCCAACTCCCCAGCGGTTTTCCAAGCACTCGTCAATGATGTGTTGAGAGACATGGTAGATCAGTTCATATATGTCTACCTGGATGACATATTGATTTTTTTTCTTCGTCTCTCCAGGAACACGTTCAACACGTCAGACGAGTGCTTCAGAGGTTGCTGGAGAATAGGCTTTTTGTCAAGGCGGAGAAATGCGCTTTCCATGCACAGTCTGTTCCTTTCCTAGGTTACGTCGTCTCTTCTGAGGGAGTACGTATGGATCCTGACAAGGTTAAGGCTGTGGTAGATTGGCCAAGTCCAGATTCCCGTAAGGGCCAACAGAGGTTTCTGGGGTTCGCCAACTTCTATCGGCGTTTCATTCGCAACTTCAGCCAACTAGCAGCACCTCTGACTGCCTTGACCTCCCCCAGAACAACGTTCAGGTGGTCCGATACAGCCGAGGCTGTATTTTCCCACCTCAAAAGTCGCTTTGTTGGCTCCCATCTTAGTCGCCCCTGATCTCTCACGTCAGTACGTGGTACAGGTCGATGCGTCAGAGGTGGGGGTAGGTGCAGTTCTATCCCAACGTTCTTCATCAGACGACAAGATGCACCCTTGCGCGTTTTTATCCCACCGTTTATCACCTGCAGAACGCAATTATGACATTGATAATAGAGAGTTGTTGGCCGTCAAATTGGCGTTGGAGGAGTGGCGTCATTGGTTAGAAGGATCGGGGGTACCTTTTATCGTTTGGACCGATCATAAGAACCTTGAATATATTAGATCTGCTAAAAGACTCAACTCCAGGCAGGATCGATGGGCACTTTTTTTTCGGACGTTTTGACTTTTCCCTATCGTACCGGCCAGGGTCCAAAAACATCAAACCCGATTCTTTATCTCGCATTTTTGATCCTTCCGAACGCCCGGTCACTCCCGAGTGCATTTTGCCAGAGAGGATAGTTATCTCCACACTCACATGGGAGGTCGAATCGAAGGTCAAATCGGCCTTAGAAGGGGTAACGCCTCCGCCCGATTGCCCACCGAGTCGTTTGTTTATTCCGGAGGAGTTACGGTCCGACGACATACAATGGGGTCACTGCTCCAACATCGCTTGTCATCAACGATTCTGGTGGCCATTAATGGCTCGCGACATTCGCAGTTTTGTCTTGGCTTGCTCAGTTTGTGCCATGGGTAAGACGTCTAACCGACCTCCTGATGAAGACCTCCATCCGCTGTCTGTCCCTTCGAGACCCTGGTCCCACATAGCGCTAGATTTTGTCACCGCCCTCCCGACCTCTACTGGCATGACAGTTGTTTTAACCGTAGTGGACCGGTTCTCAAAGGCGGCACATTTCATTCCCTTGCCCAAATTACCTTCAGCCAAGGAGACAGAGAATAGTTGTAGATCACGTCTTTCGTTTACATGGCCTCCCGATGGACGTGGTTTTTGACAGGGGGCCCCAATTCATGTCCAAATTCTGGCAAGAGTTCTGTAGATTACTAGGAGCTATGGTCAGTGTGTCTTCGGGTTACCATCCCCAGAGCAATGGTCAGACCGAGCGAGCCAACCAAGATTTTGAGAGAGTGTTGCGATGTTTGGTGTCCAAGAATCCTTCATCCTGGAGCCAACAACTTTCTATGGTTGAGTACGCACATAACTCGTTACCAGTGTCATCCACAGGCCTCTCTCCGTTTGAGTGTAGTCTAGGGTACCAGCCACCAGTTTTTTCGAGTCTGGATTCCGAAGTCGCAGTCCCCTCCGCTCACGCCTTCGTCCAGAGGTGCCACCGCACATGGATCAGAGCCCGCGAGACTCTGTTTCAGGTGGGGGCGCGCACTAAGGCTAAGGCCGATCGACACCGGTCAAAGCCTCCCGTATACGTCGTGGGTCAAAAAGTGTGGCTTTCTACCAAGAACATTCCGCTCCGTATCAAACAAGATAGCTCCCAAATTCATTGCCCCGTTCACTATCACCAAGATCATTAGTCCGGTGACAGTCCGCCTTAAACTTCCTCCGGCGTACAGGAGAACCCCGCCTTTCATGTCTCCAAATTGAAACCTGTTTTTCGTTCTCACCTTAATCCGCCGGCCCCGGTTCCCCCACCACCGCGACTCGTAGACGGGGAACCTACATATTCGGTCAATCGTATTCTGGACTTGAGACGGAGGGGTTCCCCGATCCCCCGAATACTTAGGTTCCCCGTCTACGCGGATTCCAGTACCTGGTGGACTGGGAGGGTTATGGTATGGAGAAGAGAAGTTGGGTTCCTGCTAGGGACATTCTGGATCACTCCCTTATTGATGATTACAATCAACAGGTAAGTTCTTCTGGGGGGAGGGGTACTGTCACGGTTCATGAATTCGCTGTCTCCTCTCTCTTGTCTTGTTGTGTGTGTAATTGTGTGTGTGGGCGGAGCCGCTGATCACTGCTGCTGATCAGCACCCACAGCCACGGCTGATCAGCGCGCCAGCTGCAGTTGATCAGCGATCTCTATTTAGTCTCTCTGTTTTCTCCTTGTCTTTGTTGGTTGTTTCCTGTGTTCCTGCCTGTTCCCACCTGTTCCAGTTTCTGTGTTCCCGCCTGTCGCCGTGTGTTCGTCGTTGTTCTGGACTTCTGTCAGATCTTCACTGAAGGACTGGGCTGACCTCAGCGTCCCAGTGCTGCCAAGTGCATTTCATCTCTGGACACTATTACCACCACCACTCTCACCATCTCTGACCCACTCTCCTAATAAACTTAACTTTTACTTGCAACTGAAT
This sequence comes from Rhinichthys klamathensis goyatoka, assembly GCF_029890125.1. Classification (NCBI taxonomy): domain Eukaryota; kingdom Metazoa; phylum Chordata; class Actinopteri; order Cypriniformes; family Leuciscidae; genus Rhinichthys; species Rhinichthys klamathensis. Next base: position 8,891,138 of record NW_026606717.1, read on the forward strand.
CTTCCTCATCATTTCATTACATTATGTTTCCGCAAATCTGCGTCCAGGGTTAAGTACATACTAGATCCCAGTTTAGATGGAGCGTGAGGCCCATCTGGTGGGATTATAGATTCCTGACTAACTGCTTGACTTTAACTAAGTTGTTATGAAGTCGCAAACAGGGGGCTAGATAAAAATACTATTGAGGTAATAGCAGCGTTTGGAGCGGCATTATTTTAATGTACTAGCCATAACCTCTGGTTATTGTTTGGATATACCGCCCCTATGGACCGCATTTGGACCGATCTAGACGGCTTACAGGAGCATATGAAGCAAATACACTGATATCTTACAACAGGGCAGGTTGTCACTTTTGCACTATACCAACAAAATCAACCCAGCAGAGAGAAAGCTTTCACTGTAATAAGTGATAGTTGTATCACTTAAAGACCATACACGTAAAATTCGCTTTTACATGGTGTTTGAACAAAAATGTGTGTTGCAGTGTGTGTTCAAAACAACCCTAATGGTAAAAATCCTTTTTTTATAATTCCCCATAAATTATAAACAATTCCACACCAATCAAAAGTTGCTTAATATGGCACTTTTGTGGACATGGGAAAACAATTGTAGTCCATTTAATCAAAATGATTTAAAAATAGATAAAAGTCGTTTCATCTAGTCCATTGAAATTATAATCAGTTGAAAAGAAGCATTGCAAATTCCATGAATTGGCCCATTTTAGGATTGATTTCTGTATCTGACTCAATTAAGTTATAAAGAATTGACTAATAATAAGTGGGGCTCAACAGCCTTAGTCAAACGGGTTGGCGCGTATGGTTGGGTTGCGGAGAGATTGTGAGATTGTGGTTAGGTCACATGTGAACTACGAGGAAGGAGCAACCACAGCAGCAGGAGGTATGTAAAGGTCAGTAAGCTGGGCTGAGTTGAGTGGGGGACGGAGGGGGGTGACTCTGGGACGCCAGAGTCACTGTCGAGCCCTCTTGAGGTGTCGTGGGCTAGTCGACGAAACACTGAGGACGGAAGGTGCCCACTTGAAGACCCTAGAGATGTCCCCTACTCGGCTCAATCCAGACGGTTGTCGGGCTGGTCCACTGGGGAGACCACACTGTAGTTGCAGCCGTTGTGTGTGCTGACAAGTACACTTAACGCCGTTAACGCCGGACAGAAGGAGATTCACATATGGAAAGAAGCGTAAATGGATGGAGAAGCATAGGTTACTGTAAAGCTACGTCTTAGTTTGTGCTTATCTTGGCGAAAGCAGAGTACAAATCAGCATGAAGTTTTAACATCTACTCTCGTGTAATGGAAATCAAGTGATATAGGTAATGACTGCTGTCAGAGAGGAAAAAGACAAAAACATATTAGTGATTTAGGATAAATATCGTATGAATAAATGAGCAAATACAGTACCAAAACATCCTTGCACATCAAAATGATAAGGAACAGTAAAAGTCAACACATTCTCATCCTTTGGCGTCATATAGGTGACGCCATATGACATTTCGTTGAAATACTACGCACATGGCACCCTTTAGCGTGAATATAACACGCACTGTTATGGGTAGGTTTAGGTCTGGGGTAGGGTCTGCGTCTCATATTGACGCTAAAGGATGCCATTAACGTGTTTGACGCCTTGGGTTCTGCGTGTTATATTCACGCTAAAGGGTGCCATGTGCGTAGTATTTCAACGAAATGTCATATGGCGTCACCTATATGACGCCAAAGGATGAGAACGGGCTCTAAAAGTCTAGCAAGGTGTTTAAAGCTTGAGGTGATGTATACAATTAAATACTAAATTTTAACTTATTAGGAATCATGGTTTTTGGAATGCACAAGCACAATCAGTTTTACTTAACTGTCTTAAAAAGCCCCATCATTAGTAGAGATGTTTACTGCAGCCTTGTCCTGTTATTGTTCTTTAATGAATCGTTAATTAAATCCTTAAATCTCATTTAAAAAAAGCAGACAACCTTGAGATGAAGAGCTCTTGATTGCAAATGCTTAAGCTCTACTCATCGCTTATGAAAACACATATTTTGCCACCTCCCTAGTTAATACTGTATCTTTAACTTCTTTGAAAAGTACTAACCTAATTTGCATGAAGGTCTTGCATAGTCATTCTTGGAATATATAATAGGTATGCAGTGTAATCTGACTAGTTTTAAATATAAAGAGCCGCTTTAGGTCTTAATGGGGATTTAAGATGATTGAATGTGAAAGTCCTTATCTGACTTTCATGTTATTCAATAAGTATTGGTGGTGGTTGACATTCTTTTTAAACAGCCTAAGTGTCAATGGCGGCACCATTGTTGGTGTTACGTAAATTCATATATGACTATCATACTGTACAGATACACCAACCTCAAAGAAAACACTCAATGAAATATAGATTTGAGTTATAATTATTTTAGAATCTTACCTGCTAAATTTTATGTTAAAGCTACTGTTATTAGAAGAAATAGTCCATTACAATGTTCAGAACAAACGGCCTAACAACAAGATACAACATTATTACAGTAATATTATGATGGCCTTCTGAAATTGTTTTACTGCAATCTGTAACTGGGGTGAAAGATAACGGCAGTTTAGTTTGTATGAACTAAGAGAGTGTGATTCGGCAAAGATGTGAAAGTAGTGTCAGCTAAATGTGCAGTCACATTTACCGTTGATCAGCAAAATTTCGCAATTCAGTCATTCTGATAGAAATTCACACAATAGGGATATTGTGTGAGCATTTTCTTCATACATCTCAGTGCTATTGACAATGGACCTTTTTTCACATAAAATGTTGCTAGTGTGCCCGCACCTTTAGTGTTCAATGGTGAAATCCAGACATTTAAATTAATCTCCACGCAGATTTCTTTGTTTTTCAAGTTGCTGGTCAAGCAAATTTGCCGCATTGACCAAGAGAAAGAAGATCTTTGGTTTGAAAATGATTCTTTGTGAGCTGTGCTTCATACATCGCTACACTATTGACAATGGATTTTTTTTGCTTGTGAAATTTCACAAATATTCCACTAATGTGATGACACCTTTAGTTATACAGCATTGCCATGACCCTGGTAAAAAAAAAAAAAAAATGCTAAGTATACTTGCAGTCAGACTAATTATCAGTATACTTCAAGTGTGTTAATGATTAGTTAATTTGAAGTGTGCTATTTTGAAACAACTAATTTTGTACTAAGTACATTTCAGTTGTAATTAAATTGTAGTAAAGCATAACTTAGTGTACTTTTGTGTACTAAATTGGACCAACTTCAAGTATACTTAGTATAATTTAAGTATAACTGTCACAGTCATCGTCTGCACCACTCTGTCTTTGTCTGCACTACACTTCCCAGAATACTTCTTGTCTTCACACCTGAACTCACTCCCTCATTACACACCTGTTCATCGTCATTATCATCCATGTCACCTGTCCTCACCTCGTTAGTGGTCATTTGTATCTGTATTTAGTTTCCCTCTGTTCAGTCAGTCCTGGTCGGTTCTTGTTCTATGTTACCTGGTTTTGTGTGTGATAACCTTCTGCCCATCATCCCTGTACCTGTTTGGATTATTGAGTAAATGTTTGAATTGGAGCCTTTTGACTCTGCCTCTCCTTCAACCTGCACCACATCCGTGACAGAAGAACCAATGGATTTTGCAGCAGTGGAGATCCTCCTTCTTTCCCCAGGAGGATCAGTCCCTCGAGGCCCACACACAGAGGTGTTTGGACTTAGTACTTTTTGTTCATTACGATGACACCAGCCTCTGTGATGGGCCTCGGGGAAACTTCGAGGATTGCGTAGAATGGGTACTGTGGCATAACGGATCTTTATTTACCGTTGGGCTCTGCAACAGCACTGATGAGGAAACTGCCCAGTATGAGTCTCGCCCCGCCGAGACTGCCCTGCCTGAGTCTCGTCCTGCCGAGACCATCCTGCCTGAGTCTCATCCTGCCGAGACCGTCCTGCCAGAGTCTCATCCCGCCGAGACCGTCCTGCCTGAGTCTCGTTCTGCCAGAGTCTCATCCTGCCGAGACCGTCCTGCCTGAGTCTCGTTCTGCCAGAGTCTCATCCTGCCGTGACCACCTGTCCAGAGTCTCCGGTTTCTGTCCCCATCCAAAGTCCTGAAGAAGTTGACTTGATTGACTTTTTTTCAGAGCCTTCACCGCTGGTCCCGTCCAGCCCAGAGGCTTCACCGCTGGTCCCGTCCAGCTCAGAGGCACTCAAAATATAGCTTTTTTTTAATAAGGGACAGTCCCTGTCCTAGAGCCTGTCCTAGAGCCTGTCCGAGAGGCTTTTTCTGACTCTTTCATTCTCCCCAAGAATTTTTTTGGGGGGGGTCATACGAAGGGTCGTCTCCGCCATGGCCACCTGAAGGGTCATCTCTGCCATGGGCGCCTTTACAGCCTGCTCCGCCCTGGCCGCCTGAACTACCAGCTCCGCCCTGGCAGTCTGATCCTTCCTGGCCACCTGCAGAGCCTGCTCCGCCCCGGCCGCCTGCTCCGCCCTGGAGGCTTCCTGCCCCTGTTAGGCCACGCCCTGGGCAGCCTTAAAAAAAATATATATATTATTGGCTTTTTCGCCTTTTATTAGGATAAGACAGTAGCTAGACGGATGTGAGGTGGGAGAGAGAGGAGGGACGGGATCAGGATGGGTCCACAAGCCGGGACTCGAACTCGGGTCTCCTGAAGCACGTCGGCGCATTTGCCCACGAGGCTATCGTGTTGTGATATATTTGAGTAAAAAGTATAGGCTCATTAATACCTTTGGCTTATTCAAAATACTACAAATTGCATACTTTGTCTTCAATAACAAATGTACATTATTAGACAAATAAAACTTATTTAAAAAGCTATATTTTGTACAAAATACTATCGTATACTGTAATGTATTTTGAAAGTATACTTTCAATGCATTGTTACAATGATCATTTCCAGCATACAGTTAAAATATACCTAAAATATATTTTTTAATAAAGTATCAATAAATACACTTTTAAAAAATAAACTGAATTTTCACTTCAAGTATACAGTATATTTCTAAAATATATATTTTTTTAGAAAATATACTAAAGTACAATTATTTTAAAGTGTGTTAAAAGTGTATTGAAAATAGGTAAAAGCATTTAGTGAAAAGCTCATAAACATACGGTGACAATAGTGGATACAGAAAATTCAATATTACACTTTTTTTTTAACCCTGGATAACCCAAGAACCCTTTTCTTCTTTGGAAAATTATGCACTATGCATTAAATTACTGCTATAAGTTCACTGAACACCAAAATATCCACTTTTTCAATTTTAACTCTTTATTCCCTAATTTAGGATTAGGGCCAAATTTGACCCATTGGGCTTTAGGTGTATCATTTCAAAGAATCACAATAACAAACACTGTCAATGCAAACTATTTTAAATTTAGGAAAATAATCAGTCAACCTCACAGCTACATTTAACAATGTTTTTTTTGTTTGTTTTATTTTTTGCATGTTAGAACTGTATTTCAAATGTACAAACACTTTGGCCAATGGAAAGAAGAACACAAGGCCAAAATCACGACTGAAAAAAACTAACACCATGGGTCTTTGCTTATTCAAAAATCTGTTCTACTAGAGAGAGGAACTCACACTAATTAGTTTACTCACAGTAAATAGACATTGTGGCAGTCTTTGAAACAATTTCTTTTTTTTTGTTGATGCAGAGAGGAACTGCACATTTTTCACAGTGCATTTCAGTTTTGAGGTCCTTGCACACAACACATCGACGGCGATTTTCCTCCTTGACAGGCGATTTGGTCGAAACGAACATCTGCACTCTGATAAACTTGAACAAATCTTGGTGGTGGCAGGGAGGAGCAGCCAGGAGTTGGTGGCCTACCCCGCCTTCTTGCTGTTTCAACTTCAATGAGAAACCAAACCCTGAAACTTGCAAAGTTTGAGTACTTTCGATCCAGTGATTCCCTGTGCCTCACAGTCATGCTGGTAAAGAAGCCATGCATTGATCACCGCAACAGTCAAGAAATGCCAGAATAGCATCATATAGCTGCGACGGGTCCTGATGCGAAATTTACAGCGTGCAAGATGCGCATCCAGCATGTCTACTCCTCCCATGGAAGCGTTGTACTCCTTGATGATATTCGGCTGATCAATGTTGGTGTACTCTTTTTTTTGGACTTGTCCCAGTGCCAAGCTTTTTTTACCAAAGGCTCTGGTCCAGCATATGTTGACATCAAACTGACTGCTTTCGTATCTTGCCATTTCAAACAAACAGTGTTGGTGTTGGACTCGATTCGATAATCATAGGATCCACGGCCTTTCTTAGACCGGTCTTTGTCCGTTATCAGGTTGCACTTCGACATACGTTTTTTTCGCACAGTTCCTGTGTAGTAGATTCCCTTTGCAAATTATTTCTCAATGAGGGGAATCGAAGTGAAAAAATTGTCAGCGAAACTCAGGAAATGTACTTTCTCTGCAAGCGATTCGCATAGCTTCACCACAATGTCTCCACCAACTCCCAACTGACTCTTCCCTTTTTTTTCATTGCCACCACCTTTTCCCTGATATATGTCAAAGTCGTGCAGGAGGCCAGTGACACAGCAGCGCGCCCACACTTTGAATCCCCACGGATGTGGCTTCCCTTTGATGTACTGCCTTATGCCACCAAATTTCCCTTTGTATGGCACCATCATCTCATCGATGGACTGTTTTTGGCGAGGAGTTATAATCAGACATTGTCTCCGAAAAGAATCCAAAAATGGTCTCAGTTTCCAAAGTCGATCCTTTTTTACTTCTTCACTGGCCATTTCGTTGTCTACAAAGTGGATGACCGAGAGTAGCAGGTTGAATCGGTTGCGACTCATTACGTCTGCCACAGGCCCATAACGAACTTCACTTTCCCAGTACTGACGTACTCCAGACATTTGAACTAATCCCATCCTGAGATACATTCCTAGAACTTGTTCTATCTCCATTACTGAAGTGTCTACACATTTCCCATGCTTTTGAACACTGTGTTGATTGGTATGCTCAGCAATATTTTCCAACATATCAAGGGAAACAAAGCGTCGAAAGTAAACCAGTGGCGTATCTGTCGTGGCATCCTGGTACGACTCAACCTGTTCACCTTGAAAGTTCACGTCAGGCAACTCAAAGCCTTTCTTTCGCCAGCTGTACGTTTTTGCGGCACGATTTGGCTCCATCTGTGGGCTAGCAGTCTCGGCAAACGGCACATCTTCATCACTGGACGAGTCATTGGACGAGTCACTGTCTTGGGCAGAAGATTCACCACCATCACTTTCATGCGGTTGAAACAATTCATCAGAATCGCTTTCGCTGTCCAATTCAGGGCCAAAGTCACTATCATCAGCTTCAAGTTGCTCCAGTACTTGTCTTACAGTGATCTTTCTCTGTTGCTTTCCCTGTCCTGAAAAGGGAGTGGCCATACACCCTGAAAAGATATACTACTTTATTAGTCTCTGGCCCTGTACTACTGAGGTAACTTAGTAAAATATATTATACAAATGAAATTATTTCAAGGCTTTAGCCAAATACAGGGTCACCATTCTCCATCAAAGTCACTCAAAGAACCAAAGGGTCATTTTTGACCCGACATTTGTTTAACCCATACACCCAGAGGGTAATTTTTGGCCCATCGTTTTTTTAACTAGCTCTGAGTCGCTAATTTATCCAAAAAGAATATAAAACGTACTTCTAGGCATTCTGCAAGCTAATGCTAAATAGATTAACAAAAAATACACAATTTTACCAACCGCTGGTTTGCTGAGATGATGATTTTGTTTGGATAGGTTTCCAGCTCAACAAACCAGCATGTGGTCAGCCATCTTGTTACTACCACTCTGGCACTTGTGAGTTCAATATTCATCCACTAGGTGTCTCTATGCAGGGGCCAGAAGTGTCACTCTGGACTTTTGAAGTTAAATTTGACTTTTTTTTTTTTTTGGGTAGCAGCAATTAACAGCGGCCAAATTTGACCCTGTGGGTTTAAGAAATCATGAAAAGATGAGCGAGATGGAGATGAAGAGCATACTTCACCTTTTAGCGAGGAGAAAGCATGTGAAGCGGCACTTGAACAGACTGTAAAAGTGAGACTTCCATGAGTCGTGACACAAATCAGCATAATGCCAAATGATTTTGTCTCATTATAACAGCGGAAACAACTTAAAATACTCCGTCATTTGGGGTTATACAGATAAGAGTAAGACATCATTCGAAACTGTAAAACTCACAATAAAAACAAATCATTGTGCTTTTGTGGAAAAGAAAACAAACATAATACTGCTTTCTGCCGTCCCGATTTTCTTTCCATTAAGCTTGTGGAGCACGTCACAAAAATTAATCAACTGAAATCTTGCGTGCCACTTGAACTTGTTTTTTGGGTTGGTGGATAGATAGATTGGCTGCGTTCGGAATCGCATACTCAATGAGTAGGTACTTAATTTCAATGAGTACTTACTAAACGAGCGCTAAAAGAGTAGGTACTTTATAGTCAAATCTCGTTGAGTATGAATGCGATCCGGACATCATACGCCATGTTGACGTTATCATGTGACCTACGACACGTTATCACACTTAAAAGATATGAATGACACATTTAATTAATCTGTAAATATCTTGATATTGATGGAACTTGCTCATTTTGTGGTAGCCTATTGTTGAAGAAACAGCTGTCCATCATTTTGTGAATACATTTAGGGTTGATTTAAGTTGTTATATTTTAAACCCTACTAATGTGACCCACAGTTTTATAGGGCCTAACGATATAAATTTTTATTAAGAAACCCCAACATCGTCATCTCTTGAATATGTTGTTAATTTCTTTATTTTATACCCACAAAGTTTCTCCTTTAAGTTTTCCTCTTT